>NC_062279.1:13691063-14002565 GCF_902655055.1 Lutra lutra
CATAATATCTAATAAATATATCCTACGATACTTCAATTTTGGCAATGAGACATCAATAAAAATTGTGCTGTTAAATCTTTGCAATGAAATAGAAAAAAGATTTATGAAATACATAAGTAGTAGTTTTTAGATACTAAATTCAGGTTTGTAGTTTTTGAGAGACCTAGAATGCTAACAACCGAAAAGAAACAGGAATTCTCAGGAATACACAATCAGCTACTAGCAGCGCAGTATGTAACCTTTATGCGTTGCAAAAAATGCAATAGTGGAAAAACAGAGTGACGTTGGCTTACAGGAGTTATATATAAAGTCGCAAACAGTTGCTAAGATCTATTTTTCATTTAAAAAATCAAGCATTCATCCTGAAAACAGTTAAGATTTATTCTATTTTGTGAACATCCTGATATCAAACATTTTGAGAGTTGTGGGGGTGGGGGGATAAAATATACCCTTCGCTGTCAGGCTTATAGACTTGGAGATTCAGGGCTTTACAAAAAGGAAACAATCAAATGGCAAAGCAGCTAGATGGTTTACATCGATATACTGCACATTGGAAAGAGAAAAGCAATGAAGATTCAGAAAAGGAAAGATTTTACAGGATTTTTAGAATTTCAGCAGGACTTGGAAAGTGATGAAACATGTTTAAGTGCAGCAGAAGAGTGTACCTGCTTACAGTCGGGACAACCTGAGGAAATGCCTGGAAGCAATAAGGGAAATAATGGTAGCATCCTAGGGAGGCCACCCCATTCTAGAAGAATCCTCTCGGGAAGCAATGGAGATTAACGTTGACAGTGAAATGGAATCGATTTATGAGGAACTGTAAATGTCACGCTGAAGGTCTAAGCTTGTCGCTGTGGGTAGTCTGGCCAGCCCATGTCCTAGAGCAAAGCTGAGACATGATGGACGGATGATATGAAGGTGAACTTGGAACGGATGAGCCATGATCCCATATGAACCAGGAAGGGGTTATTGTGAGCAAGGAGGAAGGAACAAGTTGTAGTGCTATTGTCGGGGCTTTGCAATGTGAGAAAGAAAGATAAGGAGCCACACATGACTCCAAGCTTGTGAGCACAGAACCAGAGAGAAGGTTGGTATCAGAGTAAAAGGGGAAAGGCCATAGATCAATAAAATAGACTTTCATCTAAACAATTACATAAAATCACAATGCAGAAGAGTTCACGCTACAGTTTGGGAAACGGTCAGTGCGTAAAAGATGTTCTTGAAAACTAAAAATAAATGTGCATTGAAAGGAGTATGAAGGGGTTTCATTAGAAAACAAGATAGACAGTGAATAAGAATAGAACTAGTTCAGACTCAAAGAGAAAGTTATTTCTTCATATTTCATGAGTCATCCTTCAGACCAGAACATTCAGTTATTGCTCAGTGTCCAACGAGATCATCCCACCATGACGTTCCATTGAGGTGCACTAATTTGCTACTAGAGGAAGAAGCTCAGCGACTGAAGACAAGAGTCTGAGAATATTTTATCCCCTACATTTTAGTGCTTCCTGCTAGATCTCAAAACCATCACGACATGAAATAGACTTCCTGTGCTCTTGGTGGTGTGTTTATCTTCACCACAGCCATGACGAAAGTTTTGCAACTGATCGATTTTCCATGAGAACCGCCAGAGAAGCCCGGGATCTGTGTCAGGAGGAGGCAAGGAAGAAGGCTGCAAGGTTATTCATAGTAAACCGTACTCCTCTTCCACTTTATCAATTCTGATAAAGATTGTAAATCAGGATAGTTGAGTTCTGGAGATAGCTTGATAAAGGCACAGCAGATGCCCTAATACTCGGCCAGTGACCCCTCCATGCTGGAAAGACAAAGGATTTGAATTCCAGCAGTTCCTATGGTTCACGTTTGCATCTTCAAGCGTCTAGATGTCAACTTCCTGCTTTCACTGTTAATGCATTGAGCGTACTCGTATTTTCTCTCAAAACATTAAGAGATGGATGCAGAGGATCCGAGGGGAAAGATAGACTACAGTGTTTCTTTAAAGTGTTGCCATATTTTTACCTATTCTGAGACTGATCTCTAGAAGGATAAAAAGTACTGAGAAGCAAACTATTTAGAGGTGCAAGTTTAGTTTAAGAGATAAGAATATGGATGCTATATGCCCATGAGTTTGGGTTGCTTTCCCCATATTTCAGGTAGTTTGTACTGAATGTATAGCTCATCGATAGTTGACAGCTATCAGGCAAGATATCTTTTCCTGAAGAAATATCAGAAAGGGTGAGAGTTTAGGGCAACCCTTTCCATGAGACCCATTTCTTATTCTATTTTAATTAGAAATTTTCAGCTGTAAAAATCCTCTCACCCCAACCAATTCTGGTTTCACTATGAAGACGTTATTCCTTGATGGAGCAGTTTGTATTCTCTTCAAAATCCTTTGACTTCCTGTAGAAAGTGCTGTGACTCTACAGAAACATTTCAAAAACAATCATTTTACAATAGCGACATTTCCAATGATGATTGTAAAGATTTGAAATATGAATGTTGTTGTTATTTTCCTTTAGAAAAATTACTGTATGAAAATCCAAATGGCAGCGTAGAAGTTTGATAAGGATGTAGGAAGAGACAGAGATAGATATTTGCTTTTTATTGAGCACCTATTATACCCAATCTACTGCCCTCTTGGTTTAGTCATGTTGTCTCTATTTTACCATCGAAAGAAAATTAAGGCTTAGAGTATCCATATATCTGACTAAGGTCTCACAGAAACTAAATGACAAAGTCACGACGTAACGCCACTGTTTAATTCCCAATCTCACTGTAATACACGAGTGGAATCTATCAATGCCAGACAATGGTAGAGTGTAGGTCCCTCGGATCACTTACTTTTCAAGGAGCAGGAAAAAAATGTATCCTGTCAATGTAAATATCTTCCGTGTCACCACGAGCTTCTGTGTAGTTGAATTTATTTCTCACTTCTTAGTTTAAGACATCATTCTATATTTAGATAAGAGTTTCATAGGCACAGTGATAATGACACTTGATTAGAAGTGCAGACATCTGATTTCTTATTCTGGCTCCATAATTAAGTCATTGCTTGACCTTGGACCACTTACCCAGTGTCTTTGGGTAAGTTTCTTCAAACTATGTCTTCTTATTAAATAATTTTTAAAAATCTGCATTATTTTATCTTTGGTTAACATTACAGAGCTAATATTGCAGTGTTTTCTCTTGAGGATTTCCCTCAAGGGAGAGAAGTCATGTTGGGTTAGGATAGATCCAGTAGAGTGATGATACGAAGCATAAAAATCTAATAAACCATGTAAAGTAGCAAGAAAAATTAGATTTATTATTTGCATCAATCAAATATAATCCAAGCTTCCTTTGCTTGTGTGCATGTCTCTGAGAAGTATTCTATCTACAAAGAATGGAACTATGACCCTTGAACTAATATAATATACATTATGGCCTACAAAGTTTTATTATCTTTTGTTTTGTTTTGATAACACTCCATCTATATTACTCAGTCATTTCAGATTCTTAAAATAAATTTGTTTCAGTGCTAAGAGTCTTATCAAAATAAACACTAAGGGGGCGCCTGGGTGGCTCAGTGGGTTAAAGCCTCTGCCTTCAGCTCAGGTCATGATCCCAGGGTCCTGGGATCGAGCCCCACATCGGGCTCTCTGCTCAGCAGGGAGCCTGCTTCCTCCTCTCTCTGTCTCTCTGCCTGCTTGTGATCTCTGTCTGTCAAATAAATAAATAAAATCTTTAAAAAAAAATAAACACTAAGAATTTCTATGATATTTTATTATATAAGTTTAGAAAATTTGCTTAGTAGTGATATTCAGGAAAAAACAATTTTAAATACCTTGCCATACCTAACAAGGAGGTTCTTAATATTTATTGTTGGATGAAAAATAACTGAAATTACCTAAATATTTTAATAAACCTTTTTTAAAAAGATAATCAGCCAGTTTTAACCAACAAAAAATAGGCAACATTTTCTCTTCTTTTTTCTCATCTACTTTTTAAAGAGGAAGATCTGGTTTGGAATATACTATTTTGTTTGGACTATGGTCATACTTGGTTTCCATGTATGAGTCATTCCTACCCCCATATTCCCCATGCATTATTATCTGTCTTTCTTAAGACACTGTAGACTTTCAAAACACAATATGGTTCAGGTTCTTATTTCACTGGATGAATGTTCACGTGATAATCAGCTTGTTTCTAGGGGCGATGATCTGTGCAAATCAATTCTGTTTTATGTTGCTAAAGGACCTGCCAGATAATCGAATATCATAATCATAAGTCTGACAGAGACCTTATGAGACATAAGTTCTATTCTCAGTAAGGCAGCCTAGAGAGACATGACTGAACTAGATATCATGATTTTCTAGAATTTGCCCGTATCTGTGTTTTGTTGGTAATTTTTTCCTGATTTTATCCTAAGTGCTTGGATTGAAATAGAAAAATTTCACCGCTTAGCTTCATGTCATAAGCTTTCTTACACTTGAGAAACAAGACTGTTGTCCTTCTTTTCTCAAAACTAATTAGGCCCAATATTCATTCCTTGTGATAAATTGATCCTACCACCTAGGCCTAATCATTTTCATTACTCACGGAGCTTTTTCCCAATTCATCATATCTCCTTCATTTCTGAGGACCTCAAAACACACACACACTTTCTCTTGCTTTTTTAAAGGCAATGAACCACATTTCTGCTCAAAGTTATTTTTAATGCCTATGATATATATCAACAGTTTGCTAAAAGGCATGATGTCTGTCCTCAAAATAATGTTTTCAGTGGTTAAATCCCCATTTAGTGTGCTTTTATTCAACTCTGATCTAAGTATTACCATGATGTTATTGTACCCATGGAAAAAATCCATTACCCATCACTTTCCCTTTCCATATAAATATCTTTGTAAACATTTCATCAATTTCTTTGTAATTTCAACTCTGGATTTCTTTAGAATTTTGCATAAAGCTCTTATTTTCCAGATCTAATTTCCTACTATAGAGTATTGGATCAGAACTTTCTTACAACTCTCTTCTCACATTGGCGAATTTTACTAATCTATTAACTTTGTATTATAACGTGCAGTTTAACTCTCCTGCTTAAAATGTCCCACTTTTTCCTCTCTCTTGTCATCTCTAAATTTCTTCGTAACTGGAGTTTCAAATGCATGTTACTTTCAACCTGCAGTTCCTAATAAGCCAGGATGAGCCGTAAATACCCGTTTGGAGGGCTGACTTCATACCTTTTCAAGTCTTTCCCACACTCGGAAAGTCAATGCAGCTTTCAAGAGATCTAGGTTTAAGGCGCCTGGGTGGCTCAGTGGGTTAAGCCGCTGCCTTCAGCTCAGGTCATGATCCCAGGTTTTGGGTTCGAGCCCCACATTGGGCTTTCTGCTCAGCAGGGAGCCTGCTTCCTCCTCTCTCTCTGCCTGCCTCTCTGCCTACTTGTGATTTCTCTCTGTCAAATAAATAAATAAAATCTTTAAAAAAAAAAAAAAAAGAGATCTAGGTTTAAAAGCGAATCCAATATGTGTGTTGGTGAAAACCTGCTCCACAAACATGATCTTTTAATTATATCTTTTTTTAAACAACATATCTAGAATACCTCATTTTAGTTTGCAGTGTAAGGGGTTATACAGGTAAATTACGCAAGCAGTCATTAACAAAAATAATGTGTTATCTTTTGCAAATACACTTCCAGTTGGAAACCTGCTACTGGGGACTAGAATGGTAGCTGTCTTTTAGTAGTCTACTTGTTTTTTCCTAACAGGTATAAATCATTAGGAATAAATTGTATTCTGTCATTGTAGCCAGTAATTGGTGACATTTTCTTGTCACTATGGGATTATAAATAACAGCAATATACATACTGTCAACAGATTCATTATGTTATGAAAAACATAAACCAGGAGTCTTTTAACTATACTTTGCATATTTTCTATATTAAGTATGACACTGACATCTTTACAGAATTTTTAGGAACACTTGACAGAGCAGTTTTCACCGTTAATAACTTCAAATCGTTTTATTATGCTTTTAATGAATTTTAATTATTTCTATGTCTTCCATAGTTCACCTGGAAAATATGTTCTTCCAAAG
This sequence comes from Lutra lutra, assembly GCF_902655055.1. Taxonomy (NCBI): domain Eukaryota; kingdom Metazoa; phylum Chordata; class Mammalia; order Carnivora; family Mustelidae; genus Lutra; species Lutra lutra. The sequence continues at coordinate 13,697,139 of NC_062279.1, forward strand.
GTATTTTGTTTGCAAACAGATATTTGATCAATAAAACAGATAAGGGCTTTATTATTATTATTTTTTTAGCAGTAAAACACAAGAGACATGCAGAAGACTGTAAGCATTTGTGATGCATTTGAACACAACTCATGTGATTAGGGTAACTAAAAATACAAGGATCTCGGGGTGCCTGGGTGGCTCAGTGGGTTAAAGCCTCTGCCTTAGGCTCAGGTCATGATCCCAGAGTCCTGGGATCGAGCCCTGCATCGGGCTCTCTGCTCAGTGGGGAGCCTGCTTCCTCCCTCTCTCTCTGCCTGCCTCTCTGCCTACTTGTGATCTCTGTCTGTCAAATAAATAAATAAATAAAATCTTAAAAAAAAAAAAAATAAAAATACAAGGATCTCAAATTGTATATAATAAATAGTGATACTCTGTCCCACGCTGAATGAAAAAAATGAGGCATTTGGAGGCAACGCTAATGTGGACCAAATCTCATAATTACTTGCTTCCTTGATTGTTCTATGAGCACAGCACTGTCCAGTTTGAGGGTGCTGGCAGTGGTATGTACCACCCATCACTTCTCGGACCACCACTCCTGAAAAGGCAGGAACCCCTCCCCTTCAGTACCTTTAGTACTTGCAGGAGGGACAGCTGTTATTTTTCTTTGCTTCTTCAAAATTAAGACAGAAAAGCCCCTGTTCGGTTATGGGCCCAACAGGCAAACCCACGGCAGCTGCCGTTTGACCCCCATCTTCCTGAACAAGTTCATCAGCCTTTTCTTGGCAGTCTCTGCGGTAAGACCCGAAGGACGTTGCTTCTGGCCGGCTGGATGCGTGTTTGGGAGCCATTGGTATCCTCACTTCCCCAACGAGAGGTTGTCTTCTAGACTTCTCTCTTGGATTCTCTCTTGCCAGTTACACAACATTTTTGAATTTTATCTCAGATTCCTCCACGGTGTGAAAATGTCATAGTCCACATTTCTATTACTCTGTTTTTCAATATTTATTCAACAAAAGCAGCCAAGGCATCACTCCTGACTCTCCAGGGGCCACGGGCTGAAAACAAGAATTACCAGGGTGTATATTGCAGAGTATTTTAGAAATGACTCTACCAAGATTCAGAGTATTTGTACATTTCAGACCTCCTCAGTCATGTTTGTCTCTTTTAATATTTCCGTATTCAGTTCTCATTATTTCAGTCAACACATTGTCCACATGTTCCTTTTTCCTCCTGAAGGTTAGCCCCTTAGCAAAATGTTTTGTTTTGGTTTTGGTTTTGTTTTGCTAACGGTGTTTCTTTTTTCACAGACTGAGCCTGAATTATATTTGATTTTGAATTCTGCTTTTTCTTTGGCGTCCTAATACTTCTCTAAGAACCTTCCTGTTCTCTTGCTACTTAATTAAAGTCATGTTGCTAACTAAAGCTGCAAATATGAACTGTGAACTAAACATAGTCTCTCTTTCACAATGGAAATGTTTTAAAAAGTTTTGCAAATACAAGCCGTTATAAAAATCTTTTAAACTTTATGGACTCACAGGCCGTGCATTATGTATTTTTCATTATGGCACTCAAAATGATTTCCCAAAGTGGAACTCGGTTTTCTATTTTTTATTCCCACTTATCATTTAAAAATCACTTCTGAAATTTCAAGCTTATTACTTTGTCTTCTCTACTTGAAATCTTTCCCTCTCCATATCCTTTCATCAAACTCAATGTATTCATTTCAAGGCTCTCATTCACATTTCTGTTTTTCTTTTGTCCTTTCCTTGCATCTAAAAATCTTTATATATTTCCTCCAATTCTCTTGATTCCTGGCTCCAAAAAAATGTCTATTCACCAGAGAAAACAGTATAGAAGTTGAGTCAACCTTCTTAGGAAAACTTAAATTCTCTGAGCTTATCTTTTCTGTTATTTAAGCAGCAAATAATCTTATTTTCCTCTTTCCTTGAGGTTCCTTGTGAAAACATTGTAATGGACTTTTCTTTTATGACACCATGTGCTTTCTTGCCTCATTGCCTTGATCATGCCATGCTTGACAATCCACAAAACCCTCGGAGCTCCTCCTTCATGATCAAATTCCTGCCCATCTTTCAAGGCTCTTTCTGTTAAAGTACCTCTTTCTGTTAGTCATTCTAATAACCCAGAGGCCACCGGGGCTGGCCTGCTTCTAAATCCCATTGTGTCTTTTCGCTCTAGTTCTTCCATGACATTTAACATTCGCTACAATATTTTGAGATAATCTGTGTATCTTAACTTTCCTACGCTGGGTCCTACGTGTCTAGAGAAGAGGAACTCAGCTTCTAAATCTCTTCCAGGGATCCTGTAGCAATAGAACTACACCCAAGATAAGTGCCTGCTTAAATTTTTGCAACAACTGAATGAATGAATGAATGAATGAACGAACGAATGGAGTTTCCATTGAACTAGGCATTATGTTAGAAAATGTTGGGAGGAATAAATGGGAAAACTTAGCTCTATGCAGACAAACATTGGGATCTTGATAGGGAAATGCATATTTATACACTCTGACCTGTAAAAATATCTCATAAAGAGTTTAATGCTGCAGATGTTTTTAAAATCACATTTATACAAAGGAGAATGAATGCCTTGACTTCCATGACATACTGTTTTAATTAGAATTCAGACCATTTGTGTTTCCCTTATTGTGGATCCTTTTTATTTGCATTCACTGGGTTTTCTTTTCTAGATGATTTATACACTCGCAGAACTTGAAAGTTTAAACATTAAATTTATTGTACATTGTCATTATATATTAAAGTTATTTTCATAATCTTGAGTACTTTAATATGTCATATGTTCTTATATAATTTATGTGAAGAATTTCCTTTAGCGAGCTTTACAGTGTCATTTGGAGCACTTTAGAAATCAATATCGTAGAACACTATATGGAGAAAAAAATATTTCTAAAATTACTCCCCTGTGTTCCCATTAATTTGTTTATTATCAAGGTCTTTATTAGGAATGTAGTTGCTAATATAAGCCTATAATAAACAGAGTATAATTGAATTTTCAATATTTTGTCACCTGGGAGTAATTTTCTTACAAGACCTCTGCTCCATCTTCTGACTAATTGTCAGCGGTTAGTCAGTATCACCACATTAATGTCACCAAACACTGCAGAAATACCTACCTGATTGCATTATATTTAAAGATATTCATTTCAAATCCTTGATGTTTTCTCTTTAAATTATTTACCTCAATTTTAAATATCATTTAAAATGCAATAAATGTAATGAGCCGACATGTTTTGAAAATACAAATTCAGACAGAAGCTTAGATTTGTTTGGTAGACGAGAAAGACAATGATGTTAGGAGTCTCGTGGCACCATAATGGCGACAGGGGTGGTGGGGGGGGGGGGGGGGTAGTACGGTGGGCAGGGAGCTGGCTCAATCAGAGTCAGGGTCTAACATTACAAGGTTGCGGGGGGCTTGGCACCCTCTCCTCCACTGTGTCCAGGTGGGTTTTGGTTTATAGAAAAATTTTTTTTCTATGAACCTCACCTGGGATGATTCAGATATTATGTGGATATTCTCTTATCCTGAATGATATCCTAATATTGCATCATTAAAAATAAATGAAGACAATAACAGTTGAAAATGCTAGACACAGGTGGATTGAGGGGGAAAACAAAAACCTTAGTTTTTGTTGGTGGTGTGTATTTAGAATTGAGTTTTTGACAAATCCAGAACACAAGGTAACAGCCCTGGAATAGTCCAGGTTTATGTGTATTATCCCAATATAATCATTACTGCCCCCCTCCCTCTTAAAAATATCTCGGTTTGGTCATTAAATTGAATGGTCACACCACCTACGACACATTTTTCGCTTCGCACTCCCGCTATCTCCCGGACAGCTTGCTGACGACCCATACAGAAGGGTTAAAACAGTTGTGTTCTTGTTCAGGAATCCTACACTTGACCTACTTCACCAAAATTCTCAAACTCTTTGTTCGACAACTAAGTGTTGTTCAACAATTGAATTTTGAATCTGGATATAAGCACGGTTTATTTTTTGATCCAAAGATTTTCATTGTTTGCTTGTCTGTGATACAATATGTATACAGAACAAATTGTGCAAATATAACAAATCATGTAAGTCTGTGATCAAATGCATGTATACGATTTTAAATTTTTAATTAGAAAGACAATGTCCCAAGGGAAATTCTTCACGGTGTGTGACGCAAGAGAACCCGGTGGTGCTAGTGTAATTGTTGTATACTCATGTGTGTGTACTCACTTAGCTGGATCACAATAGCCGAGTCGGACTGGATGTTCTGTTCTGCAAACACGGAGAAGCAGCTTGCTGCGCATGTGAGTCGAATGGAGCAAATTTGGCAAAAATGAGAAGTTGGGATTTCAGACAGCACGCTTAATTCAATGAAAGCAAACAGTGCTGGGTGCCCACGATACCCCCAAAACAATGTGCTGAATTGTATCAAGGAAGCAGAGAGAAGGCAGTTTCCCAGGGGGACCGTGGCTTGAAATGGAAGTGGGGGTAGCTGCCAGTCCCCGGGCTCTGATGCTGTGCAGACTCTGTGCTCAGCTTCTTAAAAGCAGTGGGCTTGGGTGGTTGTGCTCTCCCTGTTGTATAAATGAGAAAACAGAGGGGAAGAGAACTGTAACTCTTTGCCTTGAGCGTCTACATGGGCCAGAGCGCAGGGCACGGGAGATGGCGTGGTGAAGCCAGCAAGGACGTCCCCTGTCCTTACAGGTGTCTTCCACCTCCAGGGGCAGAAACTGACCTGACACAGAAAACCACAAACGTGAAGTCATACCCCACATGAGGAAAGAAGCTGGCTTCAGTGAAAACGAGCGTCCGGGGTGGAGAGGGGAGGGACATCTTTGGATCAGATGGTCAAGGAAGTCTTTTCTGAAAAATTGACAAATGTAAAGCTGGGGACTTGAGAGATCAGAACAAACAGATCCAGTGACCCAGCCGAGGGGTCAGGGAGAAGGAGGGCCTGGTGCTGGCCCGAGTTATGCAGAAGAACATGCCGCTGGGACATTTGAGAAACCGAAAGCAGACCACAGAAGGGTAAATTATGGGTCAAGAAGATTGGCTGACTTTTGAAGGAAGGTTGGAGAGGAGAGTTGGGTTTTGTAGGTTGGATTTGAAAAGAATTTGAATTTTTTAAAAGTTATGTTGCTTTCCAGAAGTCTGTCTTCGCCCAAAGAGCAATGGGAAGCCACAACAGGGTTTTGAGCAGGGAGAGATGTGCTGTAACTTACCTAAGATCTCGGCGCTAAAAATTCCAAGAGCCAGAATCGCTGTCAGGCCAATCTCATTTCAGAGCCGAGCTCCGCGCGCTCACACGCGGCTTCCTCTGGGACTCGGCAAATAACTGAGTGCCTGGCAGAAGCCACGTGCCTTACCAGGCACCTCCAAAGCATTTGGGGATTCTAAGCAGGAGGACAGAGCATCCATGTGGACTTTCATTTAAAAAAAATCCAAGGGTAGGGGCGTCTGGGTGGCTCAGTGGGTTGAGCCTCCGCCTTCAGCTCCGGTCGTGATCTCGGGGTCCTGGGATCGAGCCCCGCATCGGGCTCTCTGCTCGGCGTGGAGCCTGCTTCCCCCTCTCTTGCTGCCTGCTGCTCTGCCTACTTGTGATCTCTCTCACTCTGTCAAATAAATAAAATCTTAAAAAAAAAAAAATCCATGGGTGAAGGTGTCACATGCCCAGAGGCTAGCAGGACGATTCAGGGAAAGAGAAGAACCTAAAAATAGGGCTACAAGTGGGACAGGGGAAAGCTGACTGTTTGGGGGGAAGAGTGAATAGTTAAATCCCCTGAGTATCACAACCCACAGGGCATGGGCCGAAAACTGCCCAGGTTGGTTGAAGACTGAATACGGCTTTTTATGCTAGTGTGAGACCTTTGTATATAGTTCAGTAACTAGTAGAGAATCGATGAAGGTATCGAGGAGGAGAATGACACAGAGCTATGCTTTGTGTGTATGTCCCCCGAGAGTGTAAGGTGTAGGAAGGAGAACACCAATGATAGAGAACTTTGTAAGAGGGTTGTGTACCCAGATGGTACAGTGGGTAGAGTCGAGATCTGAAGCCGTGTTCTGATCCCACGTTCCACTTCCACCACTGACTGGTTCTGTGGCATTAGACAGTTGTCTTTATCCATGGGTGACTCCATTTCCTCATCTCGAAATGGAGTTAATAGTGGTACCTACATCACAAGTTTGTCAAGCAGAGTAAATTAGAAGATCCGTGTAAAACGTGTCACCAGGCAGGTTGGCATATATAGTCATTACTGGGTGCCTGTTTGCTACCTCAAAGAAAGAACTGGAACAATGACAACCACAAGGACTACTTAAGGTACAACTGGAATGAAGGGAAGGGAAGAGAAGGGAGAAACTGTATGAAAACAACATGAGGACGGGTACCATGTCCCCTTTGCTTCCAGTCACATCCCCAGGGGCCAGTACCGTACCTAGCATTGCGAAAGCATGCAGTAAACATGTGGATTTGGATTGAACTAATAGATGCAGTATAGTAATTGCGTGTGTGTTCTGTTATGCATCAGTTACGCTTGTGTAGAGCAGACACATATGCTACTGATGACACTGATTGGTTTTGAATCATAGCAAGACAAACGCCTTGAACTACAGATGAAAAATAAACTAACAGAGGGAAAGGTATTCAAAAACCTTGTTAAATTTTGTCTTCCAACTGTGGGAGTTTACGCAAAACTTGCAAAACTCACCAATTTCCCAAAATGTAACTGAGGTCACATCTTGCTTTCCCATTTCAGCAGAAGGGTGATTCGTTTACCAGTGACGCAACTGAGGTTAACCCAGGATTTGGCTGACATCCCAGAATAATTTAGTAAAATCTTCTTGAAAGTCTCCACCGTGTGCCCTCTCTGCCTTTCTGACCTTGTGCCGAACCTCTTCTCATTTGGCCCCCAGAGCATGGGGGAAATTGACGAGGAGGCGGCCACACTTGTGGGATGGGCAGCCGCTCATACTCCCGCTAGGCTCCGCCAAGGGCCGAGATTGACCAGAAGTCTCCTTGTGCTCCGCCTTTCTGTAGATGTGGCCTCCTGGAGGGAGGCATGTGCTCTGACCAGGGACAAGATCAGACAGCTGTAGGAGAGCCTGACCCGTACTGAGCTGAGGAGTGAGAGCAGGTGCTTTTGACAGCTAGGAAAGAATCGGTCTGGGAATCTCCCTGACAAAGGGAAATCACAGAAATTAGAGACAGAAAAAAGCCCTATTAGTCAATTCTCTTGGCAGAGATATATTGATCCCCGGTGTGTATCCCTAGCTCTGCCTGGCCATTCCAGTCATACCTCTTCAACATGTAAAGATTAGGAGTCAAGGGGACACGGACAAAAGACTCAGGGCACTGGGATGGCTCAGGTAGTGGGATGAAAAAGGATCTGTAACCATTGGAGGAGAAATAATGATTTGGGGGAAGAATGAGAACAGTGGACTTTCTCTTGTTTTTAGGACTGAGGGTTGAATAGAGATAGAGAATTCCATACAAGGTTCTGTGGCCACTGTTTTCTTAATAACTAAGTAACATTTATCCAAAGGGAAGAAGTGTTTGTATTCACATTTCATTCATTTTTTGCCAAGAAGTAAAGGTGTGGAGTAAATAGTTTTGACATTGCGAGCCTAGAATTAAAATAAGCATCTTGCTTTTGGAGTCATGATAGCAAGGAAACTTCATAGGATAAGGCTGTGACAGAATTTACTGAAGGAGGAATTATATGATAGTCTGTTAAATGTATGGATTTGACTGACTGTAGACCTTTAAAAGAGCCAAAGAATTTTGTTGTAAAGATAGGATCATATTTAGATGCAAGTAGATAGAGAATGAAATCTGAATTAGCTCTTAGTGGCTTAGACCATTTTCCTCCTCGTTTACAAGGGAAAAAAAGGAACAAATTCCCAAAGAAACTGTGCCTTCGTCATTGATCTTGGTTTTAGTCACATTAAACTAGATGGCTGATTAATTGAACTGACTTAAATTATCTGATATTTTTCATGACTTCATGTTTTCCGGATATTTTCAAATTATACCCAGTCATCTTGTTGCGTATTTCACAGTCAACATAGCTCCGCTGAGCAACGTCATTCCCAGCCAACCGCAGTGTCTTTCTCGGTCATGTTGGGGGAGCAAGACTTAGGCAAGATGTATTCAGAAAGACTTCATTCGTCTTGTACCATTTTCATTTTCCAAGTTCATGATCAGGGTGCTAACTCCTGTTGCCCCCAACTTCATAGGATTCAGGTCTTCTGGACTGAGGTTGCCTCTTAGATTGCCCCATGCCCCAACCATGATCCAGATACTGGCCTGATCCTTTAGCCACATCAACTCTGGGCGTCAAAAGGCAGTCAGCAGTTAAAGCCCTAAGCTGCAAATCCAAACGATCTTTAAAAACCTTTTCCCACGGGGCCCCTGGGTGGCTCAGTGGGTTAAAGCCTCTGCCTTCGGCTCAGGTCATGATCCCAGGGTCCTGGGATCGAGCCCTTCATCGGGCTCTCTGCTCAGCGGTGAGCCTGCTTCCCCCTCTCTCTCTGCCTGGTGTTCTGCTTATTTGTGCTCTCTCTTTCTCTCTCTCTCTCTCTGTCAAATAAATAAATAATCTTTTTTTTAAAAAAAGGGTAAGGAAGACTTTATTCAGGACGACGGCCATGGGTGTCAGGCAGTGCTGTGCTTGGGTTCCACTCCCAGTGCAAGAACACACAGGGATGTAGAGCGGAGGAGCAGATTAGTGGGCACCGGAAGGTGGGGCGGATGGAAAAGTATTGAGAGGAGGCACCAAGAGTAGGAGGGTTCTTGCTAAACTGACTGAGTGTGGTTCTTGCTGAAGGCAGGCCAAGGACTCATAGATCAAAGGCAGGGGATACGGAATTTAATCAGACATGGAGAGTGAGCTCAGCGAGGATGGGAAGGGGAGTCGGGCTCAAGGGAACCTGAGGAAGGTGTGGTCCAAGGGAGTCTTTGTCAGGAGGACAAGTTAGGAGCAGTTTTGTCCTGAGAACGTGCATCTAGAATTCAGCTAATTAGGGCCCTGTTAGTTGCACGACCCTGTTTGCATGCTCTGCAGCTCACTTCCCTACCCCCCTCCCACCTTCTGTCCTTAGCATTCTGCGAGCTTCCTGCACCAGCCCTACCAGCCTGGGAAGTCTGGCCTTAGGGCTTCACTAAAGACGGATGTGTGGGGGGTGGGGAGGGGGTGGAGGAAGCCTTGGGAAATGGCTCAATAATGATGCTCACATCTTTCACACTCACCCTATGAAGCAGATCTTATCAAATGAAGAAACCTACACTACTCACATGTGACATTTTATTCAGAGCCAAAACTGTAAGGGAAGGGAGTTAATACTTCGAAAAATTTATACTCAAAAATTGGCAGTCAGAGTTTTCTTTAAAAACATCTTGTGCCGTTCACTTTTTTTTTTTTTTCTTCTTGAAAGTATAAACTGTTCTTCATTTAGGACCATTACCCGGAAAGAAGTTTGGAGAAGTAAATGCGGGCAGGTGTCGCTGGAGAATTTTATTGTTATGTGTTTACAAACAAAGAGCATAAACAAAGAAAGACATTTGTCTTATATTTATTGCCCCGAAAACAATTTGTACTAAAGTCCCCCTTGAACAAGCTAGAAAATAAGTAGGATAAAGGCGCTGGTTGAGCTCCTTTCCATTGGCGTTTAGAAACACTGCGGATATTGAAATATTTGTGTTTTCTTTGCTGGAGTGCCAGAACGTAGGAGATGGGGAGTGGATATTCACGGTTCTCCAAAACACAAGTTAGCCTCTTTCTGCAACCTGAGACCTCCTTGTCTCCACCACTTCCTGCCTGCTCCCTCCTCTAATGACTCTTCCTTTTGTCAGACGCATTTCATGACTCTTCTTTTTTCTCCTTCCCCCTTATTCCCTCTTGCCTACATTCCACATTTCTTTTCAGCCTCCCCCCCCCCCCCCACCACCACTTTATGTGGTACAAGCGTTTAAGACTAGGATTGAGTCTCTAAGGCGAGTAAGTTCCTCGCCTCTAAGACGGTTTTACGAATTTTCTACTGGAGAAGTTAGCATCCCGGGCTCAGTGCGAGTAAATGTAAAACAGAGATGGACAACCCCAAAAAGAGGAGTTTCCTAAGAGGGGTAGCAAACTGTTCTTTAGTTTTAGGCTCACTTTTTTTTAAAGATTTTATTTATTTACTTGACAGAGATCACAAATAGGCAGAGAGGCAGGCAGAGAGAGAGAGAGAAGGAAGCAGGCTCCCTGCTGAGCAGAGAGCCCTCTGAGGGGCTCCATCCCAGGACCCTGGGACCATGACCTGAGTGGAAGGCAGGGGCCCCAGTCCACTGAGCCACCCAGGTGCCCCTAGGCTCATTTTTATGTATATTCAATTAGCTGGCCCTGTTTTAAGCACCAGGGTCTCATCAAGCATCCAGGATAGAAAACCCTTTCTGCTTTTCAAAGTGGAATTCAGAATTCGCCCAGAACATGGAGTGGAGAATGTGGAATTGTATGAGCCGGGACTCCGACAAGGTAAATCTGATGAAAGGAAGTTCTCCTGTGACTCTTACAAAAAGAAGACACTGCTATCATTACTCCTTTCAAGAAAAGTCCCTAAGAGTACTTGGTGGTAGCATTCAGGAGGCGCTTTTGTTAGAAGCCATTTTTAAAATAAGTAAAAGTGAAATGGTCACTGAAATGTAAAAAAATGTGAAATTTTTGAGAATTTGTTTATCCCGTTGTCCACCCCTAAGATACGTCATTCCAACAAGTAATGGAAATAAATTGAGAGTTTTTTTAAACTTGTAGTAGATAAGGGGTGTCTATTTTTAAATTATTTCAGGAGATAGTTTTTTGTCTCTTAAAAGAGTAAGTTATCATTCATGTTATAATTTTTTCCGTGGCTTCCTTGGGAATGAACTGAACTGATACCCAAGTGTCTTATTGAAGATAAAGACTAACACAACAATGAATTGCTGTTTGGAGAGACTCATTTGTGCAACCAATCAGAACTCACAAAAATATCTGTGTGCCTTTGGCATTAAAGGTTTAGTAAACCTAGCACAGATATGGTTTGGAGCCTAATAATTGTGAAAAGCCAATGGATTCCAATAGGTTTTCACAAAACAATCTCACAAGAAAGTCTGGGTACTGTTAACACAGAAGGGGTAGAATTTTTTACCTTCTATTTGTTGGAAACAATATATGAAATAGGACCCTAAGTTCTAGGGGTTAATAACTGGGAATTAAAAAACCACAATAATCCCATCTTGGAGCGCCTGAGTGGCTCAGTCGGTTGAGCGTCCCGTCCAACTCTTAATTTCGGCTGGGTCACTGATCGCCAGGTCCTGGGGTCAAGCCCCATGTAGGGCTCTGTGGTCAGCGGGAGTCTGTTTCAGGGTTCTCTCTCCATCTGGCTCTCCCCCCACACCCTCACCCCCACTTGCATTCTCACCCTCACTCGCTCTCTCTCTCTCTCTCTCTCAAAATGAATAAAATCTTTAAAAAAAAATAATTCCATCCTGCCTTGGGATTTTTCTTCTCCATGTGGTTATGCAGATCTATGAACATGCATCTCTTTGCCCGAATGGTGATTAGGCTTTCAAAATTATGAGGAGCTGATTAACTTTTGGGAACTCTGGTGTTCTCACCCACCCGGATATCTTGGGTTATTTTCCTTTCTCCATCATGGCCCCTTCCCCTCCATTCTGGTTGCTCCCACCCTAGCTCACAGCTCCCTCACCACTTCTCTAGGATCCAGAAACTGCTTCGTACCTGGTCTCCTTAACTTAAGGACCTTCCTTCTCAATCCTCCCCCGTGGCCAAACTGCGCATCCTGAAACCTGTTTCTATTATGTTATTTTCCTAAAAGCAATCCTCTGATGATGATAATAAGAGCAGTAGGAAAGTAGTAAATATGTATGGAGCGGTTCCATACATTCATCAATATGTTGTCCCATTAAATCTTCAAGCAATCTTGGGAAGTGTGTTGATAGGTAGAGGCTTGAGGGGTAAACAGGTCTAGGGACTTCACAGTAGATGACACAGCAACTTTGAACCATCCCTAGTTCTCTCACACCATGAGTATGAAATGCTCTGCCTGGCTTTCAAGCACCTACAGAATCTATACTCATCCTACTAACTTAACAACATGAGTATTGTTTTATTTTATTTTATTACACATATTGTTTTTTTTTTTTTAAAGATTTTACTTATTTATTTGACAGAGAGATCACAAGCAGGCAGAGAGGCAGGCAGAGAGAGAGGAGGAAGCAGGCTCCCTGCTGAGCAGAGAGCCCGATTCGGGGCTCGATCCCAGGACTCTGAGATCATGACCTGAGCCGAAGGCAGCGGCTCAACCCACTGAGCCACCCAGGCGCCCCTACACATATTGTTTTAAATGTAATTTTTCCCCCAGGACATTTGGTAGAAGCTCACCTTCATAGACCATCTGGAAATTTGCTATTATTTTGTTGTGTTATTGTGCTTTTAAATCCAAAGTTTAAATCATAAATGAAATTGAATGTGAAACTCTCTATAGCTACCCCAATTTTCTCAGAAACATTTACCTGTATCCCAAACCCAAGAGCCATCTTGAAAAGGTTAGGAATCTGTGACCAAAAGCAGTTGACCTGCTACAAGACCAGACTGATAGCCGGCACGAAGATGGATGAAAAGGAAGCCCTAGGTAGAGGTTGCTTTAAGACCTTCTTGGCGCTGCAGTCCCCAGTCAGTGTTATTAAATCTGTTCCCTTTCATAACTGAAATTTCCAACGTAAATTATATCGTAACGTCCCTATGGAAATGTCTAAAGTCATAAATGAAGAAGGAAGGAAGATGCTGTTCTCAGTACATCCCACATCATTAACATGTCAAATCTCTGTCCCCATATAAATGAAACTGGGATGTTTTCCAACTTTTCATCTTGACTGTAAGTATAGTTGCCCACGTCGGGGAGAGAGGGAGGCATAGATGAAAGTACTAGTTTTGTGTTTCAACTAATCTGATCCCCTCAACCAGCTGGCCTTCCCACCTGCCCCACAAACTCGGCTCAGAAACTACACAAACACCCGATCAGAGCCAGACCCCTGTTGTAACCATCTCTGCCAAGTGAGCCAATTTGGGTCTGGGCGATGAAATAAAGAGTTTAAGGAGCAATGTCCAGGCCATGGAAACTGGGCAGCAAAATGGATCTCAAGGAATTCTGAAGCCATTTTACCTGTCAGAAAAAAATAAATCACACATAATAACTTTAAGAATCGGGGGCTTTAGCTCTGTGTATGTGGCACAGCAACGGAATTGGAAACGGAACTAACAAGCAAAGATGACAAAGTAGAATTGTGTTTGGTCGTACATCCTGTTATAAGAAGCAAGTCACCAGTATCAATTAAGTGCTTTCTGTACAAGCGCAATGTTGTTGTTTCAAAGCTACGTTTCAGGGGATGACTCTTTAAAAGTCATTTTACGAAGCATAAGGTAAATCCTTCGAGGGTGCCCAGAGCCCACCTCCCTCGGTCTGGTTTTATGTTTCATTGACTGTATTAGCATTAAACTCTTTAAGAGTGACAGGCTGCAGTGAGGAGGTCCCAGGTGGGCTGTGGGATCTGCAGGGCCAGCTGTTCTGAGCTCGGATAATTCTTCTTTTTGAGATTTACAGATCCGTTTGCATTTGACAGACCATGGCGAGTCTTTGTACTGCCCAGTCCCGAAGTTTTAAAGAAAAGCAGCTTAATAATTTATTAACTGCTGCATTTCCTCTGGGCCTTATCTGTGTGATGCTGTTGAGTCACAGAACATTATAAATATGAGGAACTTAGCAGACAGAGCACATTCTCGAAGAGAGCGATGGCCTTTGCATTGTGGGTGTTGCTGTCGGTGAGGACCCCTCTGAGGGCTCTTGCTGGTTTACCTGGTTGGAAAGCGGCACGGAATGATCAGCTTTGTAAAGTGGGGCTGCTGGGTCGCTTTTGAGGCTGCCAACCATACCATCCGAGAGATAGCGATGTAATGACGGTAAAATGCAGTTGCAACAGGCTTTGCCATGTGTCTCAGTCACCTGTGCGCTCCGGTGACGTCACACTCTGCTAGCTCTCCCACCTCCTGCCTTGCGCACTGCTGCCCCTTCAGCCTGACGCTTGGGGGCAGGGGGCGGGGTGGGGGGTCAGGGGTGGTCAGCGGTCGCTGTGCCTCCACCCATTCAAAATCTTGTCCGCGTTCTCAGACTACTTCAAAAGTGACTTTTCGCCACACGGCTTTTATTGATCCCCTTCAAAAATGGATATCGCTTTGGCCTTCATTGACTTGTTTATGGCCCTTCCAAAGCCTATTTTGTAGGCTGGTGGCTACCGTTACTTTTGTCCAGCAGGGGATCGGAAGGCCGTGCTGACCACTGCAGGATTAGCCCATTGATTCCCGCGTGGCCCAACACGATATCCTACGGATGGTAGATGTGTATTCACTTCATCAGTTTTAAGAGATGCTGCTAATTCTGCACCCTAAACCTCCTTTTCCATGCTTCTTGTCCCTTTCCTAATTGCGTGTCATTGTATAATGGTCTTTTCACAACTTGGTGAAACTTATTTTGGCATGGAAAATCAATCACTTTTAAAAAGAGACTTTTTGTGTTAGAGTCCTAATGAAAATTACAATATTTGTGTCTGTAAGCTGTTCGTTAGCCTACAGAATATTTTCATATATATATTATTGGCCATCACACGATGCTAGTGACCATTTGAAAGACTAAGGAGAAGCCTCCTCTTACAGATTAGGAAGCTGAGACCTGGAGAAGTTAATGAACCTGTACAAGTTGCATATCTAATAAATCTCCATAGTTAAAGTCAAACCCAGATGTCCTAAACATTCTAGGAGGACTCGTTCCACTTATGTATTTTTTTTTCATCAAATGGCAGTTGAGTGTCCATTTTTAGGCCCGTATAGACACAGTCAAATAAGATAGACGTCTATGTGAGTAACATGGCTACGGAGCTGTTAGGACCGATGGTACCGCCACCTTGCCTCACCGCCCAGACTAATGCAGAATTTAAAGGCAACATTCATTTTCAGTAACTGAGCAGATTCGATAAATGTAATGGGATTTAATGATTATTCAACTTGTAGCATCTTTTACTCAAAGGTCAAGCCCAATGCATCGTATACATTGTTTACTCTGTTTGTAAATGACAGGGATAAAAGAACTGCCCACACTGAAGAACTACTTGGCACTTCATAAATGTTTATGACCTAAGTAGAAAAATGTACTTTGTGTTTCTGAACTTATCCTCTTAATGACTGGCCTCTTCCTCTACAAACCAGACCGAAAAACTGACTTTTGTAGTACAGTGGGGACATATGGCATAATATTTAATTTAAAGCAATTTCAGGCAGATGTTGAACAAATTACTCAAATGTTTTGTTCCTCGATTTTAAAAGGGATGCTCGGGAGAATAAGATCTGACCAGAGCTAACTGTACCTGTAATTAACTACAAATATTCTCAGGTTACTGGTATACCAAATTGAATGACTGTTTAAGCTATTGTGTTCTTTTATCTGAAGTATTTTGTTTTGTTTTGTTTTAATCACATTTTCAGGGTAAGGGCTACGGGATTTAAATAGTTAAGGGTAATTCCTCCTCAAGGCTGCCTTCTGTCATTATAACCACCTGCTCCATCATCAGGAGTTGAGGTAATTAATGAGAGGCATTAACACATTTAGTATCGCTGGAGAGAGGGAAGAACTGAAATCCGTTGAATAGTTTTTAGCTGCGAAACAGTAAATGTTGATTCACTCACCATCTTTCACTTCACCACCCAACTGGAGATCATTTTGGCAAGATGCAACACACAATAAGCTCTCCCCACAATGGTATGTGAATGGGTCTAGTTACATGTGATTTGAAATGTACACTGGGCTACGTGGTGTGTCCCACCACTGGTCCATGACCTGCATTTTGGAAAAGCAGAGCTCATGCTCAGGAGAGAAATGTTGCGGGCCTGGGGCTGGAAATGAAGACTAGGGATGATGGTGAAACTGTGTGGCGTGAGCTAGAGCTCCACAGGGAGCCCTGAGCGCGGAAGGAACGAGACAGAATGTCTCCCAAGACACCACACCTAGAGGAGTACTGCATCTGGAGGGAGAGGTGGAAGAGAAAAGGAAACAGGCAAGGAACAGTAGAGAACTGGCGACAGACTTAAAGAGAGTGCGTGTTAACCATTTAAGAGAGAAATTAATTTTTTTTAATTTTTTTTTTAATTTTACTTATTCGACAGAGAGAGGGAGAGACCACAAGTAGGCAGAGGGGCAGGCAGAGAGAGAAGGAGAAGCAGGCTCCCTGCTGAGCAGAGAGCCCGATGCGGGGCTCGATCCCAGGACGCTGAGATCATGACCTGAGCCTAAGGCAGAGGCTCAACCCACTGAGCCACCCAGGTGCCCCAGTCCTGGCTATTTTTAAAAGAATTTAATAATGAATGAGAAGAGCTACTTGAGGTATAGCATCTAAGGGCGAGGACCTAAAAAGGACAGAAATGTATTTTTTTGAGGATCTGTAAAATCTGTGACTGTCCATGTGGGCTGAAGTCAAAGACCCGATGGGGAAAGAAGGAGTAAAGGATGAGCAGGGCCAGTTCGTCTTGGTGGGATTTATTCTTTAGGACACTATCTGAGGGTTGCCTCTTAATAAGGTCCCTCCCCATCACCCATATGCATGTGGCTCATTGTTAAAAAATAACAGAAAACATCTTTTTAAGTGGTACATTAGTTTCCTTAAATCTCTGTATCTGAATCCTCTTCCTACTTATTTTCCCACACTTGTTGACAAGTCATCAGCAAAGAGAGCTTTAGGTTCAATATTACCTGTCATCTGATAGCTGTAGTGCTTCAATAAGGACTTGATGGACTAATGCTGTTTTTAAAACAAAAAGCAGGGGCGCCTGCGTGGCTCAGTTAGTGCCTTCAGCTCAGGTCGTGATCCCAGGGTCCTGGGATTGAGTCCCGCGTCGGGCTCTCTGCTTGGCCGGGAGCCTGCTTCCTCCTCTCTCTCTCTCTCTGCCTGCCTCTCTGCTTACCTGTGATCTCTGTCTGTCAAATGAATAAATAAAATCTTAAAAATAAATAAATAAAACAAAAAGCAAAATGCTCTGAATGGTCCTGCCTCTATTCACAAGCCGTAAATCTATGCATCCTTAGACATACCTAAAATTAAAATAAGAGGCAGGAGAAGAGTAACGTACAGAAATCTGGAGAGTGAAAAAAAAAAGGTGGTTGGAAATGTATGCAGATATTATGTAATCAAAATATAGAAATGATTATCACACAAGTCTAATTTATTTAACATATATCTGCTGCTAAGAAAATAATTTTTTTTTATCTTAGAACTTTATAATCAGCAAAACAATTAAATTACACAGGGTAGACAGACAAACATAGCTAATGGACTTTGCAGTTTTCATTTTTTAAGATACAAGATTCCTTTGCCGTGACCCCTTGCTTTGATATTATTTTTAAATACCATCTAATATCCTGTTATAGATTTTTTTTTTTAGTAGACTGGTTAACAAAATGTCACCAATCCATGAGAGTTGGCAGGAAGTCAATGACACTATCACGGAGGACTGCTAGCACGTTCATAATAATAATGATACCTCTGATATGCATTAACAGTTTCCTTCGGTATCTCAAAACTATTGGATATAATAGATACCAGTTGAAATGTGGCCAGCTTGAAATTATGACACATGAGTCATTTAGAGCTCTCATTCACTGGCCAGAAACCACACATCAGAGCAGAGAATAATTACAATTTTATAGTTGTAATCCCGGGGAAGAATAGCTTGTAGGTAGCACCTGGTGATTCAAAGCAGAATTTAGTAATAGAATAAAACAAACACCACCCTAGGGCTATCTCAGAACCTCCGGTGCAGTCACTAGGAAGGTCACCCGTGCCTCTAAGTTATCCACAAGCTCTGTGCTTGGCCTGTGACTTAACAGAACAATCTCTGAGTTTCTCTTGAGGTGCCTAGTTTATGTTTGTATTTATTTCTGTAGAGAAGAAATCTGAGAATGTTTTTTATTATGGGGACTTGATTAGCAAGAGGGAAAAACCGTGTTAATTTACCACCTCCCCCGCCCCCTGCCACACTTAACTACAAAAATAAGACCAACCTTGCACAACTGAAACACAGATGCATACGGAAGCCAAACCTTACATGAATTAGCGCTGACCACGTACGCACTGGTTGACCCCACTTAGCGTATAAGAAACGTAGGATCATACACTGAAGGGATGTGGTAAGAAGCAATTAACCAATGAATCGGGGTGGAATTTATCCTCTTAATAACCGACCTGTGGTTTTACTGCATTTGAGAGCTGTGCAATTTCAGAGCATTCTATGTAAGCTCTGAAGCATGAAGTTCTAAGGGTTTTTGTTTATTTTTGTTGTTTATATAGTTTTCATAGACCCTGGATTGCCTCATGCCATCCTTTCTCCAGTGGCTTGAAAATCAGATAGTCTAGAGAATCAGATTGATTTTTAATTACGAGTTCTTGGTTTTAGACTTCAGATAAACTAAATTGAACCAGAATATTCTTAAAGCCTGAACAATGGCTTGCCTACATTCCCAGCTCTCATTTCACATATTTGCTAATGTGGCATTGATCAATCCTCAATTCCCAGACTGAGGAGAAGTGATAGGAATATTGGATAACAAATGCTGTACGGGCCAGAAAGATAAATTGTTTGGGTTGTCTTTTTGCAAGTTTGAGGTCACGATTCATTCATCTTGTTACTTGGCCATATCCCTTCAGTGGCTTCAATTGCAGGATTAAATATCGAATGGTGGCAGATCGTTCCATATATAGGCCCTCATTGTTGGGCATTAGAAGGCTTTTCATGCTTAAAATGGAACCGTGTGCACACAGAATGCCAAAGATAATCGTGCTGATGATCTAGTCTGTGAGATTAATCCCTCAACAATATTATCAGACAATTCTTAACACATTGATTTGTCCCTGATATGACACTTCTGAAACAAATGGATAATACTAAGCATTTTAGGAATAACACTGAACCTTCATACTGCCTGGTTCTTTCAGAAAATTAACCCATTAGCAGCCTTGGCTAGAGACTTAACAACACATTATCACAACCAATGTTCGTTACCAAAAGATAAAAGTATATTTTAAAAGCTTTACAATGCTTTGGTGGGGGGAGTATTAAATAATACAGGGTTGAAAAATAAACATTGCTTTGGGTAAAATTTTGCTAAATATGCTGAATGAAAATACTAAAGTAATATACTGTCTAGTAAAACTAATTAGAGCAAGAATATCAAACTTCCTTTTAGCCTGAGATATTAGACTTAAAATATTTAGTTTAATTATTACTTTCCTAATACAGTTTGGGGATGGCCTACATTCTAAGCCCTTTAAAAGGGAAATGAAGACATTAAGGGTTAAAACTATGTTATTTAATCAAGAGACCCAAGAGGCTTGAAGGAGGAATGCATATGCTTTTTAAAAATAAAAATGTTTTCTTTATAAAATGTAAAAATTAACCTTTGACAAGAACCAAGAGGTCATTCAGTGTCTCTCTGCCTGGGCAGAATCTTTTTCTTCCACATTTATCTGGATTGTCTGAAATGCCCCAGATAATAATTCTTCTCTTCTTTCTAAAGTTGCAAAAATCCGAAAGTTCTTCAAGGTATATTGTTTGGGGGTGGTTAGGGAAGGGGAAATTTTTCACTAAAATGTTCTTTTCTTTGAACCAGCTTAGTCATTCTCCCTAGATAGGCTATTCTAAATCATTATAATAATTCCATTTTGTTCTATAAACAGTTATGTCATATTTCTTTTTTTTTTTTTTCCCCCTCAGCCTAAGCACATTTGGATTTTTCTCGTTTTCTCATAAGTCATTCATACTACTTCTTTCATCACCTGGACTTATCTCTGGCCTCCTTCCAATTTATCCACATCTTTGTAGCGCATGAGGATCTGAGTAAGGTTTCCTTATTGTGATGAAGCCTGAAAATATTTCTCAAGGCAATAGAAGAACAGTCTTTGGCGTCAGCCCCGAGTTAGCTCTGAGATGTCCCTCTAGTTGTTAAAACACCCTGTGCCTTGGTTTTGTTATCCCCGAAATGGGGCTAACTCAAGGGAAACAAGCAAAAATAACTACCATTATACTTATTGTACATTTTTAATTGACATGTTATAAATTATTTCACATTAATTATTGCTTCCCTGTAAAATCTTCTACTTGGATTTTTTTTTTAATGAAAGAGATGTTGGATATGCCTATGACTTCTTAATCCAACCTAGTCTAAGTTGGATTTTATAAAAGAAGCAAATTCTTAAGTCAGTATACAAATGACAAACCCTGAGATTATGGAATTCGGGAATCCTTAAATTGCGTGTATACTCAAACACAACAGCACCCATCGTTACATGTGATGACTTCAGAGTAGAAGGGTGAAATGTGTCAGGCAGGGGAAAACCAAGAAGGATCCAGACCAGAAACAAGACCCACCAAGACCCTGACTCAATCCAAGAAAGACAATGTGAGCAGGATATGAAGACAGTTAACAAGTAGTTTTGACTTAATAAAAAAAAAATCAATCAATCAATCAATCAAGCACAAGGTCATGGGGCGTGATCTGTAAAAGACAATGAATGGAGAGTCTAGGAGTAGAGAACGTAGTTGAATTCTGACTGTGGGCATCATATGAAGCATTTGTACTGACCCTGTGAGGGACATTCTGTCTCTACTTTATAAATGAGGTATCTAAGTTTAAAGAAAGTTAGAATGGCTCTTGCTTAGAATTTATTGAAACAAGCAGTAGAGTTGGAATCCCTCACAAAATCATACTCTAAATCCTTGTATTCAACTTCAGAGAGTGTGTGAATCATCTGGAGGGGTGTTAAAACCAGACCCATCCCCCAAGTCTCTGCCTTAAAAGAGTCTGGGGTAGGGAAGCTGAGAGGGTGCTGGTACCCCGGCTCTGGGGACCACACTTTGAGAACCACTGCTCCAAATCTGTGCTCTCCTTTTTCTGCGGGCTCATAAGTATGAAATGGATCTCTATGCCAGGCCCCGCTGTGATTTCCTTTAGGTTTTTTACATAGGGCAACCTGTGTGAGCAGGCTTTTGTTCTCTGTTTCAGGGACATCTGGCATTCCATATTAAGAGAAGGACTTTCAGTCCTGGAGACACGGGTGCCCTGGCCAGCCTGTGAAAATCGAAATTCAAATAAAGTGACTCTAGTTACTGGGACCCTTTGTCTCAGGAGAGAGGCAGAAGCCTATTTAGTGGAAGGTGAAATGCATGGTCAGACCTAGCACAGAGGGCATTTGTCACTGAATCCTTTCTGTATCAAACTAGAACACACTGAGCTCCTTCTTACTAAGGGTGAGATTGATTCCAGACCTGGGACAGACTTTAGGCTCTGGATCACATGCCCTGTTGCTCCGAGGAGAAAAGAGAAGCATGGACAGAGTCAGGGACACACACGCACCAGACACCCACCCCTCTCTTGGGGCCAGTGGGGATACGCTCCCGTGGACCCCACGGAGCGCGCATTCAGCGGTGTTGCTGGTGACTTAAACCTGATTTGACTCTAAGAGGTGAGGGTCCGGGGAAAGCGAACGTGTCCCGCGCTAATCTAACTTGCTCACCGTGCTGGGGCCCTGGAACAAGCCACATGCAAAGAGGAGCTGAGTACCATCTGTCTACAGGCTTGCAGTGGGGTTATCAAAGCCCTGGAAAGCTGGAGGAAAGGTAACATGTCACATTTTCAGTTTGTGTTTAGCTAAGAGCTGGTATAACCAGATACATCTGTGGTGAGAGTTGGGTGTCTTTCTTGGAGGTAAAGAAGAAGCCATTATCTTATCTCCAGAAAGCATGTGGTAAGCGCCTCTTTAAAGGGGACGATACCTTGGGTCCTCCCAAGAATAAGGCCAAAGTCATGGCCTGTCATTTGGGAGTTAATTAAACAGGTAGTCGCCTGCTCTCCGGTTCCATCCAATTCAGCTCACTCAACATAATCCGGCAAGGACTTACTGATTGCCAACCCGCGTTTATACCTGCCCAGTCCCGGACTTGGTCTTCTGATGGATCAATACAGGACCCGTCAGGCTCCTGAGCTACCCTGTGCACTCTCGGAGGCACTGGCGAGTAATCTTGTAAATCATTGCCTATGATTTAGGTGCTAAGTGGCACCTGTAAGAATTAGTGGACCTCAAAGGCCAAATTCACACCTTGCTTAAATTAAGAATTATACGAGCAAATACTATTGGTAAAATATTTGGGGTAGGAATGAATGTAGACACTGTTTTGGAATACTTAAGCTGGTCTATTGGCGGGGGGGTAGAGGTGGGTGCAGTGGCGGGGGGGACTTCAAAATAGCCAAGACTCTGTTTCTTTGTAGAGCCTCCTAACTGAATTCTAAACACATTAAGTGTTTCCTCAGCGTGGAAACCACTGGACAGATGTTGGCCACCCTGGTTCCCTTTGAATCAGCCTCACGTGGTGACAGGCAACAGCATGCTTTGTAACTAGCACAATTTGTTCACGAGGAGATATATATATATATATATATATATATATATATATATATATATTTTTTTTTTTTTTTTTTTTTTTAACATGTGAAAATTAGCTGCGAGTTCTCTCGGTCTTAGCGATGGGTGATCTGTCAACTACCCAGTCAGAGGAACATTCTGCAAATCCGCTTGTTCCCACAGACCAAGACAAAACAAGTTTCCCCTGCAATCTCTGTATCAGGCCCATTGGAGCTGTACAACACGCTACTTGTTCAGTTTTTGTTCTAACCTTCATAGACGATGGAAAATGTACCCCACACTCCTATGCAGTAAGATAATGGCTTGCCTGCCAGTCCGTGGGTTTATGTACAGTGTGTTATTGCTGTGGAGGTGAAGTTCATGGCCAGTGAGTCTCTGACAGTCTGTCACTCCACCTGACTAAGGGCGAAGGCTCTCCAGATAGGCCGTGCTCGCAACCACTGTAAAGATGCCTACATCGGAGCATCTTACTAGTGAAACTTATGACCAACCAACATTCCTTCTTTGCTGTTTTAAAACTGAAGTTTGGTTTCAAAGGCCATTACCTATTTTACTTGTGTGTCTTGGGGGAAAGAGGAGACAGCCGTTAAGATATTGAAAATATTTTCTTTTATTTTCTGTCTCAAATTTTTTTTTTTGGTTACACATTAGAGACCTTATGTAATGTTTAATGTTTCAATTTACTGTATGCATTTTCAGCTTTAGTATTTGTCATCTTGTTCCAATTTAATGAAAGCTTATTTGGCTATGGTTTTCATTGGAAAGCAGAACACACGTACAACTTTCAGCAATAATATATATTTTTCCTTTTCTTTGGATTTGAACAGCCTTCTAAAATTTTCTCTACTGAAATTCTGGCAGAGTTGTTTCTTCAACATTTGGCTGAGGGTTTGGAATGTTTTAAACATTCGAAGTGACTGGGATCAATTACTGTAACCTAAAATGGATAACCTTTAAGACACAAAGCTCATGTTTTTCTTAATCATCTCATTACATGACATTTTTCTGTTTGTGTATCGATAAAACACTGTGTGTTGGCTAAATAAGGCATATTTCATTTATTTCCAAGTACTGTTGATATTGTAAAGCTAGCATATTACATATAACTTTGAAGTTATTTTTAAGATATAACATCTTTGTGGATGAGAAAAATAAAATTCAGAAGATGGATAAACTTATAACAATTTAGCCGTCTAACAAAGTATAATAAATAGCAAAATCATGTATTTGAAATGAATCTCAAAAAAAAACAAAAACCTCACAATACAAACATATTTTTTAAGCTCTGTTTTTCCAATTAAGGGTCCGCCAGGAGTTTTCCGATCCATTCTTAGTAGTGCTACTTCATTACCTAAAGTTTTTCTTTTTCCACTATAAAATCATGGCCTCCTCGGAGAGATGTTTACGGAGAAAGGGTTATGGAGAAATAGCCTGTTACTTTTATTTATCAAGTTAATTTAGGACTCACATCGCACTCTCAGTGTGGAAAGAAAGCAAGGAATTAGCAGCTTTAAGATTTGACTTCTGATAAATATAAACGCGGAACAACCCTCTGCTGATGGTACGTAGTGGTTGTGACCCATGACGGGCAGATGATTGTAGCGATGGAGAGAAATATTACCGCCAGAACATTCCTGCTTCTGCTCCAGTGGACTCAGAATACATTAGCCGAGCTCTCTCTCAGCCTGGAGTTTTTTCCTGATGATAGATTAGTGATAAACTCATATGCAAGTTATTCCAGAGTTCCTTTGAGACCTCAGCTTTTCATGAATGAAAAGGTCATTTGTAAGTGTTCTACATTCTTTCGGTGTGTTTCCCATGGAACCACATTGCCTCCTATAATTTTACATCGCTGTGTTTTCTTTGAAACAATAGCTTGAAGTTGTCCAATCTTAATGTCCTAAGTATTTGTTTGGTGGTTTGGAAAAACCTACTGTTTCTTCATGACATAAATTCTATTTAGTAAAGTTGAAGTCATTCTAGAAAACTCTAAGCTCAGACTTTCATGAGGCCAGAAGTCTCCTTGCTCATTTTTGTCCTAAATGACTTTTGATATAAGGCCAAACTTTGTACCAGATGTGTGGTATTTTATAATAATTCCATGGTGCAAGCCTTCAGTCATTTTCCACTGAGAGCATTCAACATCTGCTTTATCAAAATGATTTTTAGGTGTGTGTGTGTGTGTGTGTGTGTGTGTTCCGGGCTGCAGATGAGTGTGAATGTTAAGTAAGATACTGAGTCACAGATTCTCTTACTTTATAACGTGAATTTCTCTTCCATGAATCTGTTATAAATGGCCACAGACCTAGATTTCCTTTAATGATAGAGCTTAGCCGACTTGGTTTTTCTGCTGTTTGGGGGTTCAAAGTTTCAGTCATTTGTTTAAGAATCACATTAATTGTTTTCTTTATTCTGTTATCAATAATAGTTTCAGATGGAAAACTAATAAGGGACAGGAAAGGAAGTGGATGGGAAGGGGATTGGGTGGCCTACTGTTACCATTTCCCCTTGGAGATCACTCTAAATGCAAGCCCACTTCCCTGTAAGTCTTCTCTGTGCTAAGCAGAGTTTATAGACGTTCATTAACAAAGACAGTGGTCAGAACTCACAGGTGGGAGAGACATGAGAATCAGGAGACAGCAGGGAGCACAGATATCTGTTAGCATTTCGTACATGTTGTGAAAGGCTATTTGAGAGCTGCCCACAGTTCCTGGGACTAGCAAGTCTCCATCTCCAAACTCAGTAGCTCCTCCTCTCACTCACTCTGTGTTGGGATATCAGATGCATGGGGACTTGTCTCAACTGCTTCATTTAAAACCCTAGGAGGAAAGACCTTTATTTTAATTGTTTCTGACTTAACGGGCAAAATACCGTCTTTGCCAAAATGTGTACTTCCTCATTGTCCAGGTTTGGGGTCTGGTCGATCCACGTGCCTCAAAACTTTATACCCCAACTGGCTACTATTCCAGTAAAAACAAAGTTAGTGCAGCCTTTCAAACCGTCTTGCTTTCCCATTGACATTAGTGCAGTAGGCTGTTTTCTGGGCCAACGTAGACACAACCAGCCATAAAGATAAACATGTACACATCTGTGGCCTAAAATAAATCAATGTGGACATAATGAAAATATTCCAAGGAGCTTAAAAGAAAATTTAATATACTTCACCTCCTTTTTGAAAGAGGGAGGGAGTTGGTTTGGTTTTCATTGGAATTTTGTCGGGGTAAAACTTCCTGTTTGCTGAGCCTGCCTAGGATTTTCTTGTTCTACACTGATGATGTGCGAAAAGAGATAGGAAAGCAATTGTATTCATAGATTTTGGTGAACCAAGGGAGTGTTTCATGAGACAACTCAGTTTATTGTAAATAGGAAAGCAATTGTATTCATAGATTTTGGTGAACCAAGGGAGTGTTTCATGAGACAACTCAGTTTATTGTAAACTATATGATATTTGTATAACGTAAAAGATAATGAAGCCCTGAAAAAGGAAATTTATTTAAAACATAAATTTTCCTTCAAGGAAATAGTTTTTTTTTGTTTTTGGTTTTGGTTTTTTGTGGTCATTTCTCTGACAAATTTGAATTGAGCACAAAAGGAAACATATAACCAGGATGGAAATCTATTTATGTCCCAAAGTTGGTTTGTCTTTTAAATATCAGTGATCATAATTCAATTAATTTAAAATTCTTTTTAGATATTTGTAGATTCTTGCTTTGACCCCATCTATATGTTGTTTCCAAGTCCGGACTCGAGGGTAATCCTGAGCGTTTCTGCAGCCAGGCTATCCACCATTCCTATCATTCAGACACAATTTGGCAAAAATGGCAGTTCAGTCAAGTGAAATCTACTTTTAAGTCCTCAGGTTGATTGGTCAAGAACAAGATTTCTCCAGTAAGACATATTTACGAAGACGTAATGACTATACTTTCATAGTTCAAACAAACAGAACACAAGGAATTATTTTGAAAAATAATGGTACAACTGTAACAATACAACGGTCTGTAATAAATAAAAGATTGTGCCTCTGTTTTGGAAGATCTCTGGCTGTCATTCCTTGTAACTTGCCACAGGCACTAGGCACTGTATCTTAACTGTAAGTACAAATTCAAGAATAGGATATACCCCATATGATGTTTTGTCTTGAAGAATTTCAGGCAGTCAGGGACATCCTATCTGATGAATGGGAGAGTGAAATGGAGTTGAAATATTGGACTAAATTAAGTTGACGTGGATCTATTCTTCGGAAGGGATTATGTCTCCTCTGTTTTTCTAGAAGTGGTGGTGGATCTTTACTAAGACAAGAATATTCTTACCCCATGGGACAATAGGATACCCTTGCAAAACATGATACAGTTTAAAAGTAGGTTCTTTTTACGTAGAGTTTATTTTCTTAATTAGTGACAAAAACTTGGATTTGTGCTCAGAATTTTCCAGTTCATTTTTTTCAATCACCATGAACAGTCTGATTAAAACAAAAGTTTTCTGAAATTTTGCTTCCCCTCTCATCTGGCAAAATAGGAATAAAGACAACCCATGTATTATTGGGGGCGATAAGGTGTCACGAGGGCTGTTAAATATGACGTTCGAAACAGATTTTTTTGTGCATAACCAAAACGTGAAAAAAATCTATGAAGATTTAACAGAGAGTGTTCCATCTAAGTCTTTCCCAAGGTCAGAAATATTATTTTGGAATATGAAAACTACACCTGCGAATGAAGTAATTCATCACTTCAAAAAACAAATTTGAGTTTTTAATAGAAGCAAAACTAACTGAGACATCCAAGCCATCAATAAATCTTGCCAGAATTTGAAGAGAATATCACGATGCAGCTCTTTTTATGGATCAAGTACAAATGGAGTTGACAGCGGATGCCTAATCAGAATGCTGAGAACCGGGAGCTGCGAAGACAGTAGTATTTCCACTCTCCCAGGCTGATTAAAAACGTCAAGGCTTTGCTAACGTGAGGCACATGCTTCCTGTCTCTGAATTCTGAGTTCAAGAGGCCCCAAACCGCAGCGTGTAAATAAAGCACGTTTATTAATTAATGCATCCTATTACATTGTATTCAAACAAGATGACACTGCAGAAATCCCATCAATGTAAGCTTGCTGTTGATTAGAAGATACAGCTCCCCATCCAAAGTACCTGAGAAGTGTAACATGGAGCTGTCAGCTGAGGGCAAGGCCAAGGTGATGGCCTGGCCAAGGTGATGGTCCATCCAAGGTGATGGCCCGGCCAAGGTGATGGTCCAGCCAAGGTGATGGTCCAGCCAAGGTGATGGCCCGGCCAAGGTGATGGTCCAGCCAAGGTGATGGCCCGGCCAAGGTGATGGCCCGGCCAAGGTGATGGCCCATAATCACCGGCCTCTCCTTGAATGCTTTCTTCATCACCACCAGTCCCAGGGCTGACACCTGCCCGTGGAAGGCAGTGCTCTTCAGA
Source organism: Lutra lutra (assembly GCF_902655055.1). Classification (NCBI taxonomy): domain Eukaryota; kingdom Metazoa; phylum Chordata; class Mammalia; order Carnivora; family Mustelidae; genus Lutra; species Lutra lutra. The sequence goes on from NC_062279.1 coordinate 13,725,135, forward strand.
AATGGAAGAGAGACACACAGGAAGGCAGCCGAAAGCTGCCACAGGTGATGTTTATTTTAACATGGTACCACGTTCATTACCTTCCGACTGGCTCTTGGTATAAGGACTCAAACCCAGCCTCCAGACCTGAGAAGACAAGGATTGGGTGTAGCTATTCGCAACTCCCCACCAATAGGCTCCATCTTTTACGTGGTCTCTCAGAAGGTAAAATCTGCTCCCGTCCTCCTTTCTGGAAGCTGACCTTCCTGATCTCCGTCCCACACTTCACTCGGCTCTCCTGAATGTCTCCTGATGTGCTCGGGGTCCATGTTGTATGAGGGAGGGAGTGGTCAACTCGAGGACTGACTGTCTTCATGGTCTCATCCCCTTTCCCTCTCTACAGTGATGAGAGTGCTCTGGGCATCATGCATTTGGTGGGAAGAGAGGGGATGCGTGCTGAGTGCCCAGCACAAAGCTGGATGCTCAAGAAGGTGCCAGAGGGATGGGGAACATCATCTCCATCCTTAAGGAACTTGGCATATACCGGTGACTGAAAACCTGGGGCTCGATTCTCTTTCCTCAGTTTCTAAACCTGTCCGATTTTTCAGATAATTAATAAGCACCATTCTTAGTTTTAAAACAAGATGCTTTATTTTTTTTTATAAAAGATTTTATTTATTTATTTGACAGACAGAAATCACAAGTAGGCAGAGAGGCAGGCAGAGAGAGAGTGGGGGAGGCAGGCTCCCTGCTGAGCAGAGAGCCCGACTCGGGGCTCGATCCCAGGACCCTGAGATCATGACCTGAGCTGAAGGCAGAGGCTTTAACCCACTGAGCCACCCAGACGCCCCAAAACAAGATGCTTTAAAGGTTACTTCTCATCATTGTCTAGACATCAGATTCACTATAACCTCCTCAGGAGCTTACGGAGATAAAAATATCAAAGACAGTGTTTTAAAGTTAAAAGACAATATCACAGAAGCACATTTTAATTTTTGTCTCTATTTCCACTAACAAAAATAGACTGGAATGATGTTTCATTAATTACATTTCAGATGTTTAATTCTTGCCCTGTTCGTGACAAGCAGATTTGCTATTTTCGGATTATTAGGACAAAGGAAAGCAATGACACAAACTTAGATGTACAGTGGGCAAAAAAGGGTGATAACCTTTATATCCAGAATACTGTTTGCTTTCTTTCCATTTGTACTGATTAGAATTATAAGGAGGTGATTTGAGTAACTTTCTATCCATGGCGTGGCTATAAAATGAGAGGATTGATTTTTGATGTGTGGCCTCCGGAAATCAGTTTTATTGCTTTATAGTCATTTCATGAATATCTCAATCCAGTTCTGGTGGATAGAATTCTAACATAAAAGCCAGTTTCACATAAAATAAATGCAATAATATGAAGAGGGATAAATAAACTTTTGGTTATCAGTTTAGAAACCTAATTTTTTATTTGGAGGTTGGATCTTACCCTTTTCGTTTGAATTTTAATACAACCAAGATATCCATTTAAAGATGAATAGAGATTCTCAGGGTCAGCTGCTTCATTTCCTAACAACTAAATTTATCCAAATATGTCAAAATAACATATTATAGGGAAGTGTGACCCTTGAAACCTCTACGAAGAAAAAGCTAGTAGTAAGTAGTTCAGATCTTTTAAATAATGTCATTCCCACAAGAAAGAAAATGTCACATTGTTTGTTACTTTTTATAACATTGTAACCTGAATGACTTTGGTGTTGGGACCTGGGACCTTAAATAATTGTTGGGTGAATGAATGAATGAATTTTGTTACATACTGACCTTCAACAAGAAGGAAGACTTAGGACGGAACATTTTAAGCTATAAAGAATGACTCTGAATTTTAAAAGTTTCAATAATGAAATTGACATTTGTTCAAAATATATTGCATCATTTCAAAAAGACATCGTAATAGATTGTTAGCCAATGATCTGGTTTTCCATACTACCTCTGTTGCTTTCTGCTGTATTAAAAAACTTACTCTTCATTCCCAGATCTTATTCTACTTTGTCAAAGAGTATCATCTAGTACTAGAATGGTAATACCAATGATTTAAAAAATTCCCTTTCAAAATTAATATGCAAGTAATTGATATGAATAACCCTGAGATTTTCTCAAGTGTTTACAGCAAACTCCTGCCCATTTTCATAAACCTAAACTACCGAGTTCAATGTTCCTGTCATTTCTTTCTTCAGAGATGAACTCATCTGTAATCCTGACTCACTGACTTAGTAAGAACCATCTAGAAGTATAATCATCAACTCACCATGGGAAAAGGCAAACAGGGCTATAACCTAACACCCCAGTGTGTAGTGGGAGATATGATATTGACCGAGGAGCTGTCCTTTTCAGGTCCTGTTGTTAGTCAATCATTGTAAAAATGGAGATAAATATTAACTTGGTTCTATTTAAACTTTTCCTTCTCAAAAAAGATACCAATTTATCAGCCATTTCTCCCGGAGGCCCTTGATCCAAGTTCCTTAGTAGACACTCCCTTCTGTGACCACGGACTGTAAATAAAATACAGGCAGAAATATATGTCATATTCCCATGAGCTCAGGGTAAAGGTATGAAAGAGCATTGACTGGAAAGATTGCGTTGTCCTAGAGAAAACATTAGGACCAATTGCAAATACCTATCCTCTGCGTACTTCTCAAAGACGAGAAAACAAAAGGTCTCTTGACAGGAGAACCTGGGGGAGGTGGGGTCCCTGCGATTGAAGATAAGGCTCTCGGGGCTGGTTGGTTAGCATTGCGGAACACTTCAGCTCTTTTTCTTAAAACCAAATTGAACCTCCCCAGTTGAGAAGTTTAAAATAAAGAGTAATCTTTTATATTCCACTCTTTTCTTATGAAAATTGAGCGGGCTCAGTGTGGATGAAATAGAATTCATCCATTCGTGGAAGAGGCATTCTTCCCAAGGAAACCACGGCCCACGGCCGTCTCCTGGCTGGTGTTATTCACAATGAAATCCTAAAAAAAAAAAAAAAAAAAAAAAAAAAAAAGCCTATCACAGGACGTGACCTGATGCCCCTTAACAGCCTCCCACTTATGAAGTTAGTAGTACAGGCACTGTTTATGGACGTGAAGCCTCAATCTTTGTTGGATTAAGTCCTTGAAGGCACAAAGAGGTAAGTTCCCCAATAACCAAAGCCATTCATGGAATCAGATGCACACAGCCAGCTGGCGGAGGTTTCTGGTAACTAAAACTTGGTTCATCGGAGCTGTGGCAGTCTGACAAGTGAGGTGAACCCACCAAACTGAGAGGCAGGAAAAGTAGGGCATCCAGACAAATAGATGTGGCCCCTAGCAACGTCAGCTTTTAACACTGGACCAGCTTTGCTCTTGACCTTGTCTATGCAGGGAAGAGCTAGGCCCCACCGGCCGTGTTGCCCCATCTGGACATTTTTGGTCTCGTCTCCCAGCCCCAGGCTGGCTTTTATCTGATTGGGGCACCCGGCATCTCCGGGAGGTCATCTCTCAGGATTAGACAGTATCCTAGAAAAGTGAGAAATGCAATACGCCTGTCATAACACAATTTCTAGGAAAAAATACTGTTTCTCGTCCAGTCTGAGTTACAGGGAGCATATTTTCTTTCATCCCAGCAGCCAAAACAGGGGCCTCCTGGTCTCATGTTAACTGAAATAGCCCCAGGAGCTTTGGCGGTAGTCTTTTTCCCTGTTGGGAGCAAATCCAGGATGAGGGCTGGATATTCCAGAGCACAAATAACTCACCCCTTCCCATGCGTGCACTGGTTGTAGGATCCCGTTAGTCACATCTCTCCCTTCAGAATAGGATCAGGAAGACTCTGTCTCAGCCACCCACCCACGTGGGTAGTTATACTGACGGGAGAAGGGGCTTCACTGTTGTATACATCTAAGTCCCCCCTGAGGACAATACTGTCATGAGAATATTACAAGATGCAGAAAAAAAAAATGGGGACACTTTCTCTGGTTGTTGACATGTCCTCAAAAACATCTCTCTGATTGTCATATTGTGTTTTATAATTTTAAGCTCGCAAGGATCATGTCCCTCTATTTAAAATCCCCACAGTATCTCATGCAGAACACAAAAAGCCATGGGCTCTGGGAAGGTGTCAATAATGAAGATGACAATAATGACGACGTGGTCCAAGTAGGTAACAATCAGGCATCACTGGGTTTTCTTGTTTTGAAAATGGTGCGACATCCTTGGAGAGGCTTCTGACTAGCTGGGTACGCGGTCTTGACTGTCCTCGCGTCCGGACCCATGACATCTGTGAAGGAGAGTACCAGAACCTTGAGAGACAGGAGTCCGCTTTCCCTGTCTTTGGAGAAACGCACAGTTTCTCTTTGCTGGGCCTGGCTAATGATTAGCTCTCAGCTGGCACGTTGCCACACAGATGTTTTTAAAGGATTTTTTTTTTCTCATGTAAAACAACTTTGTGACTTTCCAGTTACAACACACTGCTGTCATTAATGGGACTCACTTCCTTCTTGGAAGCTCTGTAAGTGTCGGCACCACGTGAAAATTAAGACGCAATGAGGAAGGAGGGGCTCACAGCGGGGAAAGGACAAAAGGAGAATTTGTCTTTAAAAAGTGAGGACCGCAAATGAAAAGCACATGAATGAAGATGAACTGGAGTTGTTTTCCCAGCTTAGGGAAATACGTGGGTATAAGCTTCAGCCTTCATTTGGGGTACAATATATCACATCACCAGTGGGAGAGAGGAAAGCATCATTTCTCCATCGCTCTATTTGAACTCAAGTATATTTGGAATATTTCCTCCTTTATTCTCAAAAATGCATTCTACTTGTACATCAATGTGCGTGGGACTGATGTCTGACATCATTTTTTTTTTCATTTGATTCGCGTTTCTTCCCCTGTCATTGCCTCGATGTGCTCAAAGTCAGGTGTAAAGGAGGGAGTTAAAACCAGGCATTAACCTGCCGTGAGCCGCCATCCGCTGTAGCGGCTTGATACATGGACTTATCCCTAAGCCCTGCTCCAGTGGTTAAGAGCCGTTCTGCAAAGCCCATCTCTCATGACTTTCTTCACTCTCCAGCCTCCCGATGCCTTGTCAGTTACCAGGTAGGCATCATGGCAATTACACACCAAGTAACTTCTTGATAGTAACTAACAAGATAACCATTCTAGCATACTTTCTTGCATTTAAGATACTTTGTGGAGGGTTTTTGCCTAAGTGTTTACTTTCCTATATAGTCCAGAAGGTAGAGGATCGTTATGTTACACACCTTCACTGTCCGTCTTGAGATCAGAGGAGACTGCCGCTGGAAGAGACTCAGAAACAGGATTTTACAATGAGTGGGTTCCTGGGTGTGCACTGATACTCAGAACTTCAGTTGCAGAGGAAACAGTTAACATGCAGTTAAAAATGCAGACAAACTCCAACCTCAGACATTCCCATATGGTAAATGTGGAGAGGGGCCCAAGAAGTTGCGTTTTTAAATGTGTGTTTCAGGTGATTTCAGTGCAAATGCTCTGGGATCCTTGATTTAGCTAATGAAGGAGTGGGGTGGTGATGTGCTGTTCCTTCTCCAAAATTCAGACTCCAAGAGGAGACATGGCCTTCGGAATGTGTTATATTAATATGTTGGCGTTGGAGTTCAGAAGTCAATGAAGATTTCCTACAAAGATGGCACGTGTTCATTTGTTGACCTCCGCTCCCCCCCCCCCATATATTCCTTATTGCCTCCTGGATTCTAAACATCAAAACTGATAAAATATAAAAAGGGGAAAAAATTGAAGCCGTATCTATAACCAAAAACAAGAGATACATCTCTGTGGGTGAGAAAAATAATAGAAATGCATCAGTAAGTGAAGCTGAAGTGGAGTCTACTGGAGTTTGGGTAGGAAAGCCATCAGAAGCAGGCGGGAGTCTGTCTCCTACAGAATGAGTGGGGCTAAAAGTGCCCCATCAAAGGCCTGGGCCCAAGCCAGCCTCTGTGCTTGAAACCAGGAACTGAGTTGGAGCTGAAAAGTAGTGAAAGGAAGCTGGAAAACAAGGTCTATAAATTGCTCCCTAGAAAGCAGAGTATCTGAGGGTAGCTGGATAGAGCATTTGCAGCCCGCTAGTGAAGACCTGAGCCAAGGTATTCCCTGACTTGGACACTGTACGTGCAATATCTCCAGCTGCATGACAAATCAAAGGCTCCAGGTTCCTGATCTGGTTCTGGACCAGGGGTACAAATAGCTAAATAAAGGCAACCAAAATACATGAAACAGAAAGAGATGAATGAAAAGAGACAAAGTCAGAGAAATAAAATACTCTTCCAAATGAGTATGCAAATCGAAATTCCAAAATATAGAAGCAAAATTAATGCCAAGAAAGCAATGAAATTAATGTTTGGGGGTGAGTTCACTGCGTATGAAATGAAAATAATTTGAACTAAATATGTTTATTGAAAGTGATAAGAGAAGGAATAATATGCATAAAGAATAAGAAACTATGAAAACAAAATAGAAATGAAACAAGAGTATAATATGTGAAAAAGTACCACCAAAAATTCTGAAAGTTATGGTCCTTAAAATTAAAAACATTAATAGATAAGATGAATTTCAGGGTGCCCACCTGGCTCAGTCAGTAGAGCATACAACTCTTGATCTCAAGGTCATGTCAAGCTCCACATTGGGCATGGAACTTATTTAAAATAAAATTTTAAAAAAATTTTAATAAAAAAAATAGATAAGATAAATTCTAGTTTCAATGTAGCTGGAAACTACATTAGGGAACTGGAAGATAGTATGAAGAAATTCAACCAGAAAAAAAAAAGATTTAAAAAATATGGGAGAGCAAATTAAGAAACACGGAAGATAAAATGATAGGCTACAAAATACAAGTTAAAGGAATATCAGAAAAAGAATGAATGAAACAGAAGAGAAGTAACATTCTAGGAGATAGTGGCTAAGGATTTTCCAGAACTGAAAAATGACATGAATATTCAGGACTGATTAAACACACCCTGTGCAGAGCAGGAGGGGGGAAAAAGACACTTTTGGTAAGAAAATATGGAATGTTAAGGATAGAGAGAAAAATATTAAAGTAACTTATGAAAAAAGATGATCTCCAAAGGGATAATTCTCAAACAGAAGTCTTCTCATGAGCATTAATAAAAAGCAAAAGCTTTTTCCAAAACACTTTGAGATACAGAAAAAAAAAAAAAAAAGATTTCTATTCCCAGCTAAACTACAATTCAAGGTATTTAATTCAAGCTCCTAATGGAAAAGGATAAGTAATTTCCCATTTAATAAATACTGCCCAGGGTGTAGATCCAAAACATTCCTGTCCTAAAGGATATTTCAACCAAGGTGGGGACTCATTCCTGTAAACATCACTCTTTTGTTTTTAAGTTATTTATTTATTTGTTTGTTTTAGAGAAAGCAAGCGAGAGCTTGAATGGAGAAGGGGCACATAGAGAGAGAGAGAGAGAGAAAATCTCAAGCAGACTCCATGCTGAGTGTGGAACCTGACCCAGGGCTTGATGGTGGGCTGAGATCATGACCTGAACTGAAATCAGTCAATCACCAACCAACTGAGCCACCCAAGCACCCGTCTTATAATAATCTCTTAAATCAAGTAGGTAATAATGTCAATAAGAATGTAATTTACGGGGCGCCTGGGTGGCTCAGTGGGTTAAAGCCTCTGCCTTCAGCTTGGGTCATGATCCCAGGGTCCTGGGATCGAGCCCCACATTGGGCTCTCTGCTCAGCAGGGAGCCTGCTTCCTCCTCTCTCTCTGCCTGCCTCTCTGCCTACTTGTGATCTCTGTCTGTCAAATAAATAAATAAAATCTTAAAAAAAAAAAAAAAGAATGTAATTTGCTCCATTCGCACAAAAACACACTGAGGTTGGTATATAGTGCGTTGAGATAATCATGGAAGCTATAAGATTATACTTGAAGATTTTGCTCATTATTTTATACACACAGAACTCAATATAGTCCTTCCTGAGTTTAGTTCCTAGAAAAATTTACCTTTGCAAATAAATTTTATTTTTTCTTCCTTTAAGTTGATACCATGTAACTATTTTAATTTTTGCTATAATTGCTAAGAAACTCCTAGTCAAATTTTGTGCCTAATTGTAGGGATTGGGCTTTCTGGATATCAGACCAGAACAAATCAGTATTTATTTTGCTAACAGTACATGCTCTTCCCTATGTGTATTTCTGTCCAAATGTATCCCTGATTGTATATGTCATTTAATTTTTCAAATTATTTTGGATCTATTTGGAGGTAGATACTGAGCTTAATTTCTTTAGAAGGAGAGTTCAGTGAAACCTAACATTTTTATCACGAGAATGGAATAAATCCTTTGGTTTACAGAAAAATTAGTTCTTAGTAATCTAGTAATTTTATAATGTGTGTGCAGGAGAAAAGAAAAATGAGCATTAATTTTTAAAAGGATGTAACTATGTTTTCCAGAAACTACCATAGCAGTTTTTGTTCGAGGCAATGGTTTGAAGTGATTCTTCAAAATAGGAATTCTGATTCTGCACTTACATAGAAATGCAGTTCATTTAGAACATGTATAATACTGAACTAGCCTGAAGAACTGTGTGAGATAAATTCTCCTAAAATTTCTCAGAAAAAATATTTTCACAAAATAACTTGTGAAGTTATTTAAAAGCTTTGCTGTGTACCTAGTATATGAAATGATTGTTCACAACACACACGCACACACACCCAGGCAAAAACCTGAAGATAAATGTAGGACCCAAACTCACGTAGAGAAAAAAAATGTATGTAATATAAATCTCAGCTTTAGATTTAATTAAAAAAAAAAACAACTCTTATTACTGGGACTGAAAGATGAAGACAATTTTCAGTGACTTCATTTGTGCCACTCTGCTAGTTTTCAACCTTTGTTGTTGTTGAAACGAGTGGGTAAAATTCCTGCCTTGAACACTAATTGGCGACACGGTATTAATCAGCATAATATTTAAAAATATTTTTATGCGCATTACGTCTACGAAGCCTATGGAATTTCAGATGGGTCCTTAACAGGAGGGAGAAGAAAGGTCAGCTTTTCCTTGTTTCTTTAACGGTGCTTTCTGACCACAGCGAATTTCAAGCCTCATGGCACATTTGAATGCTTGGTTGTATCATCATTCTGGCACCGTTGTCTTTGATTCCAAAAGAGAATGTAGCATTTCAAATGTCGGCAATGTGCTATAGATTTTTTGGCAGGAGGAAGGAAGTCAGTTTGACTTTCGTATCTTTAAGAAACATATAATGTTATGACCAAAATTAGTACTCAGAAATTATTTTGCTCTGAAATTGGAAAGGACTAATATACATCTATGATTTATATACATGAACACTTTGACTGACAGCCAGGTTTGAACATTTTTTACTAGAAATCAACTTTCATATATTCATGTATTCATTTGGCGTGAAAAGAAAAACAGACAAAGATGGAAACAAAAAAAAATTGCACATAAAAATTTTAAACTAATGTGAAATAAGGTTCATTAGCCTAGAAGTATCATTTACCTATTTTCATATATGACAGTGAATAAACAATCACGTACAAGCATTTTTTAGCATATCAAGTTGCCATATATCAAAAAACAGAAAAATCTTAAAGTACATCAAGATAAAATAAGTTGTTGCTTACTGAAAATTTTAAAAATTATTTCAAGATGGGGCGCCTTGGCTGGCTCAGTGGGTAGAGCACGTGACTCTTTATTTCACGGTTGTAGGTTCAAATGCCGTCTCCCTAACCCCCGCCTTGGGTATAGAGATGACTTCAAAATAAAATCTTAGGAAAAAAATTATTTCAAGGTAAAAATTGACATATAATTTAGATACGGGTTTTTAAAATCCTATCTGACATACTTTTTCCCCCACATTGTGTAGTATAGCTATACTAGCTACTTGTAGTCGTTTAAAAGGAGCTGTGTGGCACGCACATCTCCCCAAGACACCTTATAATAAATCCAATCCCCCTACCTCCCCAACATACCATATGTTAAATTAATTAAAAATAAAACTTGTAACCGTCCTTGCAAAAGTACCGAGAAGTCGTCTCAACTAAAATGCACCTGGAGCCTATGTTTCAGAATCCCTACTGTTAGTTACCAGAATATTTGAGAAAATTGAGGATTCTAGGAAATGGGCAGTCTCCACTCCCACCCCCAGAGATGGTCCCTTTCTCTTACTGGGTGTCTCCGTTCGCGTATCCACAATGTGTTTTTATTTTCAACAGCTGCATGTTATGTTATTCAAGTTAAAGCCTGGTCAAGCTTAGTCACAGAAAACCTTCTGAGACATCAAGGAATGGATATTTCTGACCAGTTGCAAAAGCGGTAACCTCTCAGGGAAAAAAAAAAAAAAAAGGAGCATAATAAAACAAGAAGGAGGCAGTGAGCCTATTAATCTCTTTTCTTCCTTGTATTTTTCCTCCCATACTTCTTTCTTTTTTTTAAAACCTCTAATAGAGCTCTAACCTTTAAAAGTTCTTCGAATCAAGCAATTTTTCATGATCTGGCTGTCTCATGATTGTTTTTATTACAGTTTAACATTTCTTCTGATTCACTACGATTTTTCAAGGTATATATGAGATTTTACTTCTGAGTTCAGTTGAGGTTAATAACTCATGATTTAAATCAGATTACTGAAGATATGCATGTGACCAAGTCACTACTGTTTCTAAGGTCACAACTGATTTCCCTGAGTAACTGTAACAAAATTGTTTCTAGATAGAATTTGCTGTAAAATAATGAATTTGTCTATACAGTGATGCAAAGCATGTTGTAATAAGTGTTCTTCCCTACTAATAACATGGAAATGATTGTATTAATCAAGAAATACCTAAGCCCGTGATCCAATTTTTTTTTTAATCTCACAGCAATACATTGTCTGCTGTACTGTCACATCAATATTATGTTTTGATCAAAATTTTGTCACTCGGCATATTGTTAATGTGAATGACAAAATACTTAATTCTGAGGTACTAAAGCTCCATTTCCAAAATAATATGCAGAATGGAAAAAAATAATAACGAATAAATCTTCAGTTTTCTCATCAATCCATAATTTCCAACATTAATGTCCCGATAAACATAAAAGCTCTTATCACCAATGTGAAACCTTACCCTGCCCTTCTACTGTTGTGAATGGTATATTTCTACATTGCATATTTTCGTTGGTATTTTGCTTGCATTCGTTTTTTGTAGGTTGCTAATATCGGTGTGTAGGCCCGTGATAGAAAACACATTTATAAAATAGATTATCCTGTAGCTAATAATAATCAATGCCAGAAAAGGACTTATCTCATAGGGGCCTAAAAACCACTTTGAGGGGAAAAATTATCACATTGGCATCCTGGAGGATGAGGAAGCAAAGATAAAAATAGATAGCAGGATGGAAAAGAGAGATGATTTTTTTCCTAAATGATAGTTACATATTTTCAGTTTAGTAAAGAATTAAAATCCATGCTCTAGGACAGAGCCGAAGGAAAATCGAGACAGAGTCAATCATTTTAATGTTTTGTTTATGTTTTTAACACAGCTCTTAGAAAATGTAGATGATCGAAGACATTGTTCATGTTTTAACCCCATGTTTGATACCTGTGCATCTCCCCAAAATAAAGATTTACATTTAAAAAGTTGAATTTATGCCTGGGAGATGTGTATTATTAATCCCAATTTGGGGGGAAAAACATAATTTGGCCCTACATTGCAATAAAAATGAAATATAATACTATTATTTCCAAAACATTTAATTGTGCAGGTGCTAGCATAAAAACAAAAATTTGCTCTACGCTCTGCCTTGGGAGCAGATGTTTTCAAAAATAGTGGCTAACAAAAGCAGATCAAAAAAGTAGGAAAACATTCCAATCCAAATGTGTAGGATGCTGGGATGGCGGTAGATGAGGCATCTGGTCCAGAAAGCCGGGCAGTCCTTTTAGGAGCCCTGTTACCCTTCTTTTCAAGTAACAAGCGAGGATAATGCATAGAGCAGGTAGAAGGCAATGCGACAGAGCTGGTTCTCCAGCAAGCTTTATCTGTTGAAGCCTAGAATTCATAATGTTCTGCACTTATCTGGAAAGCAGGCTACTGGAAGTTGTTAGGGGTGCACAAACACAGAAGTAACCCAGCCTGAATGATTGTTGGAGCCAGGAATAGGAGTCTGTAACCTAGTTCCAGTGTGGGGGACCCAGGAGGAGACAGGAACGGAGGATGTTAAGAGTTCAAAGGATGGCAATCTGGAGCAAGTCCTAAGGGTGATATGACTGGTCTGGCCAAGGGCAATGCCCCATCTCTCTCAGTCCTCCCATCTGTAGCACATCTGTCCTCAGGGGGTAGGCATGGAAGTTACAAGGAGATTATATACAGAAGACGATTTCTGAAAAATAGTTTGAGAAAATCTGTCTTCAGTGCTGAAAATTCGGGATGATGAGGACCTTCTATGTCTGAATGTGTTTATGTATTTAAGATTCTTACTATTCGTAGTAACCATCACAGCGGATTAGTACTGCCCGAGTCTGTTGTGCTAGCTATTACCCACATTTTTCAGATAAGAAAACTGATGTATGAAAAGATTAAGAAATGTGTCCGGTTGTAGCCATCCAATAAACGGTAGAAATGAGATTTGGGCAAGTCTGATTGCTGTGATGTTGCCCAGTTTGCTATGCACTCTTCTATTTTGGATGGATTTCTAAATCTCACAAATAAAAATTTGGTGTTCTGTTTTCCAGTTCTAAGATGGCTGAAATTTTGCATTACCTCAATTTTTTTGTGTCTAGGAAATGAACTGCAGTTGACTTGGTTCAGGCACTGGGACCTGTATACTATATGCTTGAACCCAGTCACCCATGCAGAATAATCCATTCATACAGATCTCTTTCTCTCTCTCAACACACACACACACACTATATGGGGGAAGATTTATTATTGCCACATATGGCCCCTAATTTGGGAGGCATGACCTTCGGGACTTTTCTGTGAAATGATGAGTTTTGCCTGGAAATTGCTAGAGCCATTACAAAATTAAAAAGGGGAGCATACGTAAAATTATTCCACAGTAAGACTTACTAAGATAAATCAGTTGCAAGAGATTAGGCTCAGAGCAATTAAATGAAAATTTAGTGTCACTGTGGCAGCTTTGGGGACAGTATCCTGTGGATAGGATTGTATCGTGCCAACGTTCATGTGAGGATTGATAAATGGATAGATACCAGACCATAGTTATGTCCCAGGCAGTGACTGTTATAAAGATGTGCTGGGTCAGAGCCGTACTAGCAAACCAATGATAAATGGACAGTTTGAAATTGTTTTTTATTTGACCCACTGAGAAGACACACGTCAGTGTGAATAGGTGAGGAGTTTTCTTATATCCTCCCCATCATTCCATTCCGGAAACCCCTTGCTCAGCCTCTATGTTGTCCTCACCGCCAGAAATTGACATAAGTGCAAGACAAAAACAAAAAAAAAGTATAACGCCATCGAAGTGAATCTAGTTTTTCCAGAGATTGAAAAGGTCTCATCGCCGAACAGCTTGTAGAACAGCTTTCAGAAAGTAATTCTGAAATGCGTGCAGAGAAGTGATACTCCCAAAGAACAGTTTCGCTGTGGGACTAGGTCAGTTCCCAATTTCTGTGAGTCACTGGATTCTCACCCATCTTCTTCTCTTCATCTTCATTATCGTTATCCTTTATGATTTCGTGGTCTCCTCGCAGCCAATAGAAAAAGTTGTTCGAGGCTTGGGACCACCCTGAGAAAAAGTCATTCGAGAACGTACTATTCCCAAAGCAAGTGACAGCGGAGAGAGGGGAAGGATTCTACAAGGTCACTAACTGCAGCTGGTGGTCAAGCCAGGAAGAGACCTGAACCCTGGCACAACAGAATCGCCCTTCTAGATCACAGTGTTCCCCCTTTCTTATCTGCTTTCTGTATAGCTTTGAAACAGGAACTAAGTAAGAGCTGTGAAGTCTCAGTTCCTACTCATGGCCGTATACCCTCTGAACAACACTTCCCAAAGAACTCCTGTTAGTGAATGTTTAGCCTCAGGCCATAACTGTCTTCCTCTTCGGGGGCAAGGAGGGCAAGCAAGAAGGCAAAATGTGACAAAGAAAGAATCAAAGAAAATTCAGATTTCTGCTCTCACATTTATATGGATCAGGTCTATTTTTAATGCTTATTAGGATTCTTTTAAAACAAAAGAAAATACAATGAAATGAGCTATGCAAAAAAACGGGGGGCGGGCAGAAGAAACAATCAAAGATCTTTCTAATCAGTAGGGAATATTGAATTCTTGATTTGCAACTTAACTCGCTCCAAACCAGCTAGCCCACATCTTCTCAACCGTGACCTCGGGGGCCACTGTGGCCCTCCTGGAATTCCCAAGCTCCTGCGGGAGCTCATCCTTCTGGATTACCATCAGCTGAAGGTCACATTTAAATGCCAGCTTTGCAACTCTGCTGCTCTGTTGTTGACAATTGCCCTGGGAAATGAATCCCACTGTGGTTAGGAAGAAAGTGTTTTAAGATATCTTCTTAAATGCTTGTGGTAAAACACCCCTCATCTCCAAGCTCAGTCTTCCTTTTTGTCTATGTAAAAACTATTTGTGATGCAAATGCCCTCCTCTGTCCTAAAACACTTCTGAAGCCATGCAAATTTTTATAATGCCATAAAGGTGCTTATTTATCAATGGCTAGCTAAGCTTAAAAAAAAAAAAAAAAAAAGATTCCCTTTAGAAGAGTGTAAATTGTAATGTTAGAAGCTACCAGAGCCAAGCAAGCAGTGATCTGTAGTGCTTTGAAAACGGCCTCATGAAATGAAGTTGCATCTTTTTGAAACCAAACACGTTCCTTCCGTGGTGACACAGAAGGCAGAACTGACTTGTTTTGACCTGTTGTCGCACTGACATTGCGGCTTCTGTTGTTGCTTCCGGTAACCTCATAACCAACTCCCTGCTGCCTTAAAAATTAATTATGATCAGAATTTCTTTTCAGTTCAGACTGTTCAAGAATGCCTCACGTGCAGGCTGCAAATTATGAAGTGTAAATTAGGGCATCACTGAGCAGGAAAGGTCCCAAGAAACCAATTTAAGAATTCTCTCTGGATTTACTGGAGACCTGGAAATCGTCCCTTCTGGAGAAAGAACTTGAAATTAGAGTCGACTTGCCATTCAATTTCACCGCATATTGGGATCAGCCTGCTTGGAAAGAATGTGGTAAATGTATGTGAACCAAAAAAAAAAAAATTTTTTTTTTAATTTTACTGCTTTCACAGTGACTCTCACAGCTTTATGAAAAAGATTACCACGAATAATTGCCACGGGCCATTCTAAGAATGCTACATATATAGTAGCTCACTTAATACTGACAGTGACTCTAGGAAGTGGGTATTATTATTGTCAACCCCATTTTACAGATGAGGCAACCGAGGCACAGAACGAGGAAGTTGTGAAGGTACAAAGCTAGCAGATGACAGTTGGTCTCACTCCACGGTCCTTGCTATTGACGTGTTACTGCCTTAGTTATTTGACTCAGTTTCGGGACTCCCTTTCATATTTGCAAAACAAATGGTAGATAGCCTTTAAGGTGTGATCAGGAAGCTATTTTAAAAATTAAGTTTCTGTAATTAACTGAACTCGGGAGCACGAGGAGTCTCTTTGCCACGCCTCTCGGAGGTTCTAAAACAAGAATCCGCTTGCCCTGGTTGGTTTTCCTTTCTGCTGAAACTGTTTGCCTTAACTCCGTCACCCGGCCTTGCCAGGTTTCAACTGTTCATTTGTTTTCCACCTTCCAGAATCTGTCCACATCTCTTGTCTGCTGGCATCGTGTTTCCTGTTCCCTCTGTGCAAACACACACGTGTGTGTGTGCATTTTTAGGAAAGTTCTTCCCTATCACTTTATTTTCAGCGATCTGCTCAGGTGTTATAAAGTATTTTCTCTGTCGGACTCTGGGAAGAGAGGTGGGCAGAAAAGAAAATATTCGTGACACCTCCCCATCCTGAAAACTCTCTCTTCCAGATCACCTGATGTTTGCCGAAGGTAAAGTTTAGTCCCAAATAGCTCCGGGTATATGAAATCCATAGTATAAAGTTTTCACAGCTGTCGTCGGTATGGCCATATTATTCTTTCAGACTATTTGGCAATGCGCTGCGTTAAGGATATACTGTTCGGAAAAATTGTGCTTTAGAAATGGAGTCAGCAAAGCCCAGTGAAATGGTAAATCCAAAGTTCGAAATCAGCAATACGCGAGGGAACAATGTTACTGCAAAATACTCTTGTTTTCTGAAATAGACACGGAGCTTTGTATGTTAATATCCCAGACTCCAAGACAGCCAGTTTCTTTTTAAAACAAGAAACAAGAAACACCTGTTTATTATCAGCCATAACAATAATATGTTTAATTTTGAGAGAATGTTTTTGGCAGTTGCTAATAAGCTGTATTTTAGGATTTAGAATAGTTTTAATATATTCTAATGGGCTACTTATGAGGCACAAAGAAAGACATTTGGATGCATTATAGCTTTACTTAAGTTCTGTGAGTATTAAATATACCTTGCATTGACTTTAGTCCTTATTTTACCAGATTCTAATTAAGGAATAAAGAAATGTAAAGTGGGACGCCTGGGTGGCTCAGTTGGTTAAGCGGCTGCCTTCGGCTCGGGTCATGATCCCAGCGTCCTGGGATCGAGTCCCACATCGGGCTCCTTGCTCGTCGGGGAGCCTGCTTCTCCCTCTGCCTCTGCCTGCCACTCTGTCTGCCTGTGCTCGCTCTCTCTCCCTCTCTCTCTCTGACAAATAAATAAATAAAATCTTTAAGAAATGTAAAGTTCCATCCCAGGGCACCTGGGGGGCTCTGTCACTCTGTCAGTTAGGTGTCTGCCTTTGGCTCAGATCATGATCCCAGGGTCCTGGAATGGAACCCCGCATTGGGCTCCCTGCTCAATGGGGAGTCTGCTTTTTCCTTTCCCTCTGCCTCTCCCCCAGCTTGTGCTCTCTCTTTCTTTCTCTCCCTCTCTGTCTCTCTTGGTCTTACTCTCTCTTTCAAGTAAATAAGTAAAATCTTTAAAAAATATATAATAAAGTTCCCATCCCTTTATCTTACTTTTCTATTACTCAAAGAAATAATTAAGGTAGGGTTATCAGTGCCCCACAGATATAATATACTTTTGAAAAAGTGGTTTCAGGGACTCCTGGGTGGCTCAGTGGGTTAAGCCTCTGCCTTTGGTTCAGGTCATGATCCCAGAGTCCTGGGATGGAGCCGCACATCGGGCTCTCTGCTCAGCAGGGAGCCTGCTTCCCCCTCTCTCTGCCTGCCTCTCTGCCTGCTTGTGATCTCTCTCTGTCAAATAAATAAATAAAATCTAAAAAAAAAAAAGAAAGAAAAGAAAGAAAAAGAAAAAGTGGTTTCACTCATATGAGCATATTAATGTTTAAATAAAACACTTGGAGGGATGCCTGGGTGGCTCAGTCAGTTAAGCATCTGCCTTCAGCTTAGGTCATGATCCCAGAATCCTGAGATGGAGTCTGCACTGGGCTCCCCGCTCGCCGGGACCTACTTCTCTCTCTGCCTGCTGCTCCCCCTGCTTGATCTTGCTCTCTCTCTGACAAATAAATAAATAAAATCTTAAAATATATATATAAAAAATAATAGGAATGAATGAATGAATGAATGAATGAATAAAACACTTGGGAGGGAGAGATCCTACAGGGAAACAAGCCACAAGGAGTCACTCTATTCTGTTTCATAGGATTGACCAGAGCAAAGTTGCCTGTATTTTCTTTGGCTGTAATATAATTGCCTACAATCAAATGAAAGAGCTAACTAAAATTTTTAAAAGCACATGTGGCAATTCAACTAGGAGCTTTTTTTTTTAAACATGCAAAAGCAAAAATATAAACAGAATGTTTCTTAGAAATTACTGTGTGGAAGCTATTTTAATAAATTTTTAATGGCAGTTTGCATTTTCATCTTTCTCAGATTTCAGGCTTTCAGTTAAAGTCACTTTCTTTCCAGTGTTTACCCCCTAGAAAGCAAATATTGAAGGAAATTATTTTCCCTGTTGATTTTGGGCTGTTTTGGGTTTTTTTTTTTTCATTTTTTCATTTTTTTCTGCCTTTTAAAATTGACTGTTTAACTGCTGTCATCTCTGGTTTAGGCCTCATTTTTTAAAAATATACATGGCCAAGAAAATTTCATGTAAGAATGTTCAAAGCCCATGTTTTATCTGAGTATTTTGCACAAATCTTGCCATCTCACCACCCTTAAAAGAAATAATCCTTGGACGAAAATGAAGCAATAGCCTAAAGTGTATGAAATTGACTTCTTTTTTAAGTTAATTCCATAGAAATGTGAGTGTGTTTGCTGGGGCAAGATAGAGAATCACCCTCTCCTCCCCACAATCCCTAGATCAGTTGTTGTTGTTGTTTTTTTAAACAATCAAAATTAAAGAAGAATTTAAAGGGGGAAAGAGTAATGTAGAGAAAAGTGCAATTTTTGTGAGCTAATTAAATTTTTGCTGACATTATCTCTTAAAATTATACCAAACCTCACTAGGTATGCCCCAAATGAATATAGAAATATTCTATAAAAACTGATTATTCTCTTTGCTGATATGGCATAATATAGATACGAAAGATTTCTGGGATGGCTCATCAAAATTTAGTGTTTGCACATTTGAGTCTTATCTTCAGATTTTTTTGAGAATCCATTTCTTATATTAGTTGACTTTTTTTAATGAAGAAAGTCATCCAAGGAGATAACCATATGACTTTTTATTTTTCATTAACTCTTTGTTTTTCACTCCATACTCACTGTTGTGCTGTTTAAATACTGACTTCAGAAAATCAACAACATTTTATATAATTTGGGGGATTATGTTGAACACAATTATAGTCTCTGGAGCAATCGAGGAAGATGTTTGTTGTTTTTATTTCTTAAAACAATCAACAAAAAAAGAGTTGAACAACCCAAATTATTCTGCTTGCTTAAGACCACTACTGGAAGCATTCATATTTTTTTACATATCTGAAATGTTGATCCTGTCTAACTCATATTAACCTTTCCTGTAAGGATTGCAAGTCTTCAGATGATTTCTTATATCTTAGTAATTTATTTTCTGTCAAACACATAAAACAAAGCTTGGTAAAACATTCCATTATAAAGGGAGAGAGGTTGGAGGAAATTTTTTCATTGTGGTATGAACTGCGTTTTCTGGAGTCTGATGAAACCCAGATGTTTCAGAGTGCCCACAAGGATGGCTCGTCATAATCTGATGGATCTCTGGTTCATCTCTGCAACCCTGTGCTTCCATCCTTCCTATCAAAAGTGCGGGCCCCATTGTGCTGAATGAACGCCACTGAATTTGTGACCAAAAGTTGAATCAAAAACAAAGTGCAAATTGAAAATACTAGACTTTCTGCAATGGTTTACTATACATTCCTTTCCAAAATTGTCCAAATATAATTTGGTTTGGGAGAAAATGTCTCTTTTGACTCAAAGCAATGCCAGTATTTACACAGGGGCCATAGTCCTGTTCTCCTGAATATTTTACAATATTCCCCAGGGACAAATAATGGATTTACTTGAGAAAGTAACTAGATCTATGGGTATCTCCTACACTCACACCTCGGAGAACCACTGAGAATGCAGTTGTCTGGGTTGGAAAATTCTCCTCCCACCCTTCTAGGTCCTTTAGCCAGTCTAATAATTAAATTGACATAAGACAAATCAGTGGGAGAAAAACAAATTTAATTTTGTATCTACAGGAGCCGCAAAGATACGAGACAGAAAGACAAGTCAGACCATTGAGACTTATATGCCGTCCTGAGCTAAGGACGGGAGAGAGGCTTGGGGCTTTGAAAGGGATTCACAGGAAGATAAGAAAGCAGATGTTGGGTAATCAGATGTTTGCCCTGCCATACAGATCGGTCTTTTAGATGGAAACTTATCTCTGGTAATAACTCTTTTCCTCGGTCAGGCCCCCTATCTAAATTCCTTTAGGTGGGTAAGGGAGAAGGAAAATTTGTCCTGAGTCTGCTACGTCCTGATTGACTTCTAATCAAAATAATCCACACGCCGAAGTGGCACATTTGGGGATGGCTTGCTCTGCTCCATTTCCTAGTATGCTGTGTAGCTTTGAATCTTTGGCTTTGAAATCCTAATGAAGAACAGATACCCTACTCTAGAAAAATTATAAAAATCAAAGAAACAACCTGAAAACTAGTAAGACGACCAAAGACAGCAACTGAGGACTATCATTCCATTATGGACACTTTGCAGAAATATGAATAAAAAAGGAGTGCATGATTTTTTTTAAATCATCTTGATTGTGTTATCAACTTAGAATAGTTTTTACCACAAGTTAAAACCAAATAGGAATTAATTTAGTTATTAATGTATTTCTCAGTAAACTGATTGAATTTCATAATTGTTAGCTCTTACTTCAATGCCCTAATTTCTTTAGGGCCCAGATCATTCTCTCATTCTCCTTAACTAATATTATATAAAAACATGTGATTATCCCATTATCTCACCAGACGTATTTTTTTTTATTTTAAAAAAAAATTTTTTTTTAAAGATTTTATTTATTTATTTGACAGAGAGAGATCACAAGCAGGCAGAGAGGCAGGTAGAGAGAGAGGAGGAAGCAGGCTTCCTGCCGAGCAGAGAGCCCGATGCGGGGCTCGATCCCAGGACCCTGAGATCATGACCCGAGCCAAAGGCAGCGGCTTAACCCACTGAGCCACCCAGGCGCCCCAATATTTTTTAAAAATTTTTATAGATTTTATTTATTTATTTGACAGAGAGTGATAGTGACAGAGAGAGCACAAGCAGGGGAAGCAGCAGGCAGAGGGAGAGGGAGAAGCAGGCTCTCCACTGAGCAGGGAGCCCAACGCAGGGCTCAATCCCAGGACCCTGGAATCATGACCGGAGCCAAAGCAGACACTTAACTGACTGAGCCACACAGGAGTCCCCTGACAAGTATTTTTAAACTTTACATGATTCTGAACTTAAACTTAATACCTTGATAAGTATATTTCAAAATAGGGTATTTATCGAATTTATGGAATAATGGCCAGTCTTTCAGACAGAAAATATAATACCTCAATGTTCATTATCTGTTGAAAAATATTGAATTTCCAAACATGTTTCCAAAATATTTGCCTTTCGGTTTTGCATATTTGTATTTCTAATTTTCTTCCACGCTGAGGCATCTGTTCATGATTTCTAGATTACTTTCAAAATCTTTTTGTGTTAATGTTTAGATTTGATATTCAAATTCTTTATATGCTGGGTGAGTTCTAGAGATCTGCTCAATAAGACTTTTCAGCTTCATAAATTTTAACTTAAAACATCATAGGGTTTTTTTGTGCTTGGGAAAATATTCATCTTTTTCCTTATACCAATCAAAGTCTGTGTCTTAACTTTTGTTTTAACACTTAGATTTCCAAATACATTAATAATTGAGATAACATTTGCAGTCTTTCTGAAAATTTATTTTTTAAAATATAGCTTCGGTTCCAGAACACAGAGGAAAAGCTTTAAACAAGCAAGAGGGAGCTTTTTGTGTGTTTTATGGAGGGGTAGTCATATTTTGAGAGGAACTTCTCCTTTGGGAGAGAGAGGAAGTTGGATTCCCCAGGACGGAACTTTTTGGCTCTTTTTTTCTGCAACAGAATTGCTACTCATTAAGGCAAAAGTTAGGCTGTGGTTTTGGTTTTATGTATTTTCTGTTAATTCACTTAAAAAATGCTTTCCCCCTGTACATATTCCTTATAAACTGTTAAGTCTCCAGGATAATATATGTGCCCGTTTTTATCCACGGCCATAGAAAATGACATAGATAAATATCCCTTTGTGCTAAAAATAAGTCAATAGTAATACAGGGGTCAGTCCTGATTCATATGGTACATAAAACAGACTGGATCTTGAGTCATGACATCTACACAAAACGCAATAGTGCTGAATTTTCATATTAAGAGGTTTTGGCTGAAGGAATTCAGACACATACACAGTATGGCCCCAGAAATCTTGCCAAGAAAAGTTGAGTTTAAAATGTAGGGGAACTGATCCAAGAATAGACCTCAAACATGTTGCATTCATTACACGCAGCTGTGTACATGAGAAGTGACTTTTTATCCCACCTACCAAAACCCTAGCCAGAGCTGTCACTTTTTTTTTTTTTTTTTTTTTTTTTTTTTGCCAACTTGCTGACCTTTCTGTTCCCACAAAAGGGAAATGTGATTGACAGGTGATTATTCAAAACGTTTTGGCAATAAAAAACAAAATGCATGCTAATGTATTTGCTATAAATACAGCACGTTTTTAAAGAGACATTTCTTGTGAATTCAGTTTTGGGAGTAAATATTAACGGACCCAAGATATAGAGGAAACCCACCCGGAGTCGGAGTATTGATGGAGACTACATGAGGGGCTCGTGGAATGTAAGGATTTAGAGTTACTCGGGTTACCTAGGCGATAAAGAATTATTATAGAGACTTGGCAAAGAAAGAGAAAAACAGAGACCCATTTCAGTATGCCTGGAAGAAACGAATGTTAATCACGACACATCAGCAAGTGTTCAGTTGGGTTTTAGGGAAGTGGAGTGAGTGTTTGGAGATATCCATATCCATATCCCCCTATTTACAATTACTTGGTCAGGTCACATGTTTTTTTCCTTCTGCTTCTACCTCTGTTGCTGATAGATGTTCTCCCATTTTATCTCCAGATCCAGCTTCCCAAAGACAGGATCTACTCGCTGGAGAATAGTCTCCATCCTGTAGACAGCACAGCCATATTGGGTAGACCTATCATGGCAGACCATTATACGGACGCTGGCCTTGCTGAGAGTTGGCTTTCTTTGGGTCATCTAGGGATTCAGTCAGTGACTTGAAACTGGAATCACACGGGTGATGCCATGAAGCCAAGCAGGGAATCCAAAGAAAGGGGGCTTTTGGAAGGTGTCGTGTGACTCTGGCAGCCCATGTGTGTTATGATAAATCCATACACTAGAATAAAAAGAGATATTTCTAAAAATATATGATGAATTTTAACAGTATTTTATTTTGCTCAATTTTTGTCACCTGATGTTTTAATTTCTCCAAGAGGAAGTAAATACTAGCAAACAAGATCATGAGGAAGTAATTCGTATTGTTATTTTTCTTATCTCTCTTATGGTCACTAATTCTTATTGTGAAGATTATGCTGGCGGAAGTGTTTCTCTGGTCCAGTAAGCCCAACAGATGAATACTGTTTAATCTGTGTGCAGATATGTGTGACATACTGAGAGCAAGGTCCAGTATTTCAGAGCTAGGAAATATATTCTGTCTTTTGACCCAGCAGATCCTGAGGCTACTTCTTTCCAAAGACTCTAACCAACTCCATTATTTTCTTTGGGGAAATGTATCTGGGGATTTTATGACTGTCGCTATTCTAAAAACAGGAAAATAATCTTTGCCTCTTCCATACTCAATATTTGCCAATTCACACATAGCTAATTTGTGTCAGAAATAATGATGCTACCTCTGTCTCAAAATCCTTTTCCAATTCCGTAATATCATAGGACTGTTGAGTGTTATTTGACATTCTTGGATATTAAGAACTAACTTTAATTTTTATTTGTGTCCATCAAAATTATTTAATTTTTTACCTTTTAAAGCAGTGCTTAATTGTACTACCTTTGACTATGAAATCTATTTGCATGCACATCTATAAATGGTATGAGCAATTTCTTCGATATGCTCTAGACGAGTATGATAAAAATAGAAATAATTAAATACTTGATTTTACTCATATCACAACTATAGTTTAAACTCTTTAGATGCAACATTAATTTTTGAGTAATTTATTGCCTAAAGTGACTGATGGAATTAATATTTCCAGTAGTGCCAAAGAGTGAAACTATTCTGTTTTAACAATTTAAATCAAATTCAAATTATTAGTTTTGACGTTTGGAAAATTTCTAGATCTTTATTACTGTAGAACCAAGTGATCTTCTAACAGCTACAGTTGTATTAGCCATGGTAATTTAAAATTTTCCACAAGTTCAGTTCAGATAAATCAACTGTATTCGGTGTGTACACATCCTAAGTACTGTGAGGGCTTGAACAATGAATGAGATGTGAACCCTGCCTTGAGGTTCTACTGTATTTCAGTTCTATGATAGGTATATTTCAGTAATTATCTCATTTAACTTCACAGCCAGCCAACAACATAGGAATTACATTATTTTTATTTTATATACACTGCTTAGATTCAGAAATGTCAGGTAATTTCCCTAAGATCAGGCATCTAATAAGTGAAAATAAGGCAGAGGCAGAATTTGAACGCAGAACTGTCTGACTTCTAGGCCCATGGTTTCTAGTTTTCATTAGGCCTCCATGCATCTATCATTGAGGGAGATTATGCAGCTATGGTTTTGGTCTGGTGAGTAACAAAAGGTGGCAGGTAGAGGAAACGTTTGATTTATTTGAATTTGCTAATTAATGTATACAAGAATGTGTGCAGGCTCCTTACTCTGCAAAAAGGCAAAGTATATTTTGAGGAGCAATAGGTAACATATTTTATGAAGGAAGATTCTGGGGTAGGTTGAAGAAAAACAGCAAATGAAAATTAAGAAGAAAGGCCCAGGACCTGTTATAAAAGGCCTAAGGTGTACTGCTAAGGAGGTTAAATTTGGCTTTGTAGGAAACAAAGTAGAGACACCAGCAGATTTGTGTTATTAAAAGGTAACTTTGGCAGGAGTGGAAAGAGGGTGCCGGTAAGGTGAAGGGATGAGGCGAGAGAGAATATTTAGGATGCTATTGTAAAAATCCAGGCACAAGATGATTAGGATCTAATCTGGACAGCAGTTGCATGAACAAAAAAAAAAAAAAAAAAAGGGCTGAGATTCAAGACCTATGTAAGGAGTAGAAGCGAGAGGATATGGTGATGGACTCTCTGTTGGAGTTGAGGAAAAGGCGAAACTGTACCTTGGTCAACTACAGGGGGAAACATATGAATTGAAATATAAAGGACAAGAGGGAGGAAAGGCTTTGGGTGTGAGTGTGACATGTAATATGTTCGACTTTGGATATGTTGCATTAGAATTGCCTATGAGACAGCCACAGCAAGTACAGGGAATTACGCGGTAATACAATCAGAAAGGAAGAGCCAGGGGAATACAGAGAGGAAGACATTAATGTCAACTAATTGGTCAAGGAGGGCTTTGAGAAGAAAATGACATTAAATGCCAAAGGACAGATACAATTTCTGCATGCAAAAATTGAGTAAAAGGATATTTGAGGTAGGTTGGGATTCAAAATATGTTTCATGTTTACTATTTTATTGGGTATCCACCTGGATGTGTGCACAACGTGATATATTTTTATTATAATTTTCTCTACCATGTGGTCTTTATGTTGGGCAGTAGTCAGGTGAAATACTTTATACATTCGTTCTTTCATTTAACCAACATTAAGCTAATCATATTGAACAACAGGAAGTATATTAGAACAATAGGTACAATGTAGTAAGTGCTGTCATTGTTTTATTTTCTTAGCATAGTGAATTTGCAATAATCCAGTGGCATCTAGCCATGAGGGGACAGGAGACTTTCAGGACAGAAGGAGGAGGCCTCTGAGCTGGGACATGAAGGACAAAGAGGAGTGAGCGGAGGAAGGATGCTTTTCCAAGGAGAAGGAATAACCTTTGCGAAGTGCCAGAAACCATAACAATAGTAAAAACTGCAAGGAGAGGCTCATTCCCAAAGGATCTTATAAACCCTACTGAGGAATTTGGAAATTATCTTCATGGCAGTGGGGAGCCATTTAAAATTTTTCAATCAGGAAATCAATACGGTTCTATTTCTCATTTTGAGAGATCAGACTTTTGTGGAAAGAATGTGTTGGGAGAAGCCAAGAATGGAGGCAGGTATGATCCTGTATCCAGGTGGAAAATGCGGATTTCATTAAGGAAGGCAGTGACTATATCGATGGAAGTAGCAAAGATGACAGAAGGCCGCTGGAGCCATGTGATGTGGGAGACTGGGCTGACAGACAAGAAAACAGTGGCATCCAGGTTTCATTCTTGGGCATTTAGGGTGGAGGGGAGGGGATGCAGAGGTTTCGCTCACTGACACAGGGAATGCAGAAACCATAGAAGTCTCTGGAATATGATTACTTTAGCTTTGAACATGTTCTATTTAAGATGCCCATAGGACATCCTATTGAAGACATTAAGTGATTGGCTATGAGCCTGGCAGGAAATTGAAATCATGGAATAACATCATTTGTGAATTAGGCCTTGAGAGATGGCAATGATTGTGCAAGTCAGAGATGAAGAAAAGGGGGGGTGGGGGCATGGGGAGGGAGAGAGAGGAGAGATACAGGGAGGTGGAGGGGAGGGAGTCTGGGCAGGGGGAGTGATGTGGCTTGCAAGTGGCAGAAAGGGTAAGGTTATGTTTGAGAAAAATCAGGTTGCCAAGGCTCTTAGGTAAGTCCTCTTAGGTAACAGACCGAGGATTGGACTGATTCTGTAGTCATAGGCAGCCAGTGAGGGTCTGAGCCTGGGGGGAGCATTTGCAAGTAAGTCGTTAGGAAGACTCTCCTGGAATATGATTTGGAGTGGGGACGCAGAGGCTGTACCATCCTAGGACAGAGGTAATGAAATGAGACTTAGAATAAAGGAAGTCTCAGTGGAAAGAAAAAAAAAAAAAAAAACCAAGGGTGTGAGAGAAGAGGAGGCACCTGTGAAAACAGGAGCGTTATAGCAACTTCCGCCCGAACACGGTGAACAGGGAAAGGACATGACCTTGGCGTCCAGAGCTTTTGGAGGAAACGGGAAAATCAGAAGGAGTCTGGTTTCAGGAAGTAAGTGGCCCGTACTGCAGTGAGAACTTTATGATTATGCTTTATTGCATTCAACTAGAAGAATAATAGATCAGTATATTTTATTTGTAAGTTGCTTTTCTGTCCTGTTTTCCTTGACTTTATAAAACTATATCCCAGAGATTAGACCAGATGATTGTTTTTTCTTTTGCCATACACTACAAAAGGAAAAAAAAAAAAAAAAAGGAGAGATGCTTAGAAATCCATGTGGAAAGAAAGTGAAGTGAGAGGACTGGGCAGTCCTTACCAAGAATGCCAGGCAGTCATCCCTGTGGGGCGGGACCACTAGGGAAGGTGTAAACACCCACAGCCACTGCACTGAAGGTCTGGGCACCCACTTTGGCAGAGATCCGTCAGACGCTGGAGACAGAGAAGACGTGTGGCATTTCCGTGGGGATTGCTGGGGGTGAGGGAAGGGGTGGTGGCGAGTTGTTCTACTGAGCAGATATCTTTGAAGTCTACAAAAATATAATTCTGGGTATATACCGAGAAGAGTCTGATGACCGAGTCAGACACATCAAGGAGGCTAGGTGCCATTTCCACTGATGTAGCCGGCTCTTCGAGGGTGGCGGTGGGTGGGGAAATCTTTTCATGGTCCTTGAGGGTGGTCTTTGCCAGTTTCATGGTTTTATAGAAGTTACGCATTTGTTCGGGAGAGCCCATTCTCCCTGTCAGGCCACCAGAGAAAGCTATTTATCTTTCTAAAGGTTATTTATTTATTTATTTGATAGAGAGAGAGAGAGAGAGAGAGAGAGTACAAGCAAGGGGATCAGCAGGCAGATGGAGAGGGGGAAGCAGGCTCCCCAATGAACGGGAAGCCCAACTGGGGGGCTTGATCCCAGGACTCTGAGATCATGACCTAAGCCGAAGGCAGACGCCTAACCCACTGAGCCACCCAGGCGCCGGAGAAAGCTATTTTACTTCAACTGTACAGCTTCAGACAGTCTACAAATAGTGTTTATTATATGACTTCTTCCTTTCTTCAGTATTTACAATGCAGGTGCATTTTTTTTTCTTTAGTGACTTGATTTGCAAGTTGAATATTGTTACTGTTGGTGCATTTTTTTTTCTTTAGTGACTTGATTTGCAAATTGAATATTGTTATTGTTTTCCTTATTCATAAGAGTCTTTATTCCAAGAAAAAAAAAAAACACATTTTTAATTCCCATTGAAAAGAAAGACAGGGGACCCCAGCCTGTGGACCTGAGTGTGACGATGCTTTTTAAGACGGGGCCACTGGAAGCTGCTTGTAATATGGTGATTAGACATTCTGTCTCCAGACTGGGAACAGGGCTGGCATCCACTACCAGGCAACTGCTTGCCTGCCGTTCTTCCTCGGGCCAGATAAAGGCCCAGAAGGAGCAGCTGCCAGCCGGGAGGAATGTGAGAAAATAGGAAATTGATTTGAAATAGGATAGGGAAAAAGGCAGAAGAATGAATTTAAGAATTTTCAAATATTCCCCTTTTAGGCATTTGTAGTTGCTGTCTCTGCAGAGGATAGTGATCCTTAGTTAGTCTCTCACGAGGGTATAAAAGCAGCAAATTCACAGGCAGTCCAGATATAAGAAAGACCTGAAGTTGGTTTATTTCTTCATAATTGGAGGAAAATTGAATATTGATTTGTATTTTACTCTTTGGAAAGTCTTCTCAATCCCTTAGAAGTAAAAAAAAAAAAAAAGAAGTAGAAAATTATAAATGTTCTAATTCTAGGCTCAGGAAAAGATTTTTTTTTTTTTTCTCCAGCTAGTTACGACATTAATTAAATTTCACATTAACCAGAGGGGGCTGGGCAGTTTCATGTTTGACTGAAGGTCACGGACATTCTTCATTTTCTATCGAACAGATGCTTCAAGGCAAATGATAACACTTCTTTGTTTAAGGAAGTATGAGGTGGGTGCAGGGTCATGCTAACAATTATTAGGATCAGTGGTAAATAGGCGAGATGTCTGTCTTTTAGGGTTATGTAAGCTAGTTGCCTTGTGAGAAGGTGAGAGGTTTGAGCGAAGCTCCATGTTTCTCCTGGGTCCTAACATTTGGTGATGTTGTGTGATCTCTTCAAGACCGGAAACTGGTGGTGATACTAACTACACTTACAAAGATCCTCCTACTTGTAGGACAATGAACTTGAAGTTGTCGATAGAACACAGAGGCATTAGAAGAAGATCTTGCATGATACAAAAATCTTAGCTAAAAAGAATAAACGTGCATGATTGCCACCAACAATACAAAAGCAAACATATAATAATATAACTCACATGCACCTTGTCACCTCTCTTAGCTTCTGAAAAAAAAAAAAACAAAAAATCCTCCATGTTCTTAGGAAAGAAAGAACCTTCCACCTCTTACATGCATTGGAATGTGGCCAGGATCACAACACAAAGGATGTTCATATGTGGAGTCGAATAAAGATGAAAACACCTGCTTTCTAAATCACATCTGCCTTAAGAAGTCAGCATTTGGAAATGACCCAGTGGGCCCTTGAACTTATTCTTCCAAAGAAATAAGCAAAAGTTTGATCTGTAAATTGACATTGAATGACAGGCAAGGAGACAATCAGGAGAGTGGAAAGGC
This sequence comes from Lutra lutra, assembly GCF_902655055.1. Taxonomy (NCBI): domain Eukaryota; kingdom Metazoa; phylum Chordata; class Mammalia; order Carnivora; family Mustelidae; genus Lutra; species Lutra lutra. The sequence continues at coordinate 13,754,539 of NC_062279.1, forward strand.
AGCGTGGAAACAGAAGAAAGGTTAAGAAAATGCAAGAATCCAAATACCCAATAACTGAAAACTAGGATCCTAAGACATCAAAGATGGCTTGTCCCCTTAAAGGATTCAAAAGACCTGAGCGATTTCCTTTTTGAGAGGGAAAAACTGAGGCACAGCTCAGTGAAGGCTTAGTAAGGTCACACAGCCTATCAGAACAGTCCTGTCTGGACGTCAGATTTCCTGATTCCTAGAGAATTTGTAGAGAATCCTTGAAGGGCAGGCTGTGATGTCTCCTCCCCGGTTTCAGTGTACCAACTGTTGAAGCCTCTTTGTGCCGTTTGGGTTCTCTCTCTGCAGCGAGCCCATTTTATTACCAGTTTCCATGGTGCCTATTCAAGTAATCTGAAGATACCTGCTTATCTGAATTACAGCCGTGAATTTTCCTGACCCTGATTATGACACTACATGTTTTTATTAAAATTGCTAGAAATAATCACCAAGCAATAGAATAAGCTTTTTATGGAATAAATGCCACAGTATAATTTAGGATCTTTCTCCCTAATCATAAATTCCTGTTAATCACAACATAATCTAACTGTTCTTTGCCAGTCAGAAAATTCCTCATTCTAACCATCTTTCTGAAACCTTGCCAGAAACTCCTTGATGGTAAATTTCACCCCACATCCATACTAGAATACAAACAAAAAAGATACAGTTAATCAACAGAGACTTGTACCTAACTAGGAGGGCCTTTCTGCTTTTACCAGCTGCTTTTATCCTCTGCACTAGAGCTGAAACTCTAGCTGAAGTGACGCAGTGATATATTGATCTAATGAGTAATATTATGAAATTAATTCTAAAATACTCTAACTTGTTCTGCCTTAATCTTTAGAATTCATTTGAATGATTACATTGTACAGACCTTTTGTTGAAAGTCTTGCAAAGGCCTTTGGCCAGAAATAACATAGAGCTCTTTGTATTTTCACAGTAGTTTCTGTTCAAAATCAAATTGCCCCCGAGGAGGGTGGGCACTCAAACGCATGTATAGTCTCCTGCTGATATCTTCACCTGGACACTTGCCTTAGTTATCAGGATCTCTTGTGCATTTACCTTGCTAGCATCGGCTGAAGAGATGTCCTTATTTTACTTATCAACTACTCTAGACCTCTGGAAAGACCTCATTCCTTTTGCACCAGTTTTCTAAAGAAAGAGACAGTCCCTGAAGCTTGCTATCAGTCAGAAGCTGACGGCCCCAAGAGAAGGAACACGCCAATCCAGGCTGTTTTTTACTTCATACTCCCCTCCCACTTTTTTAGAAAACTCAGTTCTGCCCCATGGGTATCTTTGCATGATTCCCCTTATGCTGCTGAAGCCCTCCCTCCCCGCAATGAGACCGGAGAAGCACGTTGGCTTTTTACAGACCGAGAGAGACCTCGGGTAGAAATTTGCCTGAAAGAACCAGTATATTTTTCCCTACAGAGTATTTTAAGTAATGGAAATACAGTTTTCTACACTAGGTTTAAACTCCTCTTGCCCCAGGGAGGATTAAAGAAGGCATCTCCTGTGCAAACACCTAAGGTGTTCCAAGCACATAATAGGCATTCAATAAACGTAAGTCAAGTTCAAATCTAAGAATTTTGAAGAAAAACACTCGTTTGCAGACAAGCTGTCTCCGTTTCCCCACCATCTTGCTTTTAAATCTGACTTTCACCCCATTACTCTACTAGACAGTCTTTCCCCTTTAGGCCACAAATTGCTGCTTCCTGCCAAATTCAGGCGTCGGTATTAATCTGTGACATGGGGCTTTGTTAACCATCGCCCTCCTCCTTCTCTGCATGCAGTCTCGAAACCTCTCTTCTGGGGTGTCTTTGTTGTGCTACACTCTTGACTCTCTCCAATTTCCTAGACCTTGCCTTCTGTCTCCCTGGGTGCCCCCTGGATGGAGGCGACGCCCATGATTGCATTCGTTCAGCACCTCTCATCTCATCTATTTCCAGAAATATCAGGGTGACGGAATGGGTTAGTAAATGCGCATTGCAGAACTAATTCCCTTCTCTCCAACCTCTGAACCCCTTGCTGGCATATCTAAAGAGGGATATCCAGTGCAATGCTTGCTTCCCTCTCTTTCCCTGCTTTCTGGATCCTTGGCCTTGATCTGCAAATCTAGAGCCTGATAACCCAGTCAACATGGTTCTCAGCAGCTCCCCACCCCCCACGTCCTGTGAAGGAGGCTCAGAGAACAGCCTGTAAGATGTTGGAAAAGATGAACATTGGACCCACGAGGAACTGGTAAAATAAAGTCAAATAAAAATAATCAAGATTATTTAGCCTGACAATGTGTATCTTAAGGGGAGACTTAAGAATAGTCAACTTCAAGAATATGAAGGGCACTTAGGGAGAAAATGGTGACCAGCTGTTCCTTGTTTCTATTGAAGACGGAGCAAGAGCATTTGGGCATAAACAATGGATTTAGAGATTTAGAGACCCTCAAAATAGAATTCGCTCGTGGTAAACAATGTGAAATGTTTTAATGTATCACTTGAAATGGACCTGGCAGGGTAGGGGTTAAAAACAACTACAACAACAAATAGGTTCTTCTGTGTCCGGGGATCCAGAAGGGTACAACCGAGTTAGATCACATACTAAGTTTGTGTCCAGTTTTATAATTCCATGATCTTATAATGAAAAGGTGTACATTTATAGTTTTTTAAAAATAGTGATCTCAAAATATCAGTGGTGCTAGAAGCCTCAAAATGTGGGTTAGGTTAGGTGGCCTTAGGTTAAGGGTGTGTGTGAGAGAGAGAGAGAGACAGAGACAGAGAACCAAATAATTACAGAACAGTATGATAAATACAGATGATAGACTTGTTTTCTTTAGAAAGCAGTTTCTTCAATCGGGACTGTTTGTTTCTCATGATCTCTCCATCTACCTGTTCCTCAACCAGTATTTCTTTAATGTCTCTAGTATAAGACACTATGCTAAGTGCTGGGGAATCAGCAGAGAAGTGGTTCCTGCCCTCCCGTGTTTATGGTCTGGAGGGAGTTACAGACAAGTGGACAGGCAGCAGAATATAGTAGGATGAAAAGGATATTTACAGAGTTCAATGGGAGCTCAAAGGGGGGACTCTTAAATTCTTAGTGGATCGGGAAAAGACTAACTGGAAGAACTGCCTTCCAAACCAACTCATGACCAAGCAGACATTGGCCAGGTGAAAATGGAGGGATCAGGCATATACCTACATCCAAAATGACATATAAAAATATGTGCTTAGACATGATTTATCTTCACAAAATAGAAAAAAAAACATGAAAGATGTGTTGCATGTGACTATGTCATGAACCCTCTGAAAATAATACATTATTATCTAGATTCGTATGTCAATAAAGACTTGTTAAATAAGCTATCTGCAAAAATGATCTTAATACTTACGGGTTTACGTGATAAATTTTCAAGAATGACTGTAGAAGTTTGTTTGATTCTATGCTCTGTCCGCTGCGTAAAGGATTTGACCAGTGATTAGCTACTCACTTCTATAGACAACTACACACCTAAAAACATCAATGAATACCCAATTCTTGGTGTCTGAACAAAGAAGACAAAGTATTTCTAGTAAGATATTTAATTTCAAAGATATATTGCCTAGCTTTTTAACGTTCAACGGAGAATGTGTTTTTGAGAACTAACACTACAATATGCTTTGGGGTTGGGCAAATGGCATGATGGTTGGAAACAGAGATCAGGTTGACAAAATGACTGCAATTAAAATAATTCTATCATTTTTCTTTATCACCTTTCCGTTTCTTAACACATGGTCTATCAAAGAATACATTCAAAGAGCCCTCTACCCCACATGTACTCTCATTTTCAAAACATGAAAGTAAGTTGAACCCAGTAAATTGCCAAGCATGGACAAATACTGCCATCCCTGGGTGGGCCTGGGAATTAGTCTTGTTTCTTACAGCCGTGGGATCCAACCAGCAAAGGATGAGTAGCACTCTATCTCGGCCTCTCCTGGGCTTCCCTAGTCATGGCGGTTTATACATGGAAGTAGGGTTCTACGCACTACTCCATACAGACTCCCTCCTAACATTGCCTTTGGACATCTGGTGGTTTGACTTGGGTCCTTGGCTCTTGCTGTATGCCCAGTCCCTGGCATATGTACCCCCCGCTAACTCTTGCTGACCATCTGGATTTCTCTTGAAGCCCTGCCCTCTTGCCCCCTGTCTCGCTCTCACCGCTAGAGAGGAATGATCTCCCTTCCTCACCCCCTTCCCTCCCACTTGGATACTTGCCAGCCCAGAGCTGAAGCTCACTAAGCCTTTTGGATACAGTGCATTGCTTGATTGCCCCCTGCAAGGAGTCCAGACCTCATCACACACTCCCACATCTTGCTTCCTCCTCCTCCCTGCCTGCCCAGGCTGTGGAGGACCCAGCATGCTCCTGCCCAAGGTCACCTGAATTAGGACAAAAATAAGAACCAGTTCTATTGTCACACAGCAAACATGATTGGAGATCTAAAGAAAGAGTCTCAGGTCTTCACATAGTATCAGATTTCAGAAGGCACTTGTGTTTTGGGTGAGATAACATCTTTACAAATAAAGCAGAAAACTTCCCTGATAGAAAGATTTGGGATGTGGGTCATTGCAGATAGTTGTAAACTCGAAAGCTATATTGTGGGTGGATTTTTCTGTAGGTTAAATCAAAGAATCACCTAATATTATACTATCCTTTTAGATTTACTGTAAACATCTGTGAAAATTATGAATTGGACTTTATGATAAGCCCTTTCCTCAAGCCTTTATTTTGGTTCCAGTGTAAATGATAATTGAACTTTATTGGGAAAAGGACCCAGAAATATGATTTTAAATACAGTTTTATGTCATATTCTAACAGTCCATGTAGCTGTTAGAGACTTTCTTGCTCCTGACAAAATAACACTTTGGGAAACAGAAGATGAAATCCAAAATTTTATTCACAGCATGTATCAAAGTAATTATACAATTATTATGTACCAATTGATATCAGTGCGCTGTAATTTTGATGTCATAAACAGTGTCTTTGACATACTTGTGTATTTAAAAAAGAAAAAAACTGTTTACAAATAAATGTGTAATTCTGAACAAGGTCCATTTAGACAAACTAAATTCTAGAGTGACAGGTACATATTGACCTATGCCAATTCCTCAATCAGGAATGGTTATTAACTGTTTTATTCCTGTATAAGCTTCCAACTTGCAGAGAATACTGGTCTGGGTACTACTAGTAACCTTAGCTATTAAGGTTAACTTCAAAACACGAGGAAAACCGTGTCTCTTCCTTTTTCCTCCTCCCAAATCCACAAATAGTCCATTTTAGAATTGAATATCATGTTTTCAAATCCTTGGTGTGGCTTATCCTGACACGTTTGATTTCGAAAGTGAACTACATGCCTAATGCCAGTTTTAACTACTAAATACTAGGTATTTAGTCAAACGGCTTAAGCATCAAGCTCAGGACACCTGGGGCTGGATTTAAGCTATGGTTTTCTCTAACTATTGGACCATTATTAACCTTAGGTCCAGTTTCCTCATCTGTAAAATGGGATAACAATATTACTTTTTCATACGGGCTTGCTTAGAGAAATAAAATGTGTTAAATGTTCAATATAGTGACACTCATATAAAGTGCTCGGTGTTAGTGGTTATCATAGTCATATGTTCAGTAGAGCGAAAAGTGTTAGATTTTGATTTTGTACCAGCATCTCTAACAGTATGGATTCGGTACTTGATCATCAGAAGGAAAGGTAATGATCCTAGTTTTGGTTAAACTCATTTTTTTCCCCCCAAGGTTTTTTGGCTTAAGTAGAGAGAGGTCAGAAGAATTCTTAACACTAAAGCAAAGTTGGTGCCAGTCTGAAGTAACAGCTCATTCATGGACTTTTTTTTTCTTTAATACAATTTGCTTTGATTTGGTTTGGTTCATGCATTTTTAAAAAATCTTCCTTGTGGTGTGTAGTCATTAGGCTTTTATGCCTAAAGAAGTGAATTCAGTTATAAGTAAAATTCATTTAATAGCGCAAGTATGATTTCATGTGGTTATTTATTCACAACATAAAATAGCCACATAATTCAACATATTTAATAGTGTCTGCTCATGAAACTGTGGGGAATTCTGCAGATCTTAGACAAGAAATGTTTAACCTATAAAAGGCAGTATCCATAATGCTCATTATTCCTGATATCATCAATATGGCAAACTGTAGTAGATGAAAGTAGGAATTTAATGTGTGCCTTATTATATGTCTCTATATAACTCTTCAGTAGACTCCTTTATTTACAAGAGGGCAGTGACTTACTGTATGGATAGGGGTGGCCACAAAACTTTGTGTCTTTTCTTGGGAAGATATATGTGGAAGCCATCCTTCACTTTTCAGCGATAAAAACTGTTTAAAACTGTATCTCTTCCTCTTCTTCTCTGTGGGCTCCTACTGCTGCTCAGCTGCGTTCAGAGTAAGCCCTTGATTATTCTCAAGGGATACTGTCTTTGTGCAATTTGGAAATAATTAGTTTTTGTATTCAGAAAAGGTAGAAGTAGATGTGTATGTAGAATATTCCAATGTAGTCCAATATAAAAATTTACCTAACCTGTATCTGATATGTATAAATGGGCATTGCTTAATTAGCATTTTAAATTGGAATTTTAATAAATGCTATCAATCAGTGACCAATTTACATAGCATTTATCTGGGGGAAATGAGTATGCCAAGTATTAGTCTTCTTGAGATTCATCTTGACCCAAACAGTGATTTAAGATTTTAAAACCTTTCTTTTTTCCCATTTCTGTCCTCTAATGTTCTAATTCAAATCTACATCTGCTGATGTGTGTCATAGAAAATCCAGAGGTACATTTCTGAAACATGGACAAGACCTGCAGATACTAAAAAATTCCAACTGTGCGATGTTTTACCTATTTCATTCTTCTAAGAGTCCAACTGAACAATACCTTCTTCATATACCAGCTTAAATAGTTATAGTGTTTATTTGCAATTATTTAAGGCACCTCCCCCCACCAGAAGAGTCACACACATCACAGTGATCTGTGAGACGATCACGTTCAAAATATTAAGACTTAGGGAGATATTAGCTTAAGAGCTTAGAAGTCTTTTTGGTGCCCCATAAAATATCTATTGTTCTATTTTTTGACCCAATTTTACTGAAGAGAGTTCCAAAACCCTGAAATAACTTGGAAATTAAGACTGTGTCAAAGAAATGTTTAAAGAATTTCCGGGAGATCTTACTAATGTCCTAATTAAAGGGTGAACATATTGACCATTCAGGGAAGAACACACATGATGGTTGTCATAATCATGTTGTAACAGAATGCTTGTGCGTCAGGATTTTTGAGAAGCCATTATTACTGAAAGGAGAGAACACTACAGGGTACAGACTTTACTTCAACGTGGAGTAACACCAGACATTTCCATGTATGATGATGGATGTGTTTGATGGTAATGAAAACAGAGAAGGAAAAGTATCCAAGAGGCAGATGAGCTGTATTCACATTACTGTATGTAGCGTTAGATGTGAAGAGTGACAAAAGTCAAGGTAGGAGGAGAATGCTAAAGAGGAAAAAGAAATTACGGTTTTTCAATCACGGATTGAGGTAAGAATACATTCATTACTGGAACTTACTGATAAATGGAGAACGCTAATGATTTCTTAAAGTATTAATTTTTCAGTTTAAGTCCGTATTTAGAAGACGGTTTGTTCCATGTGATGACAGCTAATAATAGAAAGGTGTGCTGATTGATATGAATATTGTAATGTAAAATGCTGCTTGTTTTCTTTGTTTATTTATGAAAATACTTTTGAGGGGCCAGGAGGAATTGGAAGAAAGCACGCCGAATCCCAAAACTCAGGAACACACAGTCATTCAAGTCTCAGTTTAATGGAGGTAGAAGCTGAGGGGGATGGAATGTTCTAGAAAAAAAAATTAAGAGAAGGAGGGACGTGGGACTGGAGGCAATGCAAAAATAATGATAAAAGTGGATCTGAGGGGGAGGGGGAAAGATCATTTTTAAATAAAAACGTGTGGAAGTGCTGCAATCCTGAAGTATCTTCCATGTCAAAGTAAAGCGAGTTAGAGCACCTCATGAGCGGTTCCAGGTCGAGGTTGCCCAGCCCAGGCACATCCCCTAGAGTTGGCTCTGGCCCCCGGAGCACACGCCCGCAGCCTCGGGGACCTCCTTCCCTCCCCGGAGCGCCGGCCTGGCTCTCTCCGCGGCGTCCGCGGGGGTCGGCAGCTGCGGCCGGAGGAGGGGCGCGCGGCGTGGCCCCCGGCCTACTGCGGCGGGCGAGCCCCGGGGGCCGAGCCGGGCCGAGCGGGTCCCCGCCGCGTCGGGCCGCGGCACCCACGCGAGCCGCGCGCGCCCCGCCGGCGCCCGCCTTCAGGCCCGGCTCCCCGAGCCCTCCCGTCGCCGAGGCACCCACCTCTGCCGCGCGGCGCGTCCTGCGAGCTCGAGCCCGGAGTCGCGCCGAGTCGCGCCGAGGCGGGGACCGCGTGGCCCGCAGTCCCCTGCGCGCTCAGCCCGCGGCCGGGCGGGGGCTGGTGCATGAATGGTGGCGGCTCGGGGGTCGGGATTCATTCACGCGCCGGGGAAGAGGCTCTTTTGTGAGCACCGCAAAGTAGTGCTTCTGGAGAAAACCTATTCTGAAAAATCTACAGCAACCCGAAAAGCCACTTTAGAGAACACCGATGTTTTATGGCCTGTGTGTGTGTGTGTGTGTGCGCGCGCGCGCGTGTGTGTGTGTGTGTGGAATGCCTCCTAGCAGGGTCTTTAAAGCATGCCTGTGACCAGTTTTTGGTGCAGTTTTCACACTCTTCGTTTGGGGCACGGCTGTTAAAATGCCCCAGCCCGTTTGTGTGTGCGCGCGCGTGTGTGTCCGTGCGTGTCTGTGTGGAAGGAGGGGTGAGAAGGCGGCGGCCGCTCCGGGCCGCCTCGAGCCGCGGCGACGGGGCGCAGGGCTGGCGGGGCGGCGGCGGCGGCGGCGGCTGCGGCCCGTCCCGGCGCGAAGGGGTTAAGCGCCGCCGCCGCCCCCTCCGCGGCCGGGTGTAAACAGAGGAGCCTCAGCCTATCATGTCTGGCTGCCGCTCGCAGCCGGAGCCCCGAGCCCGGCGCTGTAACATGATACGCTCCAGACCGAGGCAACTTGGCAGCGCCGGGCTCCGCTCCGCACGGCCACAGCGAGGGCGCGCCACGGCAAGGTGGGTGAGCGGCGGCGGCGGCGGCGGCGGTGGCGGCGGCCGGGGCCTGGGCGGACGGGCGGAGCGCGGCTTCCCGCGCGGTTCCTCACGCGGTTCCTCACGCGGCTCCCGGAGCGGCTCCTCGCGCGGCCGGATCGCTCGCTCGCTCGCTCGCTCGCCCGCACCCGGGGACGGCGGCGGCGGCGGCGGCGGCGGCCCCGCTTTCTCCCCGGCGGTGTCGGAATGGGAGGAGGCTCCGCGCGGGTTAGAATCGCCGCAGAGGCAACACTAGCGTCGGGAATGAGGTGGCTTTTTAACCCCTGAGGGACCAAATGGAAGGGTTGAGGGGAGGCGAAGGCTGAACTTTCTCGAGGACTCGTCGTCCCTCGGAGCGGTGCAGGTAGCCGCGGGGAGAATGGAGTCTTTTGTTCCCGGTATTTTTAATGAGGCGGATTTTTTGCGGGGCAGTGGACGGTCCTGATCCGGGAGGGAAAGCGGGTTGTGCCCTGCCTTCCGGGACTTTTGAGATGCATCTTGCCGAATTCGTTGGGAGCAAATGTGAGCAGTCGCGATTTTTGATCGTGTATGTCTTGGCTCTGTTTTAAGGTCTGCATTGAGCTTAAATTAACCAGCCCTCTGGTTCCATTAACTAAAATCCATCATCCTGATTGCTTAATGGGGAAAGAGGTACAAAATAATCGCGCTAATTAAAAGAGCGGCTTTCCTCTTGCGAAATACTTAGCGTGTGATTTTTGCCAGGAGAGGGTTGTATCCAGCAGCGTCTCTAAAAGAAATCCAACTTTGCCGTGGTGCTTCCACGCAGGTTACTCCGGGAAAAAGAGTTGGGGGCGGGGGGGGGGAAGATTGGGGGAAGCGTGTACACTATGAAAGTAAAAACCATTTTTTTTTTTTTTTTTTACCATTTATGTGTGTCTTTCCCTAAAATAAAACAAAGCTCTGTGGCAGCTCTCAGAAGTCACATTTCCTCCCTTTTCCGTGCTGGCGTCTCTATCTCTCTGGAGTATCTCAGAAGTGATATGTACAGAATATATGTGCGCCTGTGTCACAAAGTCATTCTGTCTTCTGAAAGCCTAATATAATCAAATTCAGTGCCTTAAGATGGTGTAGTTGAAGATTTGATCCCTTTCCACTGAAGTGGAAATACTTTCAGTAATTGAAAGCAGATTCACGTCTGGAGTTGTACAAGCCAAGGTTTTCATTTTTAAAATAAACCTTTTGTTCTCTGGTTTTAAATGTTTCAGAGCTTTATGCAGAGACCTCTGTGTGCTAATTGCTAAAGTAGTCCTTAAGAAAGGACAGAAAAGATCCAGAGAAGGCATTTTAGAAATACAGCTAACTTAGGAAGCCTCCCTCTCGGGAGGAGAACAGTTTAGTGCAGCATATACTGTCTGTACCACACATTTAGGGTTTTTTTTCCCCTCCAGCGGATTCCCCGGGCATTAAAATGCAGCCGTACTCTTCAAAACCCCCAAGCCCCAGGCAATGTCCATTTGTCTTAAGCGGTGAAAAAACTTGTGAAATTTTGGTGTTACTCATTTTAGGCTGTGATTTACACAATCTGGTGATAAATTTAACGTCAAGTATGAAATATGTTTAATTTAAAGGGATGCTGATTATATAGTAACCAGTACTCTGAAACTTTAAAAATAAGATTTCAGGTTGTTAACCTGGTTTCTTTCTCATCTTTGGAGGCTGAGTGTTAAAAGCTTTTAAAAATTGGCCATTAGAGATTGAAATTAGGGTACAGTCTAGACAAAGAGGGAGTCACTTGATGTCTTATTAGCTGTGAACACAGACAGGAATGGTGACAGGGGAGAGTGTCACCTTCCTTCTCCAGCACAGGAAATCTAAAATGAATTGTGTGATCAGGAGGTAAAAGTTGGGAGAGTTGTACTTCTAACAATGATAACTGAGATCAGAGAAAAAATAGAAAGGAGTGTTCCAAATGTTTTTAATTACTAGTTTCTTGAACCTGTTGTGCTGCTATCAATAATAGGTGAATGGACGTATTTTCAGAGTGTAACATAGCAGTTCTATTTCTTAAAAACTACTTGGTAGCTTTCTATTTTACCTTGCTTCCTTGTCTTCCTGGTAGTTGATCATTTGGGCTTGTTAAAATAAACAAAGTGAGTAACTCGGTCATAATTTAAATGATATTCTTGTTAACGATTCTCATGTACAAGTCCTCTTCCATAAAATCAATATTTAAAACCTTCTGCGAATCTTTAAGTACCAAATAAAATCTGATTACATGTTGGCTGTGCCGCATCACGTTTCCTAGATATCAGTGGCCTAATGTGTGGCATCATAGAATTTAATTCCTCGTAAAGACTTAGAAAAATGAAAGTGACTTAATATGGAACTCCTGATTTTCAGTGGAAGATTCTTATTTAAATACTTAAACTAACCCTCTCTGTGACTTCTACTTACTATTAGTTTTTGTGTCCTTATTTTTTTCTTGGAAAAGGGGGTGCCACAGGATCTTCTGTCATCTGAAATGATACATTCAATTAATCACGGGACTCCTTCCTTTCATAACGTAGGAAAATGGCAAAGGAGGCACTGTCTCAAATACAGTGATCTTGATAATTAATGCCATAAAATAGATTAAAATGCTGTATTCCAGGTATTCATTTCCTTAAAAGGGCCACCAGAACAGCGTTGCTAAGCACCCGTCACTATTGCAAGTAACAGAAAATGACCCAAATTAAAGGACCTGTTCTAAGCTGTATTCTTGCATTTTCTAAAGTGCATTTCAAAAGGTTTAACAAGACTCATTCAATTAGTGGAGGAAAAAAGATCTATTTTCAGCTCTGATCAGCAATTAAGAGATTGGGCTTTGGAACATCAGTCTCTTTATGTTTATAATTTATTTTGTTTTTTGGACTTTAAACAATTGTGAATAGAGCTTTTTAACCACCTTTCTAATGATCCAGATGTAAAAGCTAAATATAGGACATTATATTTGTTTTAAATCTTTTTCTAAATGAGTAATTTTTATTAACTTTTCCTCGTATTAAAAAAGTTTACATTTTACGCTAATCAAGTATTGCTTTACTATGGATTTCTTATTCTCTGTGCAAATATATGTATGTATACGCACCGGCCTAGTACACGGGTAGTTTAAAATGTGGCTGAAGTCACTCTGTCTTCTCCTGATGTGAGTGCTTTTGTGCCAACCTCTTGAGAAGTAGGATATTCTTCCTTAAGGCTGTTTGGATGTTGTGAATTTGGTTCCATGAAGGAGATCCAGTGATAGGTCCAAGTCAAAAAGGAAGTGATTACAGCCGGTAGCTTGCTGACCATCATGTAAGCTGTACCCTTCTGGGTTAGATCAGAACTTCTGCATGGTTTTGGCTAAAAACCTAAGTCACGCTGTGAGTGTTTAAAGAGTTAGACCTTGCAGTGGCCTGAGTTTTAGCTATTCCAAGAGCAGCCACAAATAACCGTGCTGGAACTTGTAGGTAGAGAGAAAGGGAAGGGAAGGATGGAAGGCTAGAGAAAAAGGACAGAAGAGCAAGGGGGTTAAGGTTCCCACAGTTTTAGATGAGGGTTACTTAGCACGACTTTGCAGTATCACATTGATTTGAAAGAGTCTCGGCATATAAATATAGATGTTAAGTTATCAATCCTAAGTGCTGTTTTGGCTATAATCATATTTGAAGCGATTCTATATCCTCAAGTAGTGAATATTTTAAAGCCAAAATAACACTTAATTCTTTCTTTAAATAAGGTGTTTTCCATTAGACCTTCTATCAGATTGTTTGGCATTGCAGAGTTCTCTAGTAATAAATAATACAGAATAAATGAAAATAATATGCCTCTGATAATAGTTTGTCTTAAATAAAAAGTTATTGTAATACTCAATTATGTCTAAGGCCTTTAAACCTGTGTGAGTTTAGGTATTGGGAATGTATCGTTTTTCGATATGTCAAAAAAGTTTTCCCTGTAGAAAATAATAATTTGATGTGTACCAGTTATTTGATTATATATGTTTTAGCAGATTTATTTTAGCAGATTTATTTAGCAATATATTTTAATATCTAAGAAACCAGTTGTCTTGAAATGTGTATGTTGATTTTAGTTACAAACCTACCCATTCCGTTACAAATCCTGCATGTTTAAGTTTTGAAATATCTACTCTTAATTTTTACTACGGTAGGGTGAGAATAACTACCTCTTTGGTATCCCAGGAATAACTGATGGGGTGTGTATTCCTGACAATAAATTCATTTCACAAGGGAAGAATAAAAATTGAAAAGTACACAGATATTTGAGCATACATCGCATCTAAATAATAATAAGATTTGGGAAACCATGTACTACAGTATTTAAAAGAGAAAGAGTTACTCTCTTAAGAGTTATTTCCCTCTCTTAACATTAAATACTGTTTCCCATAAACATCTTGTTTTGTACATTTCCAAGGCAGAATGGATTTAGAGAGCCTACCAAAATGACTAATACAGAACTAATATGGAAAAACAATTCAGGTGTATATATATATATATATATATATATATATATATACCCCCAGTTTTTTTAAATTAAAATGACGCGTGGGGTTTTCATGCATTTTTTTCATGTTAGTTTCCTCACGGTACCTTTTCTCCATAGTCTTCCAACTCTTTCTGGCAGTAAGGGGGGGGGGGGCGACCTGCTGTCTAGAGACCTGTAAAATGTAGCCTGGAACTCCTTTCATGCGTTTTCTTTTAAGGAAAACAATTACCGTATATAACAAATTTAACATTGTTAACCTTTTATAATTATTTAACCGTTATTTCATTTTACCTCCTGCTTAAAAGTTGTGCATTAGTGGAAAAGACACCTGGCTGTGCTCTTAAAAGTTTATTTGTCTTTCAATTCCTGTGATAGTAGGGGGCTGTACATCTCCTTAATTATCTTTGTTCAGGGAAATGCTGAAAGGCCAGGGTAGTTAAACAGGGCCATTTGGATTTGTGAGGTCGAAGTCAGATGCAAGGAAAGTGGTTAAATGCATTATCATCCTACTGAGCCCATCATCAGCAAAGTGACCTTGATGGAGGTGGAAAAAGCCATTTGGCTACTTTATGACAACCACCCGCTTGTCTTATCACGGACAGATTGTTTGATACTGCGTTATCATATTTCGTTTTTTTTTTTTCTGTTTTCAAATATTATTGCCTGCAATTCTGAATCATCAGCATGAAGGTGAACATTAAAATGAGTTTCTTTTTCATGACAGGAGATTCTCCTTCCGAAGTTTGTTTCATACATGCGTATATCTAAAGATATTCCTTTATTAAAAATTAAGGTGATCAGGCTGACTGACCATGTTGTATTTGCTCTTTTTTTTTAAAAGATTTTATTTATTTATTTGACAGAGAGAGAGAGCACAAGTAGACGGAGAGGCAGGCAGAGAGAGAGAGGAAGGGAAGCAGGCTCCCTGCTGAGCAGAGAGCCCGATGCGGGACTCGATCCCAGGACCCTGAGATCATGACCTGAGCCGAAGGCAGCGGCTTAACCCACTGAGCCACCCAGGCGCCCCTGTATTTGCTTTTAAGGATCTTTTAATCCTGATGATTAGTCTCTTTGCAAAGAAGCTGCTATCCTGCTACTTTTGAAACTGGTTTTAAGCTATTAAGAGGGGAGAATTGCCAGCCTCAATTTTAGCATTGGGAATAATGTTTAACAATGCCTAAGTATGTTTACTTGAAGGTTATTCAACTTTTAATAGTTCTGTTGCTTGCTGTCTAGAGTCACCACTTTGCTTAAAAAGTTAAAACCAAAAGATTTATAGTCTATATTTCTGAACTTCATGGTCAATACGTCCCTTGTGACGTATTTTATTTCAACGCCATTAAAATGAAATTCTTGCTTCAGTATCTGAACAAGTATTGTCCAATAATAGGAAGAGTTTTATTAAACACAGTACAAGATCTAACCTTTTAGGAAACCCCAGTTAGGGCAGTTAAGTGCTACATATACGATTTTTGTTTTCCTAGGCAAGGCTGTCAGACTTTACTGACTGGAGTTTAGCTTGGGCTTTACTTTTTACTGACTTCTCTTTTCTTATATTTAATCAGAATGAAGTATAGATCTTATTGTAAGAAAGAAAAAAAATGTCCAGTTGTCAAAATACCTAGAATACTATTTCAAACCTTATCAGAGATATCGCCTTATCATCTTGCTATGAATTATGTAACAGTAAAATCTAAGGAACTCAAAATTGCCAAAAAGAGTTATGACAGGAGAGTCAGGTTTTGTGACTGCCAGGGATTTAGTACTTTAAGGACTTTAAAAACAAACTTACTGAATTGAAATATGTTTGAAAGGAATTACAAACTCCCCCCTCGCCCCTGACTCTTCCCACTGTTGGGGCAGAAGTTCAGGCTCTTTTCCTCTGGTCCTTACATTCTTTTGTTAGCCCTACACCTGGTCTGCCCACCTCTGTCTCTTCTTTGATCCAGCTTCCAAACTGTCATTGTAGCTGTCATCCTGAGTCACAGCTCTGACCATCGCACCGCCCTGTGTCACGTCTTCATTATATTTTTCGGGTCAAGTCCAAATTCTTTATTCTGTTTCATCAGAGTTTTCACAATCCCACCTCTCCCTCCATTTCTCCTGTGGGTTCACACCTCTGCACGCATGCTTCAACATGTCCCCTTAGCCCGTGCTACTTAGCCCCTTTCTTACCCCGTCACAGATCTTTCAAGAGCCAACTTCTGTGGCATCTTGGGTCTGAAGCCTTGACCGACTGCGTCCAGCAGAGCTGGCTTCTAAAAATCCCCTGGCCCCCGGTGCACGTTTCTGTACCCCACTTCATACACTGCACTGTCATCATTTGTTTAGGGTTCTTTCTCCCCGACTAGGGGGACAAGTTCTTTCAGGTCACAGCGTGTCTTGTTCATCTTTGCATGCCAGCCCTAACCGCAATGCCGAGAAGACAGGAGTCATCCAACAAGGGTTGGCTGACTACGTGTAGAGCAAAATATATTCATTATAATTTAACTTCTCGGTAACGTAAGCTCCTCATCACGAACATCAGTTCTATTGTTCCATGTCCCAGTACAGTAATTTACCCGGGAGCTGGTGAGGGCTAAGTATTCCCAGTCTAAGACACCAGATAACGATGCTTAATATTAGCTTTATGTATCATCCTGGAGCCCTTACTATGCACAACGTTTTAGCCGTATCAGGTCATTTTACTCTGACAACCTCCCTTTTAGAAGGGGTTTCTCCCTCTTACTGACGGGAAAATTTTTACCTAAGAGAGGTTATGTTAATTCAAGGTTACACAGGTCTTAAATGGCAAAACAGTGGTCTGAACGGGGTACTGTGTGATTCCAGACCTGGTCCAGATATCACCTTCCTTCTTGTAAGAATTGTAAATTCCACGTGCAGCTCCAAGACGGGTGTAATTTTTAAGATAGGTTTTCCATTTTTCTCTCTTGTCACGCTGCCTACTTTCACTTCTCATTACCCCGTCATTAAACAGCCAAGGTTATTTTGTTGTTATTGTAATTTTTGCATAAAGTAGGAAGAGGAAGCTTGTGAGCAAAGACTATTCTCAGAGCTACTTTTTAGCGTTATTAGTCTTGGCCTCTCGGAAAAGCTTTTTTGGCTTAATACTTTCATTTCTTTGCATTTATGGTCAGGTGAGATTTGGGGGTAACAGGGTTCCAATAGGCGTCTGGTGTTTAGGCAAAGCAAAATGTTAATTTCCACAGTCAAGGACTTTTAAAAGGAGCCAATAGTTCATTGAATCATAACACTAAATTTAAATAAGAAAAAAACACTGACACTGCGTGCATAAATACATTTGAAAGTTAAACATATCGATAAAGATGTCAGTGATTCTAATCTTTTTTTAACTGGCAAATGTCATATCTAATAAGACTCTTCTAAGTGACTAATGTAGGGAAGACATATTTTTTAATATGATTGATTGAAGGAAGAACTAGTACAGCTTCAGGGTATTTGTCATCAGAGGGTTAATAGATGGAGAGTGGTGAAGAGGATACCCCACAATTCTGCTCCCTTGCCTCATCTCCCTTGACATAGGAGGAAAAATACCCACAAATTTTTAAATACCAGTTTTACTAATTTCTGTGAAAGTGAGTATGATTAGGCATTTTCAGAACCGAAGCGAAGCTCGAGACCCCCTAATCCACCCTACGTATTTTATGAACTGGAGAAGCAAAGCCTAATAATAGCCAACGTTTATTAAGTGTTTACTAAGTGCTAGTCTCCGTGCTGAACCCTTTATACAGGTATTTTATCTCAACTTCAGGATAACTCATGGAGTTCAATACTCGTAGAATCTCCATTTTAAAGATGGGGAAACTGAGGCATAAAACAGGTGAGTAAGTTGCTGATTAGAGGCAAAGCACACACGTAAGGTTAGTTCCTGCCTCCCTTGGGAATGGCAGAAGGACACCACATCCCTCCCTTAAGAAGTACGTGGGCCCCAGAGCCCCTGACTTCCAGGCTGCATTTTACGTTAGAAACTATTGTTATGGCATGTTAAATAAAACCCAAGATGTAGCAGGCAGTTTATGAAGTAAATATTCTTACTCCCTATTTTATAGATGAGAAAATTGAGGCTTAAAAAGATTAAGTAATTGGTGTAAGGTTATTCATTTACTTAAGTACAAGGGCAGGTTGGTCCTAATTTCCAAGTTTTATTCTTCCATGACTGAATTCTGCCTGCAGTTTAAGTCAGATTGGGTTTTGTTTTGACTTTAGTCCTAACTTTGCTTCACATGTAAGTTCTCCTTACTGTTGTGGCAGAGAAATATGCCTGTTTCTAACCTTCTGTAAATGCTGTGATCAATGAATGTTGCAAATATTTCCATTTGTTCAAGGCAAAGCATTTAATTTGCCAACAAGTACTTACTGAGAGGAGATGTGTTTAGTATTGTACTCTGTTTTTGATATCATTTAGATTTTGTAGTGAGCCATAATCATAAGTGATTATCTATGCTATGGCTAATGTCCACTCCCTGATTAATATCCAGCAACGATTAGCATCATTGATTAGAAAATTAGTAGATTATGCCTTTATTGACACTTCTATTCCCTATTTAATGGTTTGTTTATTTAATTGATGGCTAATGCCTTCACTCTTAAAGGCTATTAACACATCAAAATGGTATTTATTGAACCTGGCAAAATGATAAATTATATTTGTGCTTACTCCTTTGTGCCCAAGGCTTATCTGTCGGTGGCCTTGTTTTTTTCATAGTTTTGGTCTGCTAAGAACTTCTGCTTAGGCGTCAAACAAATTAGCATTTAAACTATTACCTGGTTGTGTGACCTTGGAAAAGTTGCTTGAGTCGGAATTGTTCTTGTGAAAAGAGATAAACCAGATCAATGCCTTCAAACTATGGATTCTAGTAGAGGTTCTGTAAAATTTCTTCAGTGAATTCAAAATTATTGGGGAAAAACCCTCAAAATGGTTAGAAAACATTATGCACGATAAAATATTTAGTAAGTTTTAACGTATTGTTCTACAGGGTTAGCTTATTTTTGTGTACGTGTTCTGCTTCTTCTGTGTGTGTATTTGCATTTTTTGTGAAGGTGTCATTGGTTAGGGATTTGGGGCCTCTGCCCTGGCTTCTTTGGGTAATTCAGCTTGCCTAAGGAATGAGAAGGGAAAGCATCCCCTGCAGAGGAACTGTGGGGGAAGGGTACCTGACTCACCAGCTTCTAGGGAGGTGGCTAATTGCTGCGGGCCATGGATGCTTGCTAATTTGGTCTGTAGTTTCAGATCCTGAAAGTGAAGGTAGGTTGTCCTCGTTGTAAATAGATTGTTACTCTTCCCACATTCCCATCATAATACCTTAACCAAACTTCTCTGAAACTACTCTTTTGAAATTGAGTTTATTTGCAAGACCCAGGTAAGAATAACACTTGTCATATAAGCATGGCTCATTTTGATCAAAAACCAATTTGGCTAGTTTGGTTGTTTACTTCCTTCCCAGGCTCAACTAACCAACGTTTGGCTATTTCATAAAATTAGATCTCTCTTCAGAGAGAAAGTATTACCACGGTTAAATATATTCCATGAGTCCTCCTCAAAAGAGAAAAAAAGGGGATAACCCCCGAGATGGCCCTTTGAAGGCAATACCGCTCATCTGGGTGAATTCTGGTACTTTTAAGAGTTGAGTGGCATTACATTGGAGCCCCTTTACTGAGCCCACAAATGGTGTCCTCAGTGGGCAGGACAACTAAATATCAAAATTTAGAAACTAAAGCTTTATAGTTGATTTTAATGTACAGTTGTTTATTTTAAATGGTTCTGAGATTTTTTTAAACTACTAAGGTCTGTGAGTGTCTGATAATATGTTTGATTTCTTTAAAGTATATTTAAATTTCATGCATATTACATTTCCTACAGAAAGCTAAGCTCAATCTTTCTTTTTATGCTTCCAGTTAGGAATAAGAGATTCAGGTGCCAGGTCTTTCATAAATTGAAAAAAAATTATTTGCTTTCATGCTCGGATATCAGTATAAACACCTGGTATATTAAAATGCTTGTTAATAATATTTATTTCAGTAGTGCCTCAGTTTCTCAAGAAGTAGGCATTAGAATTGTAAAGGTATAGTCTCTTCCCACTTGCATGGAGGCAGAACATGGATAGAATTCAATATTAAAGATTTTTAAAGTATATTTATGGAGAAAGACAGCTGATAGTATCTTTTATTTAAAAGAACATCTCGTTGTATGTATTTTGTAAAATTCTTTTCTGACCCACCATTTCCGGGAATATGTCAATTACCAATACCAAGACACCCGCCTCTAAGTTCCTAGGGTACATTTCAAACTCGAATGTGGTAGCTCACTGATAGGAGACCACTTGTTATTTCTCTCTTTCTTAAGTTCACCAAGAATAAAATTATATGTGTGTGTATATATATATATATATATATATATATATACCTGCTCTGTTTAGGAGAATTCCTCAGTTACATTTTTTTTTTAATGATTTAGTCAGTCATAATCCAATCCAAGGTCAATGTCTGAGCCCCTGATTCACATTGCCAAAATAGATGCCAGCCATGAAAATAAGCCTGCTTTTACTATAGGCTAACTGTTTGAAGTGGCGAGGGAAGCTCACAGGAAGATACTGAGGCCGTGGGCCCGGGAGGGATAAAGGGCAGTCACACGGAGCAGTGGTCTGCGGACTAAGGGAAGGGCGAGAGAGATGGGAGCAGCCGTGTCTCACTCTCTGTAACATTTGATTTCTTTCAAATAAAGAAAAAGATCTGAAGTTAACAACCTTTTATGACCTGGTTCTGTGTGTGCCATTTATTACACTTTATTGCACAACTCCTCCTTCCCTTAAATGCAGGGAAATTGTTAGTGAGATTGTTAGTGTTGAGCCCAATTTCCCTATAAAAGAGATTTTTAACCCAGTAATCACGGAGTGTAAGTCACTGTACTTAGTCATGATTGCTACATAGCAGTTTTCTTCCTGTCTGTAAAATCAGAAATCAATATGAAATATTTAACTCACATGTGTTTTAGGAATTTACGGATTTATTAAGGAAAATCAGTTCGTAAATTTTAAGTGAATTTCATCAGCATTTATTGAAAGCCTACTATGTGCCCCCTGGCATTCTCTTTATCATCCTATTCATAATTATGTAATTTAGAGTCCATTTAGATTAGTTTCTTTTTATTTATATACATATTTATATATATTTGTATTATATACATATGTATTTATATATATTCAATCGGTCATAAAGTAGTGATTCTGCAAACCAGAAGTTTTTTTGGATTTACCTATTATAATGCAATCACAGTCATGTTTTATAGTATCTCTCCCTGCCTTTAACTTTCTCTTCAATCCAAAAAGACAAATTATCGTTCTCAGGGATCCTCTCTCGCTTCTCCCTCTCCTACTCAGAAAATAGTGCCATACTCATAGAACCATATCAAGAAAATATCGAGCCCAGTGGAGGAAGGGGTAGGCTTATGGACAAGTGACAGAGAGGAGGCATTCTAGGCAGAGGGAGGCACATGAGCAAAATTGCAGAAGTTGAAATGTGTAAAGTATATTTGAAAAAATATCAAATAATCTACTTGGAGTATGAAGTTCATGAAAGAGAATTTTGGAAGATAAGAGCTAAAAAAGTTGGTGGAAGCCAGGACATGGAAGACCTTGAATCTCAGATAAAAGGATTCAGGTGTCCCTCTGGGGTCCGCTGGGGATCTGGCATAGAACACAGTGATAGAACAGAGCGTGTTTGGGGGAAGATTTCTCTTGTCATTGAATGGCAAAAGGAAGATGACAGAGAGAGAAACCAACGATGATTTTTCCTAGCAGCGTTTTCAATTCATGGCTTTTTACTTGACACACACAGAGAGAGAAATCACAAGTAGGCAAAGAGGCAGGCAGTTGGGGGAGGGGTGAGTAGGCTCCCTGCTGAGCAGAGAGCCTGATGCTGGATGCAGAGCTCAGTCCCAGGACCCTGAGATCATGACCTGAACCAAGGGCAGAGGCTTTAACCCACTGAGCCACCAAGGCACCCCCATGACTTTCTCTTCAATGTCTTTAATTTTACAGTTTATCAATGTAAGCTGCACAAAGGCAGGAACTTCTGTGAAATTTGATATCGTCAGGGTCTAGAACTCTGCCTGGCCCTTGCGGGCACTTGGTGCTGAGTAACTCCTTCTTGAACTGAATGAATGAGGACATCAAGATGCAAAAAAAATTAAGTAATTTTATCGCGTTTACACGGCTGATAGTGAGATCCAGGACTAAAAATTGCAGCGGACGCCAAGTTTGGTGTTCTTTTGAGTGTGACATGCTAGGCTGTCATACGGGTCATTTCCTCCCACGTAGCTTCTCCTTTCTTCCTTGTCAGCTCTTAAGTTCTCAATCATTTTTCCCAACAAATGATTGCAAACTATCTCCTGTCTTATGTACTCATTACATCCTCCCCTGGGCTCTTCCTCAGTTTTCTTCACGTCCTGATATAATGGGGTTAAGCTATTTATTCTGTTGCTTTCTGTGGATGGCAAACTCAAGGTTAGAGACGACGTCTTCTGTTTGGGGTTTGGTTAGTTTGCTGTTTCACTTTACAGCAGCCCTCCCTTCCCAGAACACCTTTGTCTGAGCAAGAAGCTTGTTGATTGACTGCCTAATCTTCACGTCTGTCTTTCAGTCCGTGTTCTTGAGAAGTTCCAAACACACAATTGAAATTAGTTTTGTCAGACTGGAAAAGGACCACTTACATTTACTTGATATTTTTGTAGCAGTTGGAAAAAACAGTGAAATGAAATGTTTAAAGGTTTCTAGTTTATTGAAAGCAGTTGTCCTATGAGTTAAAAAAAAAAAGGGGGGGTTATCATTTTGTCACTTAAAAGCAAAAGGAAAGAAATTCACAGGGTTATTCCATCGGATTCTGTGAGACCACCTTGAAATACGATGTCACGTAAAGAATATTATTGAATGAATGGGGCGCCTGGGTGGCTCAGTGGATTAAAGCCTCTGCCTTCGGTTCAGGTCACGATCCCAGGGTCCTGGGATCGGGCCCCGCATCGGGCTCTCTGCTCGGCAGGGAGTCTGCTTCCTCCTCTCTCTCTGCCTGCCTCTCTGCCTACTTGTGATCTCTGTCTGTCAAATAAATAAATAAAATCTTTAAAAAATATATTATTGAGTGAAGCCTTTGCGAAAATGGCAAGGTGACCTGCTATTATCTGAATTTTTCTCAGAATATTAGACATTTCAGCTGTCGCCAGCATATTGTTGTACTTTAGTCAAATAGTGCATTTGGTGGAGTACGTTAGCCCAAGTAGCTTATTTGTGTAAGTCTTTTCCTGAAAAAAGTGCTATTCATTAAATGTAACAGAGGCTCTTACTGTGATTAATAAAATATTAAGGAATAAATGTTCTTAAATAGACCAAGAAATTGCCACTCTTTTATAAACATTTATAATTGTCAGCAAATCATTAACCTTTAGATTTAGAGATGTTTTCCTCACTGTTGAAAGGATAAAAGCTAGAAATACTGTACTCATGAAATAATGAGTTTCGTAAAATATAAAATGTTCATCTGTGATTCAGAAGAGTTCTGATATTACTACACTTGCCAGATTTAAAACTTTTTAAAGAAAATTTTACAGTAAATTTAATCTCCAAATGAGTTAAAAGTACTAAAATATGAACCAGGCTTACGCTGAATGTGGCAGTAACGTGTAGTTCTCCATGATACTGATTTAGAAATTTTAAAGTTATAAAATTACAGAATAAAAGCCTTTAGGCTTTTTGTGCCATAGAAAGATAATTTCCAAGTAATAATATGTTTCAGGTGAATTCTGTGACAGAACCATAATTCTGTTTTTACTTAATAATCTTACTATATAATCATTTAATGTCATCATGTATATAGGTAGATTAATATATTTGTATTTTTTGTTCGTTGATTTGAAGCTTTTTAATATACTCCTCCTCCCCCCAGTGCTCAGTGTTATCTGCCTAAGTTTGTGTATTTTTTTGATACTTACTCCCTGAATTTACTCCGGTTTTAGACTCTGAGTGTCCCTTGGCATATTTGAGAGACAGAATTTCTTCATAATGCTATTGAAATTTTTTGGGGCGTGGGGCAAAGGGAGAGCATATTGATTAAAAACTCTTAGGAGAGTTGAGTAAAATATCTACATAATCCATTGAAGTTATTTTCTAATACTTAAGTCTTTCTCAAGCAAAGAGGTTTGTAGTAAAACAAGTGCTTGCAGTGGTTTTATACAAACTAGTAAAATAAAACACTAAAATACTAAAATGTTTTGGGGGCAAATAAATATCTTTTTTTTTTAAAAGACAACTGTTAATCATTTTTTTTTAAGATTTTATTTATTTATTTGACAGACAGAGATCACAAGTAGGCAGAGAGGCAGGCGGAGAGAGAGGAGGAAGCAGGCTCCCTGCTGAGCAGAGAGTCCGGGGCTTGAAGCCCCGGCAAATAAATATCTTAAGAAAGTGTTAGGGAATTCGAAATTGCTGTCCCCAGGTATTCATTAACAGTAGTCTACTGCTTGAGTATTCACTCTAATTTAAGAAATACTTATTGAGGGGCCTCTGGGTGGCTCAGTGAGTTAAAGCCTCTGTCTTTGGCTCGGATCATGATCCCAGGATCCTGGGATCGAGCCCCGCATTGGGCTCTCTGCTCAGCAGGGAGTCTGCTTCCCCCTCTCTCTGCCTGCCTCTCTGCCTACTTGTGATCTCTGTCAAGTAAATAAATAAAAATCTTTAAGAAATACTTATTAAGTACCTTTTATATGCTTGGCATCAGTCCTTAATTAATATAAGATAGAAGAAATTCACTAGGAAAGTAAATAAAACAATAGTTCTTATAACCCTCTAATGCTTATAACACATTAGTATGTATTGACCAGTTTCTTGTAAAAATAAAATGGTTTTTGTTTTTATTTTTTTTTTATTTTTTTTTTAAAGATTTTATTTATTTACTTGTCAGAGAGAGAGAGCAAGCAAGCATAGGCAGACAGAGTGGCAGGCAGAGGCAGAGGGAGAAGCAGGCTCCCCACAGAACAAGGAGCCCGACGTGGGACTCGATCCCAGGACGCTGGGATCATGACCTGAGCCGAAGGCAGCGGCTTAACCAACTGAGCCACCCAGGCGTCCCTGGTTTTTGTTTTTAAATTTTTACTGAGAATGTTCTGTTCTGTTTCTTACGGAAATAGAGGTAGATCCAGACCTCATTTCTGTATTAAACTTTATTAAACATAGACCAAGCTAAATCATTCCTGGAAGTTGAAACCAACATATAATACCATTTTGAGTGATTGTACTAGACTGTTAGGCTGATGGCTAAGTTCACATTTTAGTGTAAATCACCAAAGATAGATGAGAACAAAAACAAGGCACTGTACTGGCCCAAGAAAGATGTGATGCTTCATGCATTGGCTGGTTTCTTAGGCGATTGAGGATGTGTTGTTCCCTAGAGCTACTTTAACAAATTATTATAAACCTGGCGGCTTAAAACAACGAAAACGTATTCTCTTATAATTCAGGAGGCTAGAAGTCCAAGGTCACAGTGCCGGCAGGACATGCTTGGCCTGAAGGCTCCGGGGAAGAGCCTTCCTTGCCTCTTCCAGCTTCCAGGGATCCAGGCATTGTTGGCTAGTGACCGAATCACAGTCTGTCACATGGCTGTCTTCCTTCTGTCCCCGTCTGTCCCCTCCTCACCTTGTTATTTATTCATCTTACAACGACACCAGTTCTTGGTTGATTTAGGGCCTACCCCAATGCAGTAAGACTTCATCTTAACTAGGGGGTGCCTGGGTGGCTCAGTTGGCTAAGGGTCTGCCTTCAGCTCAGGTCATGATCCCAGGATCCTGGGATCGAGCCCAGCATCAGGCTCTCTGCTCAGGCCAAAGCCTGCTTCTCCCTCTTCCCCTACCCCTGCTTGTGTTCATTCTCTTGCTCTCTCTCTGTCAAACAAATAAAACCTTAAAAAAAAAAAGACTTCATCTTAACTAACTGTATCTATATATATACTATATATAGATAATATAGAGGCCTAATTGCCAAATAAGGCCGCATTCTGAGGTTCTGGGTGGACATGCATTTTGGGGAGACACTATTCAACCTACTACAGACGGATAGAAAGTAGCATAGAAGAAATAGGTAAAAAATGGTTTTCTTTGCTAGCCTCAGGTTTTTGCTTTCTCATTTCCTAATGGGCTTAGGTAAGTTACAATTGAGCTGTCATACCTTTATACTCTTATTCTTTTAAAGATATTTTATCTGCTGGGGTGCCTGGGTGGCTCAGTGGGTTAAGCATCCAACTCTTGACTTCAGCTCAGCTCATGATCTCAGGGTGGTGAGATCAAGTACTGCATTCAGGATCGTGCTCGGTATGGAGTCTGCTTGAGATTCTCTCTCTCCTCTGCCTGTCATCCCCTCTCAAAATAAATAAATAAGTAAAATCTTTTAAAGAATTATTTTTTATCTGCCAAAACTAACCCGTGCCTCTTTTCTCCTGAGTCTCGCATTATGGGAAACTATAAGAGAACCGTAGAATACTGAGTGTTTACTGTTCAGTCGTAGGGAAAATGAAAATTCAGTTTCCCTGTTTCTTGTTTATTTTCAGAATTTGAAAATCTAAGAAACAAAACGGTATTTAGACTGTCGTATTACAGATATAGCGCTCAGAAAATAGAATTATAAACTTTCTAGGTGTAAATTTAGCTTTATGGTATATGCTGTAGTTATTAGTTATAATAAACTTGTGGGTATGGTCTTGTGCCTCCCAATTTCCCTCTACGTTTTAAACTTATAAACTGGTTTTTAATGAAAAAATAAGTGGTATAATAAATGAACTTTATGATTGTCAACAAAGCTTATTTGTAATTTATTTTAAAAATCACCGTTGGGGGGGCACTTGGGTGGCTCAGTTGTTAGGCATCTGCCTTCGGCTCAGGTCATGATCCCGGGATCCTGGGATCGAGCCCCGTATCGGGCTCCCTGCTCAGCGGGACGCCTGTTTCTCCCTCTCCCACTCCCCCTGCTTGTTTTCTCTCTCTCCCTGTGTCTCTCTCTGTCAAATAAATAAATAAATCTTTAAAAAAAAATCACCCTTGGCTTTCCATTTAGGTTGCAAAATTGAAATATCCATACATACCAGGAAATTGTTTTAAAATATCAACCATATTTTAATAAGTGCTTGAAATGGTTCTCTGGGAGAATGAATAGATATCTAGGTCAGGAATTTCAAGAGGTTTATCATCATCTTTCAAGACAATAAATGAGGGCGCCTGGGTGGCTCAGTGGGTTAAGCCGCTGCCTTCGGCTCAGGTCATGATCTCAGGGTCCTGGGATCGAGTCCCGCATCGGGCTCTCTGCTCAGCAGGGAGCCTGCTTCCCTCTCTCTCTCTCTCTCTGCCTGCCTCTCTGTCTACTTGTGATCTCTCTCTGTCAAATAAATAAATAAAATCTTTAAAAAAAAAAAGACAATAAATGATACAGTGAAGTCTAAAGTGTTATATCCCCACAGAGTGATGGATGGGATCCTTTCCTGGGAGCGGCTGTTGGTTAATTAGATAGGAAAGACCCTTTCAGGGTGTGGACTAGGAGGCTGCAGACGAGGTGCTCACACCATACCTGCCTTCTAATTCTGGTGCAGGTCAGCCCCACCAACAGGAGAGTATATATATATAAAATAGAACACCGTGGGGGTATGGCCTAAACCCTTCTCTGCGAACACTCTCCCTGTAAATACGCAATCTTAGAATGTTAGAGTGGTCCCTACCTTTTTGCGGAGGTGAGGGGTGGAGAGTAGGAAGGGGTGGAGAATAGGAAGTTCTGAATCAGGAACTTCTCTACTGGTGAGGTGTTCTTCAGTGTTTATCAATGGGGTTTACCTACTGAGATTTCTCATTTAGACATGAAAGAATATCTACTTATGTTGTTGGACAGTCACTCAGCTTTCTCTCCAACTGGTGGGATATTCTTACTACATTTCCACATTTCTGAAGTACAAACATGTTTCCCCCAGCTGTGACTTGCTTACAACTTAATGTCAGCCCAGAAGCTGGTTGGCGGAGAACCATAGGTTTTAAATCACACACCTTTCCCTGTCTTTCTTGTCTGCATGCCATTTACAATTGCAATTGATTTTATAAAATTATATAAATTTTAAACAAATAATTGACAGAAATTTTCTTTTTTAAAAAATATTTTATTTATCTATTTGACAGAGAGAGAGAGAGATCACAAGTAGGCAGAGAGGCAGGCAGAGAGAGAGGAGGAAGCAGCCTCCCCGCTGAGCAGGGAGCCTGATGCGGGGCTCGATCCCAGGACCCTGAGATCATGACCTGAGCAGAAGGCAGAGGCTTAACCCACTGAGCCATCCAGGTGCCCCGACAGATTTTTCTAACAAGTATATTTTGCCATATGAAAGTATACCTGAATCTTATTGTGGAACATTTTTCCTTGGAGGATATTCCAAAAATGACTGGTCTGGGAAGATTTGGGTTGGATACTCGTTCCTCACGCTGTTGCTCAGTTTACCTCCTCCGTTGTGGGAATTGACACGATCTTCCTTGAAATGAACTTGAAGTACGCTGCTGTCTAAGGAAGTCAGGGAGACCCAAGTCATGCCGCATAAGTTCCTCTGGTCTTACAGGAGAAGAAGGAAGGAGTGATGGTCTGACTTACTAAACTTAAATTCCTAATAATATCAAATAGTCATTACATTTATTTTAAAAATGCCAGTACAAAATACTTCAGAGCTCAGACGCAATAAATAAAAGGCAAAAAATGTTAACGCTGTCATTTATTTCATTAAGTACTTGGTTTCTCACACTTTGTTCAAAACTAAGTTACTTTGTTAACTTGCTTTTCTTATAGTATTAAGATCCCCAGGATATTTGACAACTGAAGATCTCTCTTCACATGGGCCATGGAGTTTAGGACAAGGTGTACCAGACCAGGTGTGAGGGATGTGGGTTCTAGTCTATGCCCTGCTACCCACTGTATAATTTGGGTTGGATAACAAAATCCTAAATTATGACTCAAAAGACTTTTAAAAAGGGTTAGTTTGGAATAGAAGACCTCAGAATTCTTTCAGCTCTGAAATTCTTTTACTGTACTTTAATTTAAAGTAACACATGACACCCCTATTTTCCAAGTATACATTATCATGAACCAGAACTGTGTTCTTTCCCTATACCTACATGGAATTTTTCCCAATAATGAAAATAATGCTTTTTTTTTTTTTTTTACAATCTCCTTTTCCAGTTTTATTGGTTTGTTTAGAAATAAATAACTGAATTTGATGTATTAATTTTATTAGATCCTCCTTGAGTACTCTCATTAGGTTTCATAGACACAAGTTCTTTAATTATTTCCCTGGAGTCTTTAAGTGAATTGAAAACAAACAAAATCTTGTGTGTGTGTTTGTGTTATAATTAGCATATTAACATTATCTCTTCTTTGTTTCCAGTAATAATAGTCACTAATTTATCTATGTTTTAAGCTACTGGCCAATTTGGGAGAAAAAACTAATCTCAATGTGGATATTTAAAATAGATGATTTAATGCAAAGACCTGTAAATCAGTGATGATGAGATGATTTTAGGATTTCTTTCACACAGTCAGCCAGAAGAGTCAGCAAGTAATTTTTTTTTAAAGTTTGTGTTTATTTGTACAAAATCTCCAGTGGAAGCATTGTTTCTAATAATTTTTTATTCTTGAATATGGATAAGCATCTAAGTTTCTGCATAAATGAATTCTTAAAACTAGAATAAAGAAACAAGCTGAGATTTTTATCTCTGTTTTGTTGTGTTAAGTTCACTACCATATGCCCCAATTTCATAATTTTACAGTAGTAAAATAAAATTAAAGCCTTAATTGCCCCATTTTCAATTCACCTAATTCATATTTCATGTGTTACAGTTCAAAAGAATTATGTAACTGTAACTGTAGATAGTGAAGGACTTACTGAGATCAAGAGAAAATCAAGACCCAGAGAATTTAAGAAATTTGACTGTGGACATCTGTAGGTATTGGTGGAAAGAGAACCAGAAGCCATTTCTGGATTCTTATCTAGTATTCTCTCCCTTAGACCATTGTTTTGTTAAAATAATTGCATCGATCTTAGAGAAAATAAAATAGCTATCTTTCTATCTGTGTAATATATATGTAGAATCCCGCTTTATATTAAACATAAAGGAATGATTTAATAATGTTTTTTTCCTTCTGTTGTGTCAGATATCCCCGGACATTTGGAAGAGTTCCTATAAATTTGAATTTTTTAATTACAAAATATCCAGCTGGGACTGGGCCATTTTTAGAAATGAGAAATAGAATCGTAGAGTTGGAAAGAATCTCAAGTGGCTGTGAATACTAACTTATCCCTCGGGTAAGGTCATCATTAAAAAGTCTGGAAGTTTTTTATGTACTATTGGAACTAGTTTCATGCTGGGCCCCTGAAGTCATTTATCTGGTTATATTGTCCTAAGTGACTTATTTATTAACCAATAAGAATAATCTATAAGTGCTGTGTTATAAATTTGATAATCAAACACTATCTAAAACAAATGAGGAAAACCCTTATTTTATTTAAATCTCTATTTTAAAACTGTGCTTGGAACTCGAAAACTATTTCCTCACAATATCTTAAGGTCTTAGGAAAATCCATAAAATCTTGTTTAACCCAGAGTATAACAGAAGAAGAACAATTGTAAAAAAAAAAGAAAGAAAGAAAGAAAGAAAGGAAGAAAAAGAAAGGAAGAAAAAAAACCCCAATTCTATAATATTCATTCTCTGTCCTGAATGCCAGGAACGTGGTTCCGTTGATTAAATATTTGGACTTCAACCTTACCATTTTCTATAGGACACAATAGAAGAAGATGTATAGAGATAATTTCAACGTGGGGAAAGGAAAGGGAACAGCAAACCTTAATGACTGCAAAGAGGAGAAAGGGTCCTAGGAAATTGAAAGGATCCTTGGTTAATCTTTGCAGAAAGTGAAAATAAAATCCATGGTAACACTACCGATGCTTTGGAGCTTCTGCAAACACCAGGTGAGGGTTCGCCCTTAGAGATTTGCTCTGGTGTGTACCCATTATGCAGGGGGCTCTCCAGACTCTTCACCAGGGGAGTGGGTCAGTTCTGAAATTTTTTGAAGCTTTGCAGGTCCTTAGAGAGCTACCCTCAAAGCAAAACTCCCCATAACCTACCCCAGGTAAACTGCAGCACATTTAGTTGCAAAGCCCTGAGACTTTTTTCCATCTGAATAAGACAATTACAGCGTCTTAAGTAAATTAAATTTGGAGCAATATTTTAAGTCATGTAAATGAGATTGATATTGTTCTTCTGGTGTAGAAATCCTTCAGTAACAGGATTTGCCATATCTGTCAATAAGAATAAAATTATACTTGCCTTGAATTTTATTTGGGTTTGTTTCACTGACCATTTTTTTGTGCAAATTTTAATGAGCAGTGAAATGACCAAAAGCTGTACAGCCATGGGGAGGAAAATAAAGATGATCTAAAACATGCTTAATTATCCTCAGTATAATAAAAACTTGACCATAATGGGAATAACACAAGAGCATTCAGACTATCTAAAAACATCTTAAAGCGGCCTTCTATTCTTAGGAGAGCAAGTATGCCACTGTATATGGTCTCTATTGGATGAGCTTTCTCATATATATAAAAATAAATATGTTGTTACTTTTATATGTCTATTATTATAAATTGAGATTACTTCTAAAACTAAGTATTTAAGAAATAAAAATGAAATTGAGATAATCATAGTTGAATAGATGATTTAAGCAATATTCCTTATGATATCACAGTGCATCATGTCTTATTCTCCTATTTTCTTTATTTTTTAAAAGATTTTATTTATTCGAGAGCAAATGAGCAAGAGAGCATGAGTTGTGGGGAGGAGCAGAGAGAGAGAGGGAGAATCAGCCTCCCCACTGAGCAGGGAGGCCCAATCAGGCTCCATCCCAGGACCCCAGGATCTTGACCTGAGCTAAAGGCAGACACTTAACTCACTGAGCCACCTGGGTGCCCCTTATTCCCCCAGCTTCTTAAAAATTATATTCGGAAGTCCACCCTTATTTTGAAACTTCATTAAATTGTTACTAACAACCAGACGTGATTAGGATAGTCAAATTTCATTTTAGTGGGACACAGTTGTCTAGACTCTTCCTCTCTATCATTCTTTCCAATTAAACTTTCCCTAAAAGTAATTTATTTTAATTACTAAAGAAACTCAGGTTGGGGGTTGGGGGCTGGTTTTCTTGAGTTAATTCTTTAATTTTAGAAATTTCAAGGGATTTTTTTGCTTTGTGCATAAATTATAGAGGCTGAGACCTCCATTCTTTCTAGAACCTTGAGTTTTTTATATTATTCTGCCTAAATATAATTGTAACTCCCTTTTTCTTATCCTAAAGTTTCTGTATTTCTGTTTTCAGGGTTTTTTTCCTCATTACACTAGCAGTAGGTCTCTGTAACATATTTTTTTCAAATCTCACGTCCCATGATTTATAATTATTTTTCTTTTCCCTCTTTTCTAATTAGTAACCTCTGCTCAATGTAATTGATTCCCTTTGCTTGTTTTCCTTGGACATAATTATGGCTATTAATATGCTAGCAAGTACAGCTTTGTCCCTATTCCAGGTGTAGTTGTTCTTTTTTAAATCATTATTCTTGGGGTGCCTGGGTGGTTCAGTCATTAAGTGTCTGCCTTCAGCTCAGGTCATGATCCCAGGGTCCTGGGATCCAGCCCTGCATCGGGCTCCCTGCTCAGCAGGAAGCCTGCTTCTCCCTCTCCCACTCCCCCTGCTTGTGTTCCCTCTTCCACTGTATCTCTCTCTGTCAAATAAATAAAATCTTAAAAAATAAAAAAAATTAAAAAAAAATAAATCATTATTCTTTGTACATTTTGTGACTGTAGATTTTATTTTTCTAGATATTTTTTCTAAACCATTGAAATAAGATAATGTGACTTGGAGAATGTTAGCTTTTAAAAGATTCATTGAGATTTTCTTTACGTTTTTTAGAGTAGTCTTCAGACTTTTGGAGTATATTCTCACTAAAAGAATTTTGAAAAACTAAATGCCCCCTCACACATTTTTTAGTTAAAATCTAATGTTTTTCATCACAAGTAAGAACAGTTGCAAAGGGCTAATTTCCATGTATGACAAATATTGATATTTTGAATAAAACTATTTACATCACAGTTTTAAGTGTGCATTACTAATAATAAATAACAAATGTCCTAACAGTTTTGTGCTCACCATCATTTATTTACAAATAAATTAAGAAACTGACGATTGATTAAACTCTTTAATGTTCTTTTCGAGACTTTTCGAGAATATTTTATTTTAATGCAATTTACTTGTACTTCATAAATAACATTCTTGAAAATCCTTTATTTGCAGTCATATGTAAATAAAAATTTGAATTAAAATGGTTTTCTATGGCCACAAGATTCTAAGAGCTAGAAATAAAATTTCTGCTTTCAGCTTTTAATATAATCAGTACACACAATCTAAAAACAAATATGCATATCTGATAAAAAAAAATGATTGACCATAAAAATAAAATTCTTTTGGAAATGTATCTCCTGTTGAAATGGGGTGTGAAGTGTTTGTAATGCTTCATTTATCAGGGTACACTTTACTTGTTCATTGCTATTCAGTTTGCTGCTCTGTAGTATATATTGGGGTATTCCCCCATGGTAAGGTTTTGGATAGGAGTCTTTCTTTTTTTGAGTGTAGGTAGGAAAGGAAAATTTCTCCTGCAGCTACATCTTCAGGCAAATCAGTATCAAGACCTGAAATGGACTCCTTTGAAGGCATTCAGGTATGCACATCTCTTAGACTGACTTTTCTTACTCCCAGAATTACAGATACCACAACTTGAAGACCTTTTATAAAATATATGGTATGTTTTTATGAATGATTTGGGGGGGGGAGGGAGAAAGAGAGACGGGGAGGAGCCAAGGAAGAGGGAGGGAGAGAATCTTAAGCAGACTCCACACCCAGCGCGGAGCTTGACGGAGAGTTCAGTCTCCCCATCCTGAAGTCAGGACCTGAGCCAAAATCAAGAGTCGGATGTTTAACTGACTGAGCCACCCAGGCACCTCATGAGTGATTTTATTCCTTAAAAAGTATATTCTTTATTTGTGGGTATTGACATTTGCTCTGTATCTACCAAAGCAAATTCAAACTTATTATTTAGATGACTGAATATAATTCCAGTGGGGTTCTGTTTAGCATTGTGGATGAGGCAAGTCTTTTTTTTTTTTTTTTTTTTTGAGGAACCGTCCTTTGAGTTTTAAGATACCTCGTGTTCTTAACTCTTGTCTATAGACACCAAACAGATTTTGTGGTGGTGACCCAGTTACCTCCCCCTCCCCACACCACCTTCCCAACCATTCTCAGGCAAGTGGGACTTCCCTGGTTGAGACTCACTGATTGAAATCTCCAATATCCTTCTGAAGTCTGTTGACTTTTTCATCTGTTTAAAAGACACGTTAAATTTTTAAAGTCTTTCACTATAGTTTTGTTTCTATTCATTTTTTTAATGAGTTTCTTACTTTCTGCTTTATTTGCTACAGAGTTCGTCGTGCCTACTCTATCTTCATTGTAGATTGCAGCCTTAATAGATCCTTTTAGTCCCAATTAATGCTTTTTTATATCAGAGATTATTACCTTATCTGATATTAATACTGTATCCCTTGCTTTCTTTTTAATTGAACTTTCCTGTGAAATTCAATTCCTGTGAAATTTCCTGATGTGTGCCTCCAGCTTTACTAACCTTCCCATTGTAGCTGCTGCTTTGTACTTTTGGCCCTCATGAATAAAATGCGTTGCAAGTCATGTTCCATTTCTCCTAGACTTACCCCCAACTACACACCGCAGCTCTTCACTGGAGGGGATGTGAGCCAGATTCATCAGGATTTCCCCTGTCTCAGTCCTCTGGCTCTGCAGAGGTTTCTCAGGATGGGCAGTGCAAATTCATTAGAAGAATCTTCTAAGTGGTCACAGCTACCACGGAACTAGCTGACATGCACCTACGTTTGTTTTGTTTTGTTTGTTTTTTAATGCGATGGGCTCCTTCAGTGCTAGATTATCTCCTGGCTTTATGTCTGTTAGCCATTTCATTTGTTATCAGGAGAGGGAAAAGCAGAGAGCCAAATATGGGACGCGATCCCACGCCCTTGG
The DNA here is from genome assembly GCF_902655055.1 of Lutra lutra. Classification (NCBI taxonomy): domain Eukaryota; kingdom Metazoa; phylum Chordata; class Mammalia; order Carnivora; family Mustelidae; genus Lutra; species Lutra lutra. The sequence goes on from NC_062279.1 coordinate 13,789,460, forward strand.
GATCATGACCTGAGCCGAAGGCAGACACTTAATGGGCTGAGCCACCCAGGAGTCCCTTCAGTTACCATCTTATGTGAAAGTTAGTTATTGGAAAATTCTATTGTCTTAAAAATCTATCTGAGATTTTTCAATGTAAGTAAATTCAGCATCCTGGACAAAGGGACGGAAAAATGGGTATATCTATCACTTATGTATATTACGTATTTAAAACTGGTCCCCCCCCCTTTTTTTTGCTCTAGTTTTATGCAAGTTTAAATATCCTGTAAAATAAGAGGCAGAAGCTTCAGAGAACAAATCACATTTATGATAGAGGATATGTTTTTATATGTTCAACATTAGACTGAAATGCCGTAGCACCAGAGGAAATGTGCGAAGTATTCTGCAGTTCTCCCAAGATTAATACTTCAGTGGCTTATATCATTAGAAACCCTAACATCTCTTTGTACATACATATGCATGCCTCTTTATTCTCTTCATAAATTTAACTTATGTAAATGACAAGTAGTAGCAAGCCCACACTCAGGGATTTTATCTTCACTGACTAATTCATCAGACGTTTTTACCTTTCTGTAGTCACAGATGGCTTTAATATCTGTCTCTGTTGAACAATCACTCAGCTATGTCCATCTCCATCTTTATTAGATAAATAATAATTGAGTATCCCTCAAGTGACTATGATAATTGGATTCCAAAAGAGAATTCAAGTTTTGTAGGTACTGTCCTCATCACAATCTGCGCTCCGTGTTCCTGCACATTTGAATACACTCCACCTTCAGTGGAATACATGGGATGGTACCATTTCATGTAAATTACTTAGACTGGATTTTGGGGGGAAGCCCTAGGTGGAGCCTCTTTGCTTTCTACAAATGGCATTTACCATCCCCAGCTGGGTCCTTGGTGGTATTACTTGACTCATTCCAAAGTGACCTACACTTGATTAAGTGAAGTCTGATGTAATGGCTGAAAGTCCACAGAGATTTTTAGTGGATTTTTAGTTTAAAATGAATACATTTATGTAAAGCCACTTTAGTTTTTACCAAACCTTTATCCCCACCCCCCTTTTTCAAATTTAAAAACAGGTTTTCCTTTTCAGTCCCATGTTAATAAAAACAGATGACATGACAGTGGTTCATGTGTATGGTTTTAAGTTGAACCTGTTTGCTTGGCAAGGAGAAAAGGCTGGTGAAGAAATAAAGTTTTTAAGACTGACTTGTGGACTTCCTTGATGTCGGAAGAGTGTTTGTTTTTAGTACAAAAAAATTTTTTGAGATACAGAAAATGTTAATTTTTAAGGCAAAGGGTGGTATTAAAAGCATAAAATTTCAGCTGCTCATTGTAGTCTTCTAAATCTTTGAAACTACGTGCACCCTTGCACTAGCATGTTTAATTTCTTAAGTTTTTATTGTGCTGATTTAATACTTGGAATGTGCTCCTTTCCTTAAGTAACCCCGTGTCAACTGTAGAAGTGAACTTTTGGGTCTGACAATGAAGCTGAACCACACTTCCCAGGACAGAGTGTGTAGTCTGGAACATCAGATGTTTTAAATGTTACCAGAGCATACAGCTGATAGGAGAAGCTGGAAAGTATTAGCTTTCCAGTTGGCTCCCCCTAAGTCATTACTGACAGTGACTTCGACACCTGCTCAAATCTTCAGAAAGGTTACAATGTCTCCTTCTGAAAGTTTAAGCTGTTTCAGATGGATACCATTTCTAAAGCCACATTTCTGCAAATATCACATTTAGCAGCTTACATGTTTAATTAGCATAAGATTTGGTGGCAAAGATATTGGTAACACTTATTATATTTATATACTTTTTTATGTTTCTGATTATAACAGTGAACCTATTTACATAATACAGTATTATGTGAGCATTCATTTTTCTTCATTACTCTTTTTTTTTTTTAAAGATTTTATTTGTTTATTTGACAGGCAGAGAGGCAGGCAGAGAGTGAGAGGGAAGCAGGCTCCCCGCTGAGCAGGGAGCCTGATACAGGGCTCGATCCCAGGACCCCTGGATCATGACCTGAGCTGAAGGCAGAGGCTTACCCCACTGAGCCACCCAGGCGCCTCTTCTTCATTACTCTTAAAGCTTTTTAAAATTTGATATGTACCGAGTCTTAGAAAGTGAACATAGGGTTGAAATTATTTTTCCAAAATTTCTGTAAAGAGAGAGCAAAATTGTCCTTGATGCATCTCTGTCCTTTCAGCTACACGTTGCTCGTTTCTTGTCACTAGTCCCTCTCTGCTGTCCAGATTCGACTGGCTACTGATTTCTATCTACTCTTTCTTCTCAAAGATTAATTGTAATTAAATTATACCTATAGGGATATATTTTCCTAATTTCTTAATTCTGGGAGACGTCTTAGAAAACTTGCATCTGAAGAAGAAACTGGGTTTTGAAAGCAGTCTTGTTCCATTTCTGAACATGTATTGGAACTCAATTAGAATGTGTCTGTGTCAGACTGTCCAGAAGGTTCTCCACACCAGGGGACAGCTGCTATCTATAGTGGAATGGGAATGAGACATATTTCTGTAGGATTTTTTTTACTTTAATATTAATTTCAAGGATTGTGCCATGGTTAATATTCTTTTTTTTTTTATTTGTGTCCTTGTCTGCTGTATTTATTGCTAGAATTGCTTAAGGCAGTGCTTTTAAAATGTTCTTTTTCATTCAAAATTTTCCATTTGATGAAAATCTTTAAGCATTTTATACTTGAACCTTTGAAAAGACTAGAGAGCTATTAAAGATTGTGCCACCTCCCATGTAGAAAAAGCCTCACGGACCTCCTGATGGTTTTCATGTTTGGGCCTAGGAAAAAGTGTGAAGACACTTTTCTTCTACATTTTGACATAACTGGCCTTAAACATTCATTGAAATTCCTAGAAAGAAGGGCCTGGTGGCCATGGTTTGCAGGCACTGTTTACATTGTGTAAAAACAAATAAATAAACAAAAATCATCAAAATACATCAAAATACACAAAATACATCAAAAAGCACATGACACAGTTTATTTCCCATGATCATAAGGTTTCCTGAAGGTGAGATACTGAGAAGAAGGGATAAGCACAGGGCATATCCTTCCTACCTCTGGTATCCGTCCTACAATAGCTTTTCTGTCAAGGTTTAGAGGTTTTTGTTCTTTCTTTTGGGTTATTTCTCTCTTGAATTCTACAATTTTCCTCTAAGACAAGTCATGTGAATAAATTACATACATTTCCAAGATTATGCTTTTTTTTTTTATACAGGAAAGCTAGTTGGCAGATTTTATATCTGAGATACAGAAGATCACAGTTCATCTAATACTTTATTTTTCAGTAACTATTTTAATAATCATAATTGTTTTATTTGTATCCTAAAAATACTGTTATTTCTCATTATGGAAAATGAATATTGAAAAATAAAGCAAAGTAATAAAATTATGCAGATGCTCTGGAAAATACCTGAAGAGAGCCAATTTGGTAAGAAACAAAAGTTAATTTAGTTTAAAATTATATATACTTTTATATCCTTCCAATTGTAAATTTTATACATGGTATAACTGTTCCCTAAAGTCTACTTCGTAAAATGTCTTTCATGCACAGAGCTGGGTATTAATGTAGTTGACTTGGTTTTGTGGAATTTTCTTCACACTTTTAATTTGTTTAGAATTTAACATTTTAGAAAACATTAAAAGTAACTTTTGTAGGGTCGCCTCTAAGATCTAAAAATAGCCAGTCCAGTAAAATTAAAGAATTGGGCAAGTATTCTCTAATGTTATGTAGAAAAAATTGACTGATTTTTTTTTCATTTTTTGACCAGCTCACTGTATTTAATGGTTGATGTACAATGTTGTGACTTTATTCATGCTGCTGCTCATGAAATTCTTCTAATTTTTTTAGCAAATAGAATTTGACTTTTATACATAGAGTTTTCTTTTACTTAATAATTAATCTCTGGGAAAAAAGTATGACATATGGTGTAAAATTTTACTGTTCTGTTTGTCAAGATCTTTCTATAGCCCCTGTCATGTGTCTTCCTAATTGTAGCTTTGACCATACAGTGACTTGACTCTTCGCCACTAGAGGGCAGTAAAAAAATTGATGTCCATAAACGTCATTGTAGAAATTTAAAAAAATATTTTTTCTACCGTTGTTCAAGACTCTCAACCCTGAAAATTTTATCTAGATGTCTAATTGGAAAGAAAATACACAAACCTGAGTAAAGCTTACCTATATACCTTCATAGATTGTAATTTAAAATCTCCCCTTTTTTGTTAGAGATAATAAATTTGTTATGATTCTAGACCAAATGTTATTTAATCATGTAGAATTTCTAGAAATTTATGATTTAAAATATTTTTCGTTTTCTTAATGTTTGGGCTTATTGAAGGAATAGGGAACCTTCGTGGTTGATGGTTGTTGACTAAATTTTATTGGTTAGATTTTAATTTGCCACATTTTATTTACTAGCATATTTTGAAGGAATATTTGTCTTCTAAAATATCTTCCAATTTTATTGGAAAGTGGAGTTAGAAAGTAAAAGGTTCAGCACTTACCCATATTCTTTAATAACTTCATGTAGTAAGTGTCCGGTTTAATTTGTTAGACATGAAAATATACATTTTTAGCTGGAAAATATAAAACTCTTTATAATTTTGACTGTTACTGTTTTCTAACTCAGAAGTGGATAGAATTACTGAGTGATAGAAATACTAAAATTTTCCATTGGTACTACACGCATTTATCATTTATTTAGTCTTGTGATGAAGTAACAAAGACCACTTTCAGGGATTTTATATTATTTTAGCTTACTTTCTTATTTGTTTTATTTTTATGTCTTTAAATTCATTAGTTTGAAAGTTATAAATATATTTATCATAGTCAGCCCATCATCCCCAGAACACTACCGCCTAAACTCAGGCTTATGAATACTTAATTACTAAATTTGAAAGTGTTAGTGTCTTGTTAAAAAAAGCAAAGCTTATGATATCGAATGTGCAATTTTGAAGAAATGAGGAATGCCATTTGTTTTTATTAAGCTGGGATTTGAATGTTTGGAGAAAGCATTGAGGGAGGCATTTCTCCAGAAATTGAGGTAGTAATCTTCATTTGTAGTGTTGAAAATATTATTTTTACTGTACTCTCATTTTTTATAAATAAACACAGGAGTCCATGCTTGAGAGAAATAGGTTTACTTTATGTGTCTACTGATAAATTGCTTTTTGTCATTTTCCATTCCGTGGAGAATTCTACCTAACTCCAAAATTAGAAGTAAACAATTTTGATCTCTAAATAGGGTATCATTTTCTTCCGATGGAAATATGGAAATACCAACATATTGATTTAGGATTTCCAGTACATAAGAAACTGTCTTATGGTGTTGTTGATATTAATTCTTTGAGGATAAATAAATGGGCAGAATTATAAAAAAGCTTTTCCCCTGATATTTGCCTGTACATTTAGAATAAAGAGGGAAGGTAAAGGCAAGGTATAGTGATTTTTTTGGGTTTTTTTAAACAGAGTCTATATCACATTCTTTTTTAGATATGATTGATAGCACCGGGAAGTATTTCCATATATTTTCAAAAATCTTATCAGCAGTTATTCCATTTTGAGAAATATTCTCTCTATTCCTGCAGAATTTTTAAGCCGGTTTTCAAACCGTCATATTTTTATTCCCTCTAAGCTGTGTAGAAGATTCACTTATTTTCATCATGCTAAGCTTCTTTGTGAAATTGGTACTAGAAATAAAACAAAAACCAGTAATAATTCAAAAATAAAATCTTAGGCAGAATGCAGAGTATTCACTAATGTGACAGCACATCACAGATTTCAGTCTCAGAGTAAAGCTGTTCGCAGTGGAAGCTAGAAGAAGCTGTTGGTGTAGTTAATTGTTTGCCAGAATTTCCTGGAAATACAAGCAGGCCAGCGTCCTAATGGTATTTTTCAAAATCATTTCCTTTCTGCTAAAGTGGGAAGAAAGCATCTTGAAATACAGGTTTTGAGTTTATTTGAAGCCCTTAAGTAACAAAGTTGTTTTAATGCATGTGTACATATATATATTAGATTTTAAATATATATACACTTATATATTTATAATCTAAAAAGCTGTGTTAGTACAGGTGAAAAGTTAGAAACTTGGGTTCTAATTGTGTTCAGAAATTTGTATCTTTGAAAACACACAAATCAACCATAACAATTAGTTGTGTCATTTTTCTTTTTCTTATACATTTTGGAAAAACCAGACACAAATACTTGGTGCAATTTTTATAGGCTTTTTTTTTTTTTAAACTCTGGATTTGTGTAGTGTATTTCCAGATGCAAAAAGAATTCTTGCACAATGACTCAGGTATGGTTTTTTTAATATGTTAGATGTCAGCTGACATCTTTTCAGGTAATTATTTCGGAGAGGAGGAAATTGGGTATTCAAGGAGTGACTATGAGGTATATACTATCATTTTATTGATTTTGAAGGAAACACAATTTTTTTTCTTTCTTTAAATATTAGTCTTTTTGAAAAGTAGTTTTGTTTGTTTTAAAATAATCACCTTTAAGAATTCTCTATTTCCTGGGGCTTTTTTTTTTTTTAAGATTTTATTTATTTATTTGACAGAGATCACAAGTAGGCAGAGAAGCAGGCGGAGAGTGGGAGGGGGAAGCAGGCTCCCTGCTGAGCAGAGAGCCCCGATGGGGCTTGATTCCAAGACCCTGAGACCATGCATGACCTGAGCCAAAGGCAGAGGACTTAACCCACTGAGCCACCTAGGAGCCCCTTCCTGGGGCTTTTGAGTCAAGAAATTTTGTTTTGTCAAAGTGAGTAATGGAGTATTTATAAACAAACCCTGAAAAATAATTCAAAGAGAGGCTAAGATTTTCTAAACCCAGATTTAAATGTAGTTTAAAATAGAGACTAAAAAAATATGTTCAGAGGAGGCTAAGATTTTCTGGAGTTTTAAATGTAACAATAAACAAGGAGACAAAAAAATCCTGATATAAACTTAAATTTTCCTTCATCTTTTACTTTTTAACAGTAAAAAAGACACTTAAGTATCTCTTCTCCTTTACCTTGACTTTTCCTAAATCCTTATATAGTAAATATTCCTTAGATTAGTTTTCTGTGGTCTTTATAAACAAATTTTTGTGCTAAAGATTCATTATACTGGGTAAATCTTCAACTTTGTACTTATGTTGGGTATTTTTTAAATGATAGTTTATTCTGTTTTAAAGTATAATTTATTTTTAAAATAACTCTGATTTTTTTCTCTATATCAGAATTAAAGAAGTGATATTTGCTTTTGTTGTTTATTCTCTCCCCTCCATGGTCATTTTGATGAGCAAAAGACCCAATACAGCAAAGAAGCAAATTTGTCTTGCACAATTCCCAACATTTTAGTAAATGCAGATACTATATCTTAATGAAATACTTTTAAAATGCAATGTAAATTAAGTTTATACATTTCTGTTGTTCTTTTGACCAAAAAACAAAAGCCATCAATTATAAATTTTATCAAATTTTACACTTTTTTTACAATTTTATAATTTTACAAATTTTACACTGAATTTTATGAAATATGGCACATGAACTAGCAGAAATATATTTATATCTTATCAAAAATAATATAAATTGGTTTTCTTGTGGGTGTCCTGATCTAGAAGCCCTCACTGAAAACTGGGTTTGGGAGGATAGTTATTGTTTTACTTTATATACACATTTTTTGTTAAAATAATGCTTTTGGTTTTATGACTTCTTTCAAAATAATGACAAAGTGAACTCAATCATTAATATGCCTAAATCCACATTGCAGATTTAGTATGTATTCTTATGAATAGAGTAATACACACTGAATTTGTGTTTTCCCAACAACATGGGGAGACTATAATGTGAAGAGACCACGAACCAACTACAATTTTTTTTTTAAAGATTTTTGTTTATTTATTTGACAGAGATCACAAGTAGACAGAGAGGCAGGCAGAGAGAGAGAGAGGAGGAAGCAGGCTCCCCGCTGAGCAGAGAGCCCGATGTGGGGCTCGATCCCAGGACTCCGGGATCATGACCCAAGCCAAAGGCAGAAGCTTTAGCCCACTGAGCCACCCAGGCGCCCCCGACCAACTACAATTTTTAAAATATACTGAGTCTAATCCTGCAAATATTATTGTTGAAATAGTAATATGATTAAATTTTGACATTGCAGAAAAAGAATCTTCACTACATTGTCAATTAGGATGATAGCCTTTCTTCATTTTTTGTAATTTCAGCATGATTTTCATTGCTAACCTATAAAAATATCTATATACAGGCCATTATCTTTTATGTGGGAGGGTAGCGTTGCTTCTGAGAGAGTCACATTATTTGAGAAGTATACATTCATGTCAGCTCCTTTCAGAAACCACAAGTAGGTATTGCACAGGAATATGATCTATTTTTATGGTCTTCTCCCATAGGATGCCTTCTTTGTAACATACTACCGTGTACTTAAAAGAGGTCATTTTATTAAAATAAAAAGGATCCAAGGAAGAAGATACTTAGGCAGATCTTCAAGATATGACTCACAGTAGGATTTTAGATTCATCTCTAAATTCAATATTTTTAAATTTGTTTCGGCTTTACATGTCATATGCTTCCAAGTTTTCATTGACAATAGGAATATCATCCAAATTCTTATATTATTTTAGGAACACATACAGGAAAAAGAAGGTGCTTGTTTCTTCTTCAGGTAACTTTTTTCTTTATGAATGAGTACATCACCGTGATTTCATATTCAGTCTTTTAAAGCAGGACTTGTTAATGTGTGTTATATGTGGATTCCCAAAACAGAACGTTGTTTACTTGCTTTATCTGGTGATGACATTTTCAAGTGGGATAATAGCATTGTGGTGGTCTCCATGCAGCATTAGAAATATGTCTTTGCAGTAGAAATAGGAGATGATAGGAATAAATAGTACATTTGGACTGTAGAGTGTGTGTGTATATGTATAACAGTTAAAAATTTTCAGATCCCTTATTTAATACTAACGCTTTATGCCATATCGAAGGGCAGTTGGAAGCCAGCTGCTTGAGGTTAGTTTGTAGGTGAGTACAGTTTAATAAGCCTAAGGGATCAGCAGTTCAGTTTCTTTGACATTACGGCCACTTAGGCTCCAGTTGTCATGGAGGGGATCAGACCATTGTTTGTGGAAATCAGAGGTGGAACTTCGATAACAAAAGGAGCAGTGTGCCATGTGCTATACTCGTAACAACCCATACACCTCAGCGACATATACCATATACGTAGAAACACATAGCGATGTGAAAAGATGGTCAGTGTGTCCATCAGTACACCTGTTAAGAACTCCATGAGCTCAGGGTCCATGTTTTGTCCTGTTAGCAATTTATTTCCAGCAGCACACCTGACTTAGAGTAGAAAATAAACGATAACGTGAATGAGCCATGTACTATTCTAAGTACCCTACGTAGATTAGTATATTTAGTCTTTACATCGGCCCGAAGAAATAGGTAGTATTTTCCTCATCGCTGTTCAGGAAACTGAGGCACAAAGAGATTAAGTAACTGGTTTAGGGTCACAGAGGTGGGGAGCTGGAACTTGAGCCCAGGCACTGTGGTTTAAAGGTTAATGCTTTTAATCTTTACCTGCTGCTTCTCATAGTGATGGAGTGAACCCTTTCTGGAGAAGCTTAAAGGCGTGGTTTACTTGCTTTGTCTTCCCTTGTCCCAGCTGTTAAAATAGTGATAACATTTTACCTTATTTTTTCTACATGGTGATTTTTCATGCTTAGAGAATGAAAGAAAGTTGTTAGCTAATAGAATGTGCTCTTTGAATAGGATTCATTTTATCTGACCGCATACCTACAGATGAGAATGTTAAAATTTTGTTGGTCATGAGATTTAGGAAGTATCACATTTTTAACGAAAGTAATAATGATAAAATCTGCTGTGTATTATTTCTGGTTATGTTGCCATTTTCAAATGTATTACAATTTTTGCAAATTGCTCCTTATTTGAGTCCTGGGTAATTGTGTGCTTTGCTGTTAATCTCAAAATCCACTGGAGTTTATATGATCTTTGCATTATTTATTTTAAAACTTAACAGTGAAAATTAACTTTTTATTCAGTAGGGTCGATAATGCATTGTTATTATTAAAAATGTAGTGATAAACTAAATTATCTAACTACCACGGATACTCTCTTTTAAGCCATAAATTAGAAGTTTTAGGTTTCATTTTAACTAAGAAAGGTAAATAATACTTTTAAGTACTGTTTTTTCATAGTATTTTATATTAATGATTCAAATATCTGTTTTTTATAGTTTTTATATCAATAATTCAAATACTTTCAGGAACATATTTAATTTTTCATGTGCTATAAATACAGTTAAAATTATTTTTTTCAGACTCAGAAAAAGTTTGGATATAGTATATAAATCAGTACTTTTTAGTAATGGCTATGTAAATGGCTTTCATCACATTGACCACATTTATATTTTTAGGAGGAACATAATAACTCTATGTAACAAATTTTCTTAATTACAAATGTTTTACCAAAACTGCTGATATTGGACTTGTAAGAGGAATATCTTAGGACTTCATTTGTATCTTAAACAGTATTAACTGGTTAATTTTTTTTTTAAAGATTTTATTTATTTATTTGACAGATAGAGATCACAAGTAGGCAGAGAGGCAGGCAGAGAGGAGGAAGCAGGCTCCCTGCCGAGCAGAGATGGCAGGACTCTGGGATCATGACCTAAGCCGAAGGCAGGGGCTTTAACCCACTGAGCCACCCAGGTGCCCCTAACTGGTTAATTTTTAAAATGAGAGTGATAAAGGGCCCTTTGCCTATGCAACTTTATGGAAATGAACATTTCAGATGACTACACAAATTATATCTTTTCTTTATAGCCCCGAACAAACAAAAAATATCATATATAAATCCAGCATATCTGTCCAATAACGTATGCAGTCACATGTAATTTCAGTCCTGAACAGGCAACAGGAAAGTGATTCAAGTTAACTATAAATCGATGTTTCACTAGCATCTCCCTAAAATTTTCTGTACTTGATCATTGACTCCAGAGGTGAAGAGTGAGCATAGAGGCCATAAAGTGAGATGTAATTTGATATGACTCATCTTTTTGGTTTTTTGGAAGCCAATGTAACACACAGTGTTTTAATATATTAAGTATTTATTGGGGAACTGCCCATTGCTTCCAGGCTTGTCTCATTTTTAAGGGCTACCGTTTGTGCAGACTGCCCTGTCTTCAAAACTGTTGAAATTCCTCAAATGGTTTCATGGCAAATTTGGTCCCTTGAGGTCTTCCAGATGGTGTTAGCGCACCTTGGAAGAGATCCAGTTCCAGGCAAAACCAAAGCCAAACAAAACACTAAATTCCACGATCAGGCACATGGCCTCTGTCTTCTTGCTGTCCTCCTCTCTGTAATTTGTCCAGGGCTGCACCTCCACCCCTATCCTAACTTTGTTCCAGACGTCAGCAGGGCTAAAGGAAATCCGTACGGGATGTCCCACACATGGTTTCTAGGATTTAAAGAATCACTGGGGTATGAGATACGATGGAGAAGAGGGATAGGGCTGCTGCAAACCAGTGTCGAAATGTAATTGAGCGTTCCTCTCATCTGATGTCAGAGTATCTCTGTGCTAAAAGCCCCCTGACAGAATGTAAAGTGCCTTTGCATTGTAAATGCTGGTTACTCTTGTCATCATTTTGTGTGTTTACCTCTATTGTTTTTTACTCTGCATGGAGACTGCATAAAGGCATGTAATATGTAATAGCATGCATGGGGAACCAGAAATTATTGATGATGTGGAAGTTCTGGAAGTCTTTGACCACCCAGGGAAGTAGGGGGTGGACAGGGAGTCAGGAGAGGTAGCAGGAAGTGGGGAATTGAAGGAATGGGCCCTAACAGCTTTAAAAAAAAAAAAAAATCATTTCATCTTCACTTTTAAATGACTCTGATTATATAAATGTTCTTCAACCAGTTGAGAGATCATTTTTTATTCTTTTTAAGTGAATTTTGGATTACTTTTTGGAAAGTGATTACATACTCTTGAAAGCATACACGCTTTCATGGATCTAATATGAACATCATGTGTTCAGAATTCTGGGTAGTTTCTGTTCTGTGCAGTGGACAGAGTTTCATCTTTAAGGTGACGATGGCCTCAAAATTGGTAGGTGAACACTAAATTGACTCTAGGAGTCTCAATTTTATTTTGAAAACGTAAAACTTTATGAGAAGGGTACTACATTGTATAATGAGTTCTAATAAACCAAGGGAAAACTGCATCCTTGCAAAATGATTTCATTCATTCCCTAATCTTTTATGTTTACATGATCTCCAAAGCTGCATGTTCATAATTATATTTACCAGAGAGATATTATTAGGAGTTAAAGTGGTGTGAAGTAGAAAGTTCCAAACCAGTATTGTGTCTTTCTATAAGTGTGCAATAACCTTTGGTTATTTTTAGTAGTAAATTACACATCCAGGGTTTTTGTGAATTTGCAGGGTGGGGGAGAATATGCCAAGTCACATAGTGGGCATGTATGAAATATTTAGACTTTAATAGAAAGAAAAACCAACCTTTATTGAGTTAAGTGTGAGTAAGAACACCACGCTGTTGGAATGACTGATGGTTTGCTCGTCACATGTAACAGACTAACATAATTTCACAAAACCTTTTCTTACCACTTACAAATTATCCAAAATGTTTGCAGTAAAGATAGCAATACGTGCTCCCTGAGCAAAACATTGCCCCATTCTGTCCTTATTTTTATTCCCTTCCTTCCTTCTTTCCTTGTTTCTGATTTTAGTGGGTTTTTTAAATGCTTTAAAAAAAATTATTTTGAGGAGCATCTGGGTGGCTCAGTGGGTTAAGCCTCTGCCTTCGGCTCAGGTCATGATCCCAGGGTCCTGGGATCGAGCCCCCCACATCGGCCTCTCTGCTCAGTGGGGAGCCTGCTTCCCCTTCTCTCTCTCTGCCTGCCTCTCTACCTACTTGTGATCTCGCACTGTCAAATAATAAAATCTTTTAAAAAAATTATTTGGGGGCACCTGGTTGGCTCAGTTGGTTAAGCCTCTGCCTTCGGCTCAGGTCATGATCTCAGGGTTCTGGGATTGAGTCCCACATTGGGCTCTCTGCTCGGCAGGGAGCCTGCTTCCCCTTCTCTATCTCTGCCTGCCTCTCTACCTACTTGTGATCTCGCGCTGTCAAATAAATAAAATCTTAAAAAAAAAAAAGAAAAAAATTATTTTGTATTTTTCTTTAAAAATGCAATTTGATAAATGTTTTTGGTCATTAACCATGTTATGGGAAAGAAACTATACATAATAGAAAATGCACTGGAAGAGAAGGTAGAAAACTAGAATGATTGGCCTCTTCCTTTCTCTTTTTTACTTCTTCCTTCATGACACAAATAGTTATTTTCCTCGCTGATGTACATGGAATACAATGCCAAGAGGGGTGAGAGGTAGTGAGAAAATGTCATGACTTCGTTTATCCAACACAGTCTGTTGAGTGTTTGCTCAGTGCTAGTTACTGGTAATTTATCATCGACCAAGACAGGCTAAGTTCCTGCCGTCACGGAAGCGTATATTCCAGGTCCGCAATCAGATAATAAAGTAATTATGTAAGGAGGAATACACCATGGTGATGGGGGGTGGGGGGCAGTGAAGGAAGTGAAGCAGTGACACAGCAGGGAGCCACGGGAGAGCCCACGGAAGGATGGAGTGGTCAGGAAATGCCTCCCTGAGGTTGCAACGTTGGACCTGAGAGATGAGGACGGACCCTCCATGCCAAGACCAGGGAGACCAGTGTTCAGAGCAGGAGGCAGCAGCACATATGAAGGCCTGGAATGAGGAAGGACTCAGTCCTGTTAAGGATCAGAACGGAGCCTGCCAGAGAATAGTATGGGGTGAGGTGAGCGAGGTAGGAAGGGTTAGGGTTTCAGTGAGTGGGTTTGAGTTGAAACAAGGGTTGATGTGGTCTGGTACATCTTTTTAAAAGGTGTATCGCTCTTGACTGATGAGTACAGATTGGATAGAAGTTACAGTATAATAGGGAAGCCCCGAACATGTAGGTCATATAATACAAAGTAGGAAATGACAAAATGTGTGAGGTGGAGACCACATTCAGTCTGAGACAGTATAAGGCTTGGCTAAGAAGATCAGGAAAGACTTCTGCAGAGACGTGCTTCAAGGTGTGAATGGTTTAGATAGCGAGAAAAAATGGAAGAGTATTCCAAAAATGTTAGGAAGGCCCCAGAAGGGGCCTAAGTCAGGGATCTAGTGAGTAGTTCAGTTTCATAAGAACTTAATAAAAAGTAAGTTCAGGACCAGATTGTGGAATACCTTGAACTCAGGATTAAGAATGTGAACTTTGCTGTAAGCAGTGGGATCCAAGTGAAAAAATGAATTGTCGCAGTGTCTCACAAACATTAACTTGGAATCTCTGTGTGAAATATAATGTGGAGGTTTCCACTAGACTTTGCCACCGTCTAGCTGTGCGGCCTTGGTCCAAGTGTATTTTGTTTTGTCTTTATCATCTGTAAAATAAGGTTAAACTACATGCTCTCTAGTTATTTGTAATTTATCAGTAACTCTCTATGGTCTCTTTGGTCTATGGTTATTTTTAAACACTGCGTTTGGTAAAAACCTCAGTATATTTTTAAAAACAGTTATGTATTTATATGAGAGAGAGCAGGAATGGGGGAAGGGACAGAGGGAGAGAGAGAATCCCAAGCAGACACCCACCAAGTGTGGAGTCTGATGTGGGGCTTGATCTCATGACCCCAAGTTCAAGAGTCAGACGTTTAACCAACTGAGTAGGTCATATTCTCATATTGTACTTGGTACATAAAGACATCAGATTATAGGGGGGGGGAACTGGCTATAATTTTTGATTTGGTGGAAAGGAAGATGGGATGGATTGTGTTGGCGTATTGTGTGAGGTTAAATTTCTCCATTATTTATTTCAATTATACCTAAAGAAATACATTTGTAATAATTTTGTGAATGATGGGGTTTCTGAGATTGTCCCTAGGCACATTTAGTACAAAAAGAAAGGACTCTGCAGCAACTCTAGCTGAATCTCAGCCATCCCCGTGAGCTTGAACGTGGGAGCTCTTGGCCTTGGAGCACCAGCACTCAACTGACCCTGAGCCACAAACCTACAGTTTCCTGAACCTTTCCTGCCCATTGTAGTTTCAGCTCATGCCGACTTGGGCTTTTCTCATTTGTCCTCTTAACTTGCCAGTATAGTGCAAACAACAGTGACAGGAACGGTTTCGAGAGAAAAGATAAAGGCTTTAACACATGGAGGTGTGTGTGTGTGGCAGTTCACATCTACAATTTCAGAACACTCTAATGATTCAACAGGAACTTTAAATTTTGCTGATCTCCATTGTGAGGCTAGTAAGGCTACTCTAGGGTTTTTTTGTTTTTGTTTTTGTTTTTTTTAATTAACACACAATGTATTATTTGCCCCAGGGGTACAGGTCTGTGAATCATCAGGCTTACACAATTCACAGCACTCACCATAGCACATACCCTCCCCAATATCCATCACCCAGATACCCTATCCTTCCCCTCCCACCCCCAGCAACCCTCAGTTTGTTTCGTGAGATTAAGAGTCTCTTATGGTTTGTCTCCCTCGCTATCCCATCTTGTTTCATTTTTTCCTTCCCTACTCCCCCACAACCCGCAGCCCTGCCTCTCAAATTTCTCCTATTAGGGAGATCATATGATAATTGTCTTTCTCTGATTGACTTGTTTCGCTCACCATGATACCCTCTAGTTCCATCCATGTCATTGCAAATGGCAAGATTTCATTTCTTTTGATGGCTGCATAGTATTCCATTGTAGATATACACCACATCTTCTTTATCCATTCATCTGTTGATGGACATCAAGGTTCTTTCCATAGTTTGGCTATTGTGGACATTGCTGCTATAAACATTCGGGCGCACGTGCCCTTCGGTCACTACATTTGTATCTTTAGGGTAAATACCCAGTTGTGCGATTGCTGGGTCATAGGGTAGCTCTATTTTCAACTTTTTGAGGAACCTCCATGCTGTTTTCCAGAGTGGCTGCACCAGCTTGCATTCCCACCAACAGTGTAGGAGGGTTCCCCTTTCTCCGCATCCTCACCAGCATCTGTCATTTCCTGACTTGTTAATTTTAGCCATTCTAGCTGGTGTGAGGTGGTATCTCATTGTGGTTTTGATTTGTACTTCCTTGATGCTGAGTGATGTTGAAGCCTGCTCTAGGTTTTTAAGAACTGAAGAAAGATCTTCAAAGAGGTTTGTCTTTGAATGCAATAGGGTGGTCAGTATGTTTTCTAATTAACAAAATAAACTTTAAGGCAAAAGCTACCTATAACAATGATTAAAGGACTAATATTTTTATGTAAACTTTGGGAGATACTTGCTTGTCATGATTCAGTTTGGGACACAAAGGATGTTGGTCAGATGAAGAATGGATTTCACTACATGAATATCCCCAGTATTTTGAAACAACTCTATCTGCTTAATTTTGTTACATTAAGAATGTCAGGGGTGGCTCAGTTGATTTAGTAGCTGGCTCTTGATTTCCGCTCAGGTTACGGTCTCAGAGTTGTGAGACTGAGCCCCAATTCAGGCACCACAATCAGTGCAGAATCTGCTTGGGATTATCTCTGTCTCTCCTTCTCCCTCTCCCTGACTCTGGCTCGTGCATGCTCTCACTCTCTTGCGCTCGCTCGCTCGCTTGCTCTCAAATAAATAAATAAAATCTTAAAAAATTTTTCAGTAAAATTTGTGTATATAAGTATACATCCCATATATATTTCTTCCATGTATATGAAAAAGTTGTTACAACTTATAATCAAATGTATTAGCTATAGACATTTTGATGGCCTGATATTTTCCTGTACCATTTTGATAATGTTTCATATCCTGGTACATACCCCTAATCTAATCTCAGATCCTGATTTTTTTTTAATCAACTCCTACAACGTGATGCTTTGTTAGTTTTTGGTATGTATTCTTACTTATATTTTCATTGGTGTATTTTATAAATCTTAAATTTGTGAAACATTTTAGTAAAAATTGTGTAATTTTCCCCCTGTAGTTTTCTTTTAGAGGTGAATTATACTCGGTTGATGATAAGAAGTCTCGGGGGAGTGCTTTTTGGCCACTTTAAATTGTGTACCATAGATTTTCATGTGGGACACCTACAGAATCCACTTTTGACATGGGGAAGGTTGCGAGAGGATTGCATTACACTGTCAGCAGGTGCTGCTGTGGACGTTGGTGTAAAGTAAGAAGGAAGGGACTGGGGTGCAGAACAGTAATTGGAAAGAGAGAAATAAATCCTTCCCTTTCAGTTGCTTCACTGATTCCCAATGTTCCAGAGCAAGTGCCCCTGCTGAGTGGCTGAGAAGAAGAGGTAGAGGCTGGCATTCCATTAATTTGCAAGGAATGTCAGTGGACTGCATTTACTCAGCAGGTGTGATGAGCTGAAGGAAGATGGACCCAGGGCAGAGGATGGAGCAAAAAAAAAGTGGTATCCTAGATAGTGTGGTTCTCAAAGCAAGGGACAGTACGGGCAGGATATATCCTTAAAAGCTCATATTTCTAATAATTCTCCTACAATTCCTAATGGTACTACAAGTTCTTGTAGTATATGGAGCCACACTGGAATCATGACAGCATATGTTAAAACCGTGCGGTGTGGTTCAGTAATATAAAGCTAACATTTCCTGAAATAATTTGAAAATCTAGCAGCCTGTGAAGTTATCCTGATAAGGAACTTGGTTTTGATTACAATAATGAGATATACGGTGCAGTGTCAAAAACTGTCTTCCAGTTGACACAACAATTCATAATTTATAGATTGCCTTAAAAATTAAAAGGCGAAGTCAATTATAACTAATTATAATGCTGCATTTACTCGAGAAGTTATTATATCCTTTGGGATAAAGGAAGTAATATTCATGTCAGTCAGGAATCTTTAGCTACAGCTTCCTGGTTCTATCTTAAGAATTCTTCAGTTTCGTTTCGCGAGAATCCTAAGCCCCTGAAAGCCTGAACCCCCCGCTATTTTTAGAAATCACTGTAGTAGCTTCCGTACGTCGTTGCACCTTTGCTCCTATTTTGAACTTCTTAACGGTGCCAAATCTTCAGAGAAGTTACTGGAAGTTTTCACGAGGACTGCTGAATCAGTCAGAAGCAAATTTTAAATCATGCCGGGGAAAATAATAATAATTAATCTGAGTTCCAGCATCTGAGTGTCCATCGTTATTCCTATCAGTGATGGTTTCGAATACTCAGTAGAAATGAAAAATCCCAAATCCTGCCTATTTATTCAATCTTTATCTGAGGCTGGCCGGCATTTTCTTTTTTTACAGACAAAAGCCAAACTACTTGCAAGTGATACTCGGCATCTATGAGCATCTCCTAAAGAAATGAATAGGAGTAGTTTATATTTTCCTATAATTTTACGGCATAAGGAAAGGAGATCTGCATCCTTGTATCAACTTCCTAGAAAATTTGATGACTTTACAAATTAAGAGCTGAATATCAGGTGATTGGCGAGGCCTTCTTTGGCCTATGCTTTGATCGTGAAGCCGTTTCTAAGTGCAGAACCTGTATCTTGTTTTCTGGAATCAGACACAATGCGTGTAGGTAGCATAGGCGGTTTTCCTTATCTGGGGGGGATGGGGGGAGAATGGAAGAACATTCTGGAGGAACAGTAAGGGAATATGTACCCCACGAAGACAAACTACAACATCCTAGTTGTTTGAGTAATATTATAAGTTGTGATCCTTTTTATATATTTAAGATTTCATTTTGCTGGAAAGCTTTCAAAGGGTGACCGGGTGCGTGTGCCAATGACAAAAGCTTGTAACAATTCAGAGCATGCATTATGCTTTATGAAATGGGATTGTAAAAATCCTCTCAAAAATGGCATCTGAAATAGCATTAAAACACAATTTCCTTTGATAAGGCTTTAAGGCACTCCTATGAAAAGTGATACCATTCTGAGTAGCGTTTATCAGCATTACGTGATGTTGTGTTGCTCATAACTGACATTAATCCATTAAGGGTGCGAGGGTCATTTATTTTCCTCGTGAAGTCATTAAATACCATTATTGATTTCTGCTCAGTCTGTTAGATTGTACCTTCATTTTGTGATCGTTATATACATTAATGCTAAGTGTTGATTGTGTGCCCTTTAAATAATAGATATTATCGTATTTAACATTCAAGCTTAAAATTAAGTTAAAATAGTAACAATTACAAGAAAGAAATTCTGTAATTGCTTCACTAACCAGGATCATGTGTATTAAAATTATAAAAGTGATACTGATGTTTAAAAATATAGAACTTACACGTCTCTAATGTTACTGTTTGCTTGATAATAAAGAGATAATTTTTTTTTTTAAGGATTTCATTTATTTGTTTGACAGGGAGAGACATAATGAGAGAGGGAACACAAGCAGAGGGAGTGGGAGAGGGAGAAGCAGGCTCCCCGCCGAGCAGGGAGCCTGATGCGGGACTTGATCCCAGGACTCTGGGATCATAACCTGAGCCGAAGGCAGGCACTTAACAACTTAGCTATCCAGGCGTCCCAAGAAATAACTCGTTAGTCACTTTTAAGTTAGTAAAGTAAAATTAATAAAACTGGAACATGGGTCTTTATTATACTCTTTCTGCTGCCAATTCTGTAACTGGATACACCACTGTATGCTGATTTGCAGACAGGTCTTGTGCTCTTTCATTGTGACAGTTCTCTACTTTTTACCCTGTAAACAAAACAGAGTAAATACCAGATTCTTGGTTCTTTGGAGTGTTAAGCAAGAAAATGGGGGTGGGGGGGACAATTTTAAAAAAAATCAGTATATGATACTCTATTCCAAAAACCTAAATGGATAACACAACATGGTTTTTGTTACAGAATTCATTTTATAGTAAGTTGTTCATTGAATTGAAATGATGTAGAATTGGTATTTCTTTACACTCCCTTGAAATAATTTTATTGGTCAGAAGATATGGCAACATAGAGAATTCTGTTCTTTGTGATTTCTGTCATTTTTAAAAGACCAGTCATCTCTTCCTGAGACACAAATCCATTATACCCCGTCCTTTACCGGAAGGTGTACTTGAATTGTACCAGGAACTCGTAACTTCCTGTTTGGGGGGCATCCCGAAATTGCCTCTTACCCGTCCTTTTGGAACTCGGTACGGAAACTCCCAGCTTATACAAAGGTGCGATGATGTTTATTAGATCACCGTTCTCCCAGGAAGTAGTGCTCAAGGTTCTCAGCCTCCAGCACATACAACCGAGTGGTCCCACGTTTATTGCAAAGAGCATCTTTGGAGAAGTTGTGTGCTCAGCGCTTTTCCAGAGGCGTCTTGCCCGGCTCGTCGAAGGCAACCTGAGCAGAGCTGTGATATTAATGAATTATGACAAGCCTTTTGCCTGTCAGGCAGAGGTTCCCGCCTTCTTCCTTTAAGACAAAAACTTAATGGAAGATCCTCAGATGGGCAAGCTCTCTGATGATACCCCTTAAGTGCTCATCCCTTTTCTGATGTGAATATTCAGAGAGCCGTGAAGCTGCAAGTAGCAGCATTTAATATCGTCTTTCTCATAATGCCTGAATAATTTTCCGGAGACTGATCGCTGCAGCTGCTGTGAACATGGTTATTTGTTTATTTTTCACCTTGGTCCTGGTGGAATGCTGACCTAGCTAATCCTCAGGACTCACGGGGAAAATGGTTTCATATTCATAGCTCTCGTCGGTTCTCGCAAGTAAACACAAAACGAAGCTTGCGGCTAGCCAGTTTAATAATAGAGAAGTAACGAGAACGGGCTCTTTGGTTTCCTTTAAAAGTGCAAAAAAAAAAAAAAAGACTGTTAATGAAGAATTCGATGAAAAATGAAGACTGTCTTGCATATTTTTAATGGATGTTTGTGAGAGGAAAGGAGAAAGCATAGGCTGTCGTGGTGAGTTATAGAATGCTTTCGAGATTTCCCTCTGGTCGTGCTGCTCATTATGTCAAACAGCCTAGCTTTTAAGCTACTGTAGTTTTCGTTTTATGTGTATTGGCCTTCATTTGCTGAAATGCTTCAAGTTCACAGCACTAAAGTCATTTTGAAAACGGGATGTAATTACAAAGGTATCTTATGCTTACCAACAGCTTTTTTTGGATCAATTTAATTATCATTACTTGTGGATACTGTAAATTGAATATCCCTTCCCTAATTACATTAAACTCAGGGGTTAGCTGCTTAAACATCTAAATGAGAAAAGTTCATCCTTCGCTATAAATAGGAGAATTGTTCTCTTATTTAGACTGACCTTAGAAGCTAAGCATTTTACATGATATTGTCAGGTGAGGATTATAAAGACAGTCTGTAATGAGATCTGTAATGAGGAACTAAGGTATAATAGCCCTTTGAAAAAGTTAATTTATTCAGCGTTTTCTTATTGCATGATGGGATTAAAGTTTGTGTGTATGTCCAGACCCCTTTTTTAAAGGGGCCGGTCACAGCGTTCTTCCTTTATTCATAGTCTGCTGGTAGTCCAAAGTGGTTTAATATTACTCTTCTAGCTTAATGGAAGCCACCATAAAGTAGTGAATTAGTCTTGCCCTTTTAAACAGAGCTAATTTATTTAGAGACTAGGAATGCTATTTGCCCGCCTTCCCCTTACCCCCTTTCACACAAATGATATACAGGAATTTATTTAAGCCACAGAAAGAGTATATTTTTCTTAGAGGGGGAAAAAATGATTTTAGACACCTATAAACAAGGACTGTTGTTTCCTGTTGTGGAAAATCGGACTTTAATTAGTTGATGTGTGTGTCTTTTCCCATTTGTTGTCTGTTTAGCTCAAGTGATTGTGTGCTTTGTAAGGAAACAGAGATTGTTTCTGGAGAGAAATTTGATTGATTTCTGCTCGTTACAGTCCTTGTAAATTTTAGTGCATACATAGCTACTTGCTTTTATTTACTTTTTCTTCCTTAGTTGTAGCTTGAGACTTAAAAATATAGGCATGACTACTTATTTTCACAGAGCAGGTCCTGCTGAGTGTGCCTTATGATTTATCATAAAACTTGGAAGATAGGACAAGTTGAGGCTAAGTGTGTTAGGATCTGAAGCAATTCCTGGGATAAAGTAACTAGAAGAGGGCTTCGTTGTGCAAACAAGTAGCTAAAATCATTAATGAGTAATGGCTAATTTTGGATCAAAACCCATCCTGAATGCTATTTGGATTTTCTAATGAGGTATATTGTAGAATTCAACAGAATCAAGAAAAAATGTGGACTTAGTACTGTTCAGGAATTAACAAGTGGTTTTGAACTCTGGGTTTTCAAAAGGCAATTACATGTTCTATTAAAGTATACCAAAAGAAGTGTATTTACAGCTATTTTGAAATATTTTAAACCATACCACATTCTAGAAACTTACTTTTGCTGGGATGCCGAATAACAAAATGAAAATTCTTTGGCTGTAGGTATGTCTTTTAACACCTTTTTAAAAAACTAGTTTCTTAAAAATATGGAGTCTCACCTAGCAGTTTAGTGGTTAAAGTTATGAAATTGAATGTTCGTACAAGTAACAATTTTCCTGATCAATTCAAACAGGCACTGAACTCTGGAATTGCATTTCTAATATTAGAGGACTGACCATAGGCAACCGAACTTGAAAAATACAAGCAACAATTTTATGCGTCTGATACAATTAGACACAGTTAGCCCGTGCATTGGCCCATTAGCAGTCAGTGAAGTTTTAGTCTTCATAGAAAGCAATCAGAGGTAGGCACTTAAACATAGATGTGGGTAGATACGGTGGGAATTTCAAAGAGCCCTGCACATACAACTGTTCCAGAGAAGGAATCTTTGTAAAGATACTTCGTGTATCAGTAGTCGAGTAACAAACACTCAGGTTCAGGAAGACTGAAGAAACGATGGTTTGAAGCTGATTTAATCATCTGTGCATATGATACTTTTCCTGTTAAATGAAGTAGAGGGTTGTGCGGGTTTTGTTTTGTTTCATCTTGGTGGTTTTTATCTTCATCTCTACAGGACAGCTCAGAGTCATAAGAGTTGAGATTCTCAGTCCAGAGTTTGTGAGACCAAAGGGTATGTGAGCCATAGGCTTCTTGGAAGGAAGGTGCTGACTCAGGTTATCTCCTTCTGTATTATCTACTGAAGCTCCAGGATGTGTTTTTGATGTTGATTATGATAATGGACACACGTTAAAGTTAGCTCAGAAATTAAGGGCTGTTAGCAAAACTGTTCCTCATCATTTATCCTCCCTTCTTGAAACATTTTTCTACACTGTGGACTGTTTATGCCGCTCTGCGTGCCCAGTTAACGGTGTCACGATCTCTTCTGATCATTTTAATTATGTTTCCCCGAGGTGGTACCAAATCTGGGGATATCTTGCTAAAACTTTCCTCCTGTTAGCTTAATCAATGGCTTCCTTTGCACCCTCAAACTCTACTAAACAATTTGCTTCTCAGAAATATGTTAAAAGACATTTTAAAAATTCTAAATTTCAGCACAGTGCGCAAGATGGTTTATAAAGCAACATCTGTATGAACTTGACCATAGGCAAGTTTCCTCAAAGATCGAAGGTGTCTTGTCTTAAGTAATATTAATCATTTACCAAAATGTGTAGGTGCTTTGTGGGATAGATCTTGTAGAAGCTTGAAAGCAGAAGTACAGAGTTTTTCCTTGGCACAATGTGTGGTCCCTCGGTGTGCCAGGTAGAAACCTGTACTGTTTATGCACAGTGATAGGAGCATAAACCCCTTGACTCAGTGATGAAACCACTTGGTCATGAAAAAGTAGATGGAGGGCTGAGGCTATTTAAAGTAGGATGATCTGAAGAATGTCATTTAAAGTTGGAGGTAAAAGAATTCCCTCTTAACACGTAGGGTAATAGAGAAGAACATAAATTAGAGCCTCAGTTGAAAAAAAAAATACCATGACATATGATTTTCACAGTTACTCTCTGACGTGTCAGTCCCACTTCTCAGATGGCACAACGGAGTCTCGCGGAAGTGAAGACAAATTACTTTCCCAGGCTCAGAGCACTGATGTAACTGACCAGTATGTGAACCCAGGTCAGTATCTCTCCAGAGTTTCTCAGTGAAACCTGCCTGCCTGTACTCTGTGGCCCATGGATTTGGCGTCAGTATAAACACAAAGATGAAATATTAAGGAAGGAAAGCCCTTCCCTCTCCTTTGTCTTCTCCCATGTCCTATTTGTATGTTCCTCTCATCACCGCTCGTTGCCCATTCTTTTCCCGTCATCATCCTTACTTGCCCCAGAGTCATTACAAATAAATAAGTGTAAGGAAAATGTGTGCTTACAGAGCAAATGCATCTTCAAGACAACTCCTTAAGCCTCCGGTATTAACAAGTTCTAGAACTCTCACTGCTCACAGAACTGGAAAAAACGGGCAGCTGGTGAAAGGACTCGCAGATCTGCAGGTTAGAGTTTACTGACTAACTGGCAATTTTGTAAGCCCAGCCATAGGCCAGATTCCCCACTACTAAAATCTCTACTGCCTTTCTCCCAAGATATATTATTTTCTTCTTTAAACCTTTGACAGACTGTAATAATGCTGGATTCATAAGCCTTGAGTAACAAATGTCATCATAAAATGTCGATATATTTTTAAGGGGAATCTTAGAAAAGCTTTTTCCAATGTGTACCTCTTTAAATAGCAACAGGGCCAGAATCCAAAGGAATAAAAACTAATTTTTAAGTAAGGCCCTTACACGACTTCTGGTTTACATAACCATCAAAATATTGTTCCTGAGTGTCAGAAGTCCTTCTGGTCTGTGTCTGAAGCCGCTACGAGATGCAAGGAATCCAGGAAGTAAATACTCAAGTCTCTAAGACATAATAAAATGAATACCTGGGTTTTATCAATGAGTCATTGAATTATTATAAATATTGAGAAGGTATCATGTTCCAAAGACCATCTTTAAAAAACGTGTGTTGCCAATTGTATTGAAATTTAAAGGGGACTCTTACATGATGATAACTCATTTTTATCTTATCTGTACTGTAAACTTGGCATGCGTCATGTATTGACCCTTCCTTCCCCATACTCCATTTCTCCTCACCCCCAACCGCATCCTTGTTTGTTTTTTTAACCCAGTGGCTAAGGAGTAATCTAGGAACACCTTAATTCTTATTGTGCCAGTCCCAATAATTGTTTTTAATTTTTATTCCTGAAGCTAGAGGTACAGTCCACTTCCTTTTTTTCCTCCCTCTTTTCCTTTCTGGTTCCCAAATTATGGTTCATCCCGAAAATCTTATGCCAAGTAGGTTTGTCAAATAGGAAAAACGGGCATCAAATGGCAAAGGAGGTTTGTTGCCCTTAGTACAGACACGTCAGCAGACCTAAGTGAATATAGCAGCCATACTCAGTCATATGTTTCACTAACTAATCATCAAAGGCACAAGACAATGGTATCCAACTCCAAACTTTGCAAAATAGCTTTGTGTACTGACAAGAAAGCATTAAATTTTCATCACGAAGTCTCCATCCAGAGACTAAATGTGAAAAAGAAGCTTTGGAAAGTTGCAAGAAAATAGTTAATTATTTACAAATATGACAAAGGCTTTATATTCTTCATATATAAAGAGTTCTTACAAATCAATAAAAAAGAGACACAAGAGAAAAATGTAAAGTTTATAAAAGGTGACATGGCTAACTAATAACCATGAAAAAATGTTCAGCATTATTAATGATCAAGGACTTTGTAATAAAAAAGCAGTGTAGCATCTTACTTAATTTCTCTCTTTGGCAAAGATTTTAAAAGCTTATTAATGTTATTGTCATATACTCGTGGTGGGAGTATTTCCTGGTCTACAAACAGTTCAAGGAATGTAGCTTAACAGCATATGTTTTAAATTTTGTTTAAGTATATATCATTTGGTTTAGAAATTTATATTTGAAATTCTAAGTAAGTAATTTGGAAAGGTTTTCGTGTATGTGTGTATATACAATAACATTTATCAGTAGCATTTGTAATGTCAAAAAAACCTTCAATGGCCAGCAATAAGGGATTGCTTAAAGTACAAAGTTAAACATCCCATAATCTTTGAAGGTACTGATTAGAGCTCTATGATCTCTAATAATTATTGATGGAATTTATGATAGACTAAGTAGAAAAATAGGCTATAGAAGAACACAGGTAGTATGTTCCTATTTAATATATATGCAGTGTATATTTGAACAGGAAGCGTCTGAAAGGGAACATCCAAAGTTATAACCATATATATTTATGGATAAAGAGAGCTGGGAGGTTTTATTTTTTTATTTTATCTTTTGATTTCTCTAATGACTCCAAGTTTCTTAGAATGATGAGCACATACTGTTCATATATGTAAGCAGTGAAGAAAAAGCCATGGAGCACTGGAATCAGATGATTTTTTTCTTAAGATTTTATTTATTTATTTGACAGACAGAGATCACAAGTAGACAGAGAGGCAGGCAGAGAGGGAGGGGGAAGCAGGCTCCCTGCCAAGCCGAGGGCCCGATGCGGGGCTCGATCCCAGGATCCTGGGATCATGACCTGAGCCAAAGGCAGAGGCTTTAACCCACTGAGCCACTCAGGCGCCCCTGGAATTAGATGATTTAATCAATTCCTATCACCTCAGAAAAGTTCTGCCAAGCAAATATTTGTCTTAGCAGTAAGAGCCAAAGAATACAGCCGTACCGAGTGTAGTGGTAGTTTAAGTAACATGCTTACCACAGCCAGACTGGTCACCAAGATTAAATCAATCAATAAATAGGGAGTAAGAAGCGGAAAAATTCAATAGAAAAATGAGGTTTGAAAGAGAAATTGAGAATAAAAAACTCAAGTTGTGTCTAAAAGCAAAGGATTTTTGTTGAACACCATATCACATACCATTAACCTTTGCAATTTATCTTATTGTATGACACCACCGATGTAGTAATAGGCTGATTTACGCAGACTTTATAAATATCCAGGGGCTTTTACAAAACTAAGTTGGATTATATCTTAGAATATTTGTTCTTTCATAAATTATTTTTAATATAAATAATTTAGGTACATAGTTAAAAATTCAGTAGTGCTGAAAGATCTGTCATGAAGAGTGATAATGGCTCGCCTCACCCCATTTCCATACCCAAAAGCAGATACTCTTAACACTTCTGGCTGTTTATTTGGAGGTTAAAACTATGTGACTAGATCATATCCATTATTTCTTAATTTATCAGTTTTAGGTATTACCTGTTCACATCTTATGACATGAGGACACGTTCTTCTGGCAGATTGTCCACTTATTTTTTTCTCCATTCTTCCCAATGTAGTTATAGCACTGTTTGAATTTAGTCATTTGGTACATATTGTTTTTGTTTGTTTGTTTAAAGATTATTTATTTACTTATTTATTTGATAGAGATGACAAGTAGGCAGAGAGGCAAGCAGAGAGAGGGGGGGAAGCAGGCTCCCCTCTGAGCAGAGAGCCCGATGCGGGGCTCCATCCCAGGACCCTGGGATCATGACCTGAGCCGAAGGCAGAGGCTTCAACCTACTGAGCCACCCAGGCACCCCATTTGGTACATATTGTTAATTTAGAACCACAAATTGTGTGCTGATGACATGTATTCTCCCATAGAGCTCTTTTTTCTTTTCTTCTTTTGCTCAAGTGTATTCTCAAAGTCCTAAGATTCCTTGAGTACTTACATATCTGAACATTTCCTTTTCTCTGCCTTCATATTCATGAACCATACACAGCTCTTAAAGAATTTTAGGTTGAAAATCATTTGCTCTCAGAATGGGGATGACCTTGCTTCATTGTCTTCTATCCAACCATTGCTGTTGAGACCTCCAGTGCCATTCTCATTCTTCTTTGATCAGATTCCATTTCTACCCCACCCCATTCCTGCTAGAAGCTTCTAGAATGGTAACTTTGTCCCTGGATTTATGACATTTTGTGATAATGTGCTTTGTGGTGTGTGTGTCTGTGTGTGTGTGTTCATGTGTTTCATTCACTGTGCTTTTTACTTGCTCTGTGGGTCTTTTAAATTTGGAGACTCTGTTATGATGAATTTCCTTAGGATCTTTTTTTGAGAATTCCCCACCTTCCATTTCAGTTTTCCCTTTTGAGCCCTCTTTTTCAGTGGCTACTAAATCCCTTTTGTTGATTTTCCAACATTTTCTCCCTTCAAGTTTTTTGCTCTGCATTCTCAGAAATTACTCAGCTTTTGCTTCTTTTTTTTTTTTTTTAAGATTTTATTTATTTGTCAGAGAGAGAGAGGAGAGAGAGCGAGCACAGGCAGACAGAATGGCAGGCAGAGGCAGAGGGAGAAGCAGGTTCCCTGACGAGCAAGGAGCCCGATGTGGGACTCGATCCCAGGACGCTGGGATCATGACCTGAGCCGAAGGCAGCTGCTTAACCAACTGAGCCACCCAGGCGTCCCACTCAGCTTTTGCTTCTAATCTTTCTGTTGAATTTTCTGTTATTTTGACTTCATACTTTAATTTCCAAGAACTCATTCATATTTTTTTGCTTATTTATCATAGCACACTGGTTCTGTATTTCGATGTGGTGTCTTAATTCTTTGAATGTAAAAATGTTTGGTTGTTCGTTTTAATTTGTTCTGTCCCCTGCATTATCCATTAATTTGGGCGTCTTTTGTTCATGTTATGATTTTTTTTTTCAGGTGATCTTTGATGATTCATATGTGTTAAATTGTGAGGTACCAAAGACTCAGTGTAAACTCTGTGGGCTGGGTGTCATGCACTGAATGTTTCCCTTCCAGATTCTTCTGTTGACATCCTAACCCCCAATCTGATGGGGTTTGGAGGTGCAGCTTCTGGGAGGAAGTCAGGAGCCATGGAACCTCTGAGTCAGTTCTTTTCCTTGTGAGAAAACAGTGAGAACACAGTCATCTGCAAACCAGGAAGTAGGCTCTCATCAGACACTTGGATCTTGGACTTTTAACCTCCTGAGGCATAGATTTCTGTTGTTCAAGCCACTCAGTCTGTAGTATTTTTGAAAGAGCAACCCAAACTGCCCAAGAGATATGGGTTGGTGGTTTTAACTGGTGCACTTTCTGTTTTATGAGTGGATGAAAGTCACCTTTTCTTTCTTTCTTTTTGCATATGTCCAAATGAACATATTTTAGCTAAAACTGGTTCATTTCTCTTTAAAAGGATCTTATGCTCTCTTGTCTTATGGGTATACAGCCCAGCTGCTAATGTATCTGTGCCGAGATTGAGAAAGAAGCTTATGAGTCCCACTGGTCCTCCGTTTTAGCTTTGACACCCCATCTCACCTCTGTCTTCCATCATGTCTGATGCCCAAAGTCTTCCCCATTTTCTTTCTCCAGAGAATATGCCTTTAGTTTCCTGATAAGGGTGGGAGCTGGGGAGAGTGTGTACCGTTGGCTGTTGGGAATCTTTCCATGGGATGGGGTGCAGCCTGACTGGTTATGCATTTAGACTTGTAGCTTGTTTTCCAGTGTTCTGTTCCAAATGTCTTCTCCATTTGTCTTGCCTGGGTCTTCCCAGTCTTTATCTTCCCTTGGGTAAGGACTGAATCAACTTTCTTTTCTTTGCCTCAGTGGGTTCAGTGGCAGACTCTGCCCCTCATTTATTCCTCTTCAGTTTCACTGGCTTTTGGCTTTTTTTTTTTCATTCATTCATTTATTCATTTTTCTATAAAATGTCTAGTTTGCTATAAGCCAGATGCTGTTAGTAGGCACTAGGGATATAACAGTGAACAAAACAGTAAAAAGTGTGACTTTTGGAGCTCACCTAGAAGAAGAATGATTTTGAACAGTGTTAAAATGAATTTCTAGGCCCAAGGAAGGGGGAGTTGCTCCCATTTGGGGTGCCCCTTTGCTGTTTCTTATATAAATTAGGCATACTCCTACCTCAGGGTCTTTACATTTCCTGTCTCCACTACCTAGAATGCATTTACTACATTTACACTACCCCAACAAACAGTCCTCAAATATCAAGAACTTGTATTACTTGAAGGTTATAAATTGGCAGTGGCTCCCTTGGGATTGGTTGGGCTCAGCTCTACACACCTTGTTTTAAGATCTGGGCAATCTGTCTAGGGTATATGGTTTATGGTAAAGGGCAAAAATGCAAGGGAGGACAGAGCCAAAATTGGCAGGTGCATTCAAAGCTTCTGCTCAGATGTGACATGCCTCACATAAGGTCGTATTCCATAGGTCAAAGCAACTGACATAGACCCAGATCAGTATATCAGGGAAATGTGATGAGGCCAGGAGGGAAGATATAATTCTGAACAGATAATTTAATCTGCTACATCCCAGGTAACAACACGACTCATTCCCTCACTTCTTTCAAGGCTTCGTCTAAATAGCATCATCTCTGTGATGCCTTCTCAGATTCCACCTTATCGAAAATTTTATTATTCTCCCATTTCCTCTTACCCTTCCCTGACTTCCTTTCCTCCACGGCGCTTCATACCATCCAACATACTATGTAATTTACATATTTTGTTTCAATTGACTTCCCCAGCTAGAATATTTCTATGAGGGTAGAAATTTTCTCTTTTGTTCCTCACTGTTTGCTCAGTGCCCAAAACAGTGCCTGACACACAGAAAGAACTCAAAAGTGCTACCAATATCTAGAGACCCCTTCTTTGGAGCTCCTGGATCCTTTGAAATCTTTTACCAAATCTCAACAGTTTGTTGACAAAACTCACCCACTGGTTTCTCTGCCTCCATTCTCTTTGACTTTGTGATTTATACCTGCACTCTTATTTTAAAGGAGATAAGTACCTTTTTTTCCCCTCTTTATCAAATTAGCCACCCTTAGCTAGAAATCTGACTTCTTAAATATTGATTAAATAAAGAAAAGACTCTTGATTCAACATTCTAGCCTTCATACTCATTGACTTCCAGTTACAGATTTGATTGGGATGTTGTCCTAAGGTAAAGGTAACAGACTCCTGCCCTCTCTAAATACTAGAGTAAATTAACTGCCTAACTTAATAACTATGACAAGATAAGGTTTGATTCTGATGCCGCTCCCTGGGAATAGGTGATTCCTGCTTGTCCTTCATTTCAAAAAGCCACGTAATGGTCCCCTTGCTGGAAAGTGAATCAGTCCTTGCGTGAGGGTGAATGAAGGGGCCAGTGTGCGATCAAGAACATTTTTATACTGAACACATATGACATTTGTAATCTCCATTCCAAGGACCCATTTGCTATTTTTGGCATGCGTCTAACCTTATAAATGCAAAAGCAACCCCCCACTCCTTGTAGCGCTACACCAGCCCGTCTGTCAGGTACCATCATTTCCCATCAGTGATTCATCATTTCTTCCCACGGCTTTTCAGTGCATCCTATGTGCACTGTTGCCTGCCCCTCCCCCCGCCGCCCCCACCGCTTGTGATGTCCCCGGCCCGGGCCCCTGTACAACAGATACTTGGGTATCAAGCTGCTAAATATTCTTTTCCAGTTCAGCCTAGTGATATTGTGATGGTGATCTTACTCCCTTAATTCATACATGAGACTGATGAAACTTGTTTCTTTATGACACCGGTAATAGCTGTTTATTGATTGTCAAGGGAGCCATAAACATATACCAATATCATCAATATCGATGGAAACATTTTGAAACTCCTCCTGTAGAAATATCTTTAGAGATAGCTCACAAGTCACATTTAAAAAGTAATGTTATCATGTATCAGCCTCTTATTTCTAATAGGCAATGTTAACTCCATATGAACATCTATGTTCTCTAGCATTTTTGTACTCTGAGTAATGTGTTTATTCCCCCAAATAAAATCCATTCTGCAGAAATGAAAATCTGTATCACACTTAAAATTGTGTGATATAGTTCTCAGAACTGCCTGATAGCACTCCAAAGTGCTTACTTTGAAAGGAAAATCCTTATTTAAATGCCTAAATTATTACATGGTTTTTCTTAAGTCTATTTACTTTATTTCTGTGCCTCTTCTTACCTCTTCTGCTTTTATTTTCATACTCCAAATCTTACTCTCGTTTCCTCATGACATTATCACAGACTCCACATAAATCATTCCTTTGGCCTTGTCATCTTGTGCGTACTGAAACATACCTTACATGACAAGGTAGAAGGAGACAGATTTCGTGTTTCTTCTTATTAAACCAAAGCATTAAATTTCTCTAAGGGAAGGTAGACGTTGATTATGAAATAAACTCAAAAGATGATGCTTCACATAGTAAAATCCCAGAATGTTATAAGTGGGAAGGGCTGGAGATAATTACTAATGAAGAGAAATACAACAATCTGATCTAGAAGGGAGCAGATTTTACTAAAACCTCAGGAAGACAGAGGCCCAGAAAAGTCCTGATTGAACATTATCATGATGCAAGTTGTTTACATTCCATAAGCTGGACCCGTAAGATCCTGAAACCACATGGACTGATACCCGTCAAGGCCCTTCCATTGTTTTGGTTTTGGTTTTTAGGTACCTGTGATATTTGAAACTCATTCCATATTTAGAGATAACACAGTAAATGTTGAAAGAGTGCATGTTTGGGAATTGGAAAACCTGAAGCTTAATCTTTTCTTCATCTTCAGC
The DNA here is from genome assembly GCF_902655055.1 of Lutra lutra. NCBI lineage: Eukaryota > Metazoa > Chordata > Mammalia > Carnivora > Mustelidae > Lutra > Lutra lutra. The sequence continues at coordinate 13,822,035 of NC_062279.1, forward strand.
TAAATATCTCCATCTGTAAATGGGTGCATGAACATTTAAGTGACAGAGCTAAATGATAATAGTGGACAACAGTGTGTGGGAAGAGTCAAAAGATGGAAGCACTGGCCTGGTACAAAGTGGATGCTTAAAAAGCAGTCTGTTGGCAGTTCCTTTCGGCCTTCTTAATTATGTAATAACATTTGTGTGGAGTGTGCGTGTGTGTGCGCGCGTGGTAGGATTTATACATCTCTATCTTATGTGCCGTGGGAAAGTGAAAAGTGATCATAAGCTAAATGCCTGCTCTCAAATATTTCCAATATTTTACATTCTGGCTGGGATATAATATAAGTACATGTACTCCAAGTGTATTTATAAAGTAGGTTTCATTAAATGAACTGAGAGATTTGTACACAAAAGACCACAGTAAAAGAATGATCAGAGTTTAAGGAGGTGAGTTTGGACCGGATACCGAACCTTACATGGAAGAAGCCCATGTCGTAATTTCCTTACCTGTGCTTGAAAGCACTTTGTCAGTTAGTTCATTGATCGTTCCTATCTTAGGGATGGCTGGCCTTTATTGCCCCAATCGTAGTGAAAATAGGCTGGTTAAGTTTATCTGTGTTTAATCTTCATAGGCAAATACTTTGGAACATCTTATCTGTCATATTCATGATCCGTAAAACCTCTTTTGAAGTCAGGTTGCATATTGCAAAAAAGTAGAGCTCTAAAGTAGGTCACAGTCCTAAGAGACACACTGGAATCAACATCTGAAATTGAAAAGCTATTCTCCATTCGTATTAAGTTTGTAGGTTACCACCAAGAAAAAAAACACACTAAAACACGATGAAATAAAGAACTGACTTATTCAAAATGTAAAGACTGTAGAATTATGCTAACATTTTTCTTGCGTCCTTTTCCCCTCTTCTGTCACTATGTCTAAAAATTGATATATAATATTATATAACATTAGGTCTCAAGATCTCAGAGAAACTGATCAGCTCTGCTGTCTTCTTTTTTCTTTCTGGTCCAAGTACTCTTGCTCTTGTGCCTTTTCTCTGTTCCAGAAACTCATTGCCAAGTGTCTTTAAAAATCAGTTACTGTGGACTTACATGTTTAAGAACAGAATCAAGTCCCCAGTTTGATTTTTCAGGGGTCAGTCTTTCCTAGGTAATTGCACCAGCTTTTTCTATAAATCAATGTATAAGGGCTGGATTTTCTTCGTTCCGTCTCGTCCAGAGAGCTGCTTGAAGCAGGATGCCGAAGGAGAATGTTTTTCCGTGGAAGGGAGAACACGGTAAATTATCCATGCCGTGCCCTTTTTATGGGAGGCATTTTGAAAGCAGAAGTTTATAAATTTCAGTTTGGGGAAGGAGACACTTTGCAAAATATTTAATCAAGTATCTGGGAAATTCTCACTTTTGAAATGTAGCTCTTCCAAACCCATTTCTTTGAATGTCTTCTGTGTAGTTATTGTCTTCTCCTTTGCTAGATTATGGCAAATAGAAACATGAGAAGCTTATCATGGAAGCATATTGCCTTAATAGTCATATCTTTATGTTACCTTCTTATATATTGTGCACTGATTATTTCATATACCTCAGTTGTAAATAGAATTTTTGTCCCAAACTCCAGCTTGTTCACAGAGACTTGTGCTTCCCTGTGCCCTGGAGTGGATGGTTTTTGACAACTGTGTGGTTCATACTGTGGGTTCTGGTGTCGGGTTCCCTGTGTTGAAACCCTGGTTCAGACACAAAGTAGCTAATTGCTCTTGAAGCAGTTTATTAAACCTCCTGAGGCCTCAGTTTTCTCTGTGTAAAATGGGGGCTAATACACTTCCTTCCCCGAGACCTCATGCAGACGAACCATCATATGTGATATTGACAATGCCCGGCTCTTGGTAAATGTACCATACATGTTAGCTGTCATTAGTATTGCTGGGGTTGTTGATGGTCTTTGAAGGGCTGGCTTGCATTTTCTCAGTTACGAATAATTTGTAGAGTAGCTCCTATGGATTTTGGTTTTAGATATTTACAAGAAATGGTTTCTTTCGTTTGAGATTTTCATAGTATATCTCTTTCCTTCAAATAACTCTTTCTGTAAGTTTGCTCATTGTGACTGGGAAGCTATAAATCTCATTTGGCCAGTGAGCACCAATAATACGATATTCACAAATTAGGCATAGCAACCTGAACCCCGACCAGCTGTCAACAATGACTGAAAGTCCACTTTGTAAATATTGCCACTATGATTATTATTTTGACTTCATTTATCTTTCTTTATAACAAATCAGTACAGTTTACTTTCATATATCACAAAGTCAAATAATAAATGATACTATGGGATCCTTTTCCTCTAACAGATTGTCGAGCAGTATATTCGGATACACTCTATCTTGCTCGACTGTGTGCTGACCGTATACAATTAGTCAGACTTCGTGCAGGTGAATAAGAAATGATGAAACCCGGTCCTTTCTTCTTTTCTTTGAATCAAAGTGACAACCTAACTTAGACTTTCAATTAAGCTTTCCAGCTTCCTGCCTGTGTTCTTGTATTGGTTTCTTAGGTGGGAACATTTTCTCTGCATGGACAGAAACAGTTGATAAACTCAGCTCCAACAGAGAAATAAATTACATGCCAGCTATAATGAGACATCAACGCCTAGTAAATTTTCTTTTGCTTGTAAAAATGTGGCAAGATGAAGTAAGAGTCAATAATTATTTATTGTTAATTCCCTAACGTTGCCTTCTGATGCACATGTAAATTGTGATGTGACTCAATTAGACAGAATTATCAGTTATTTAACATACTCACTCTGCTGCACATGGATGAAAATGACTGTGATAATCTGGAGGGGATCCTTTGTGTTGTAGTAAAGCACGTAGGCACCCATCCTGGAGTCCGGCACAAATGTATCTCTCCCTGAATTTAATGAAAATTACCTTTGCTGGCAGTGAGCCCCACACACTCGGAGGGAGAGTCGCTCTCTCCTCAGATGCGTTTATCTCCGTTTCAGTGGTTCCCCCCCTCGTTTTTTTGTTTGTAATTTCTAGTTATAGATTCTTGTGGGAGGTCCAACGTCTATTTTAAGCAGTTTTGCCTTTCTTAACAAGAAGACCGTAATAAGCACTGTAAGGATATAGACCCTGCAATTGCACTACTGGGTATTTACCCCAAAGATACAGATGTAGTGAAAAGAAGGGCCATCTGTACCCCAGTGTTTATAGCAGCAATGGCCATGGTTGCCAGACTGTGGAAAGAACCAAGATGCCCTTCAACGGACGAATGGAGAAGGAAGATGTGGTCCATATACACTATGGAGTATTATGCCTCCATCTGAAAGGATGAATCCCCAACTTTTGTAGCAACGTGGACGGGACTGGAAGAGATTATGCTGAGTGAAATAAGTCAAGCAGAGAGAGTCAAGTATCATATGGTTTCACTTATTTGTGGAGCATAACAAATAACATGGAGGACATGGGGAGATGGAGAGGAGAAGGGAGTTGAGGGAAATTGGAAGGGGAGGTGAACCATGAGAGACTATGGACTCTGAAAAACAATCTGAGGTGTTTGAAGCGGGGATGGGGGGGTGAGAGGTTGGGGGAACCAGGTGGTGGGTATTAGAGAGGGCACGGATTGCATGGAGCACTGGGTGTGGTACAAAAACAATGAATACTGTTATGCTGAAAATTAAAAAAAATTAAAAAAAAGAATATAGGAAATCTTATATAACAGAACATCACAATAATGTACTAAGCATTGATATTTCTTTATTAATCGTCCTTCTTGCACATTTATGTGATGCTCCAGTAATAACACACAAACTGGCCTTATAAATAATGATTCCGTTTTCTAAGATATTTGAGGACAATTCTATATAGAATTTTATTTGCACTTGTAGAATTCATCTCAATACTGTTGTCAGAAGACACAGAATATTTCTCATGAACAAATACCAGGTATGTAATCAAGGAGAGAATTAAATCCACCAGGGGAGAGAAAATGAAAAACTCACCTTGAGGAGATAGAGATCTAGAGCATATATTTCAGACCTAGGATAATTTCTGAACTCAAGCCAGAAGGCCATAAACACTTGTGCCGTTTAAAACCTTGTTGCGCTTTTACCAAACCCTCTAAAATTTTCTTCAAATGATTTCTTCTAATTATCTTCTCATCTCTAGTTCATTGCCACCACCATGAGTGCAGTCCTTCCAGTTGGTTTATTCTTTTTTTCCTCCTAATAAAGCAGCCATATTAGTATGGCTTAAAAACTGCTTTGTCAATCACTGTGCTGCTTAGAAAATCACAAGAGTGGCCTTTTTCCTTCTCCATCGATACTAAATGTCTCCCTGGGTCCTGGCCTTTCTAGTTCTAGGTCCGCTCTAGCTCCCCAGATGCGTGTTCTTGGGCCCGAAGACAACACTGTACGTCACCTGGTTCCTTTCCCCGCAGGATCACATCATGTCCCACGTGCCTAAAAGACTTTTCATTAGAACCCTCAGTTTCTCTTTTTTTCTTTAATTTAAATTCAATTTAATGAACAGAGAGTGTATTAGTGTCAGTGGTAGAATTTAGAGATCCATCAGTTGCACACAACACCCAGTGCTCATTCCGTCACGTGCCGTCCTTAATGCCCATCAGCCGGGGACCCCATCCCCCCACCCCCTCCCCACCAGCAGCCCTCAGTTTGGTCCCTAGAGTTGAGTCTCCTATGGTGTGTCTCCCTCTCTGTTTTTATCTTATTTTATTATTACTTCCCTTCCCTTATGCTCATCAGTTTTGTTTCTTAAATTCCACATATGAGCAAACAAACCCTCTGTAATTGTCTTTCTCAGACTGGCTTACTTTGCTTAGCATAATACCTTCCATTTCTATCCGTGTCTATAACCCTCAGTTTTGAAATCCTCGTTATCCTTTAAGGTTCAGTCTCCAGGATTGATGAATTTTCTGAGAATAACAGTTTTTTTTTTTTAAGATTTTATTTATTTATTTGACAGAGAGAGAGATAGCGGGAGACGGAATACAGCAAGCAAAGGGAGTGGGAAAAGGAGAAGCAGGTTCCCTGTTGAGCAGGGGCCCAATGTGGGGCTCGATACCAGGACCCTGGGGTCACGACCTGAGCTGAAGGCAGATGCCTTCAGCCATCCAGATGCCCCATGATTCCTGTTCTTATTGACAACTTTATGGTCTTAAATCTTCTTGCACATATCATTTGTAGCATAAATTTAGCATTGAATTATACTTAATTTATGGATAATGTGAGTCTTAAAATCAGTGACATTTCTCTATTTGTTCTTCCCACTCAGAAGTGCAGGGCTGACTTACTGGCCTATCTTTAGTAATTGCAGAGAATCTTTGGTAACTATTTCTATGTATTTACACTCCTGTGTAACTTGCCCTGCAGTATTATATTCTCTGAGATACTTCTCTTTTGCAACAAGTCCAATTTTTTAATCTTCTTACATATTTTTGTCTCGTAAGCCACCTCAGATTTGTATAAGGAGAGGTCATCTTCTGTGGTCCCTGGCAGCTCTGCACATTCTTGCTGCTAAACCAAAAATGCAAGGCCCCGTCTGTTCATTACCCAGGACATTTCTCAGGGTTGTGTTTATAGCAAGAAACCTTGAGGGATGGGGTGCCTGGGCAGCTCAGTCAGTTAAGTGTCTGCCTTCAGCTCAGGTCATGATCCCAGGATCCTGGAATCGATCCTGCATTGGGCTCCTTGCTCAGTGGGGAGCCTGCTTCTCCCTCTCCCTCTGCCCGCTGCTCTCTCTCTCTCACCAATAAGTAAATAAAATCTTTAACAACAACAAAAGAAACTTTGAGGGCTGAGATGTTAACCAAAAACAGGCTTGCTTACTCGTTACTATAAAACAGTGGATGCTCTGGCCCCGTGCTCATCTGTGAAACAAACCCACTGTGTGCACATCATCCGTCTGGGCCCTTGAACTTGGGGGCCAAAGGAACTAACAAATTCTGACACTCCAGTTGCTTGCTGTGCCATAAACCATAAAATTCTTTGCCCTGACCCAGGAGTATTGTGTCTTCTGTCCACGTTCATGACAGCGACAGGCTAACTTACTAGCTTGTAATTCAGATAAAATAAAGTCCTAAACCAATCTATGCTTTATGGAAAGACAGAGACTATCCATAAATTAATATAAATAAATGTGTTTTGAGCCTTTTAAACCAACCCACCGTGCATAGCACTGTCCTGAATAGGCTGAAATGTAATTACATGGAAGTATATACTTACTCCACTTTGCACAGCTAACATTTCGTAAAATCATGGAAGCAGTAACAATAATTAAATCGGTCATTTCTTAGTATTATGTTGAGAATACTCAAGCTGTTAAGATTGCCTGGACTTTCTGCTTCACCTGAAAAGATGAATAGAGAATACACTTAACATCAGCTTTCTTCTGGGGAGGTTTCTGAAGAGCATTCCCATATCGAGTAGGAATTCTTTATTTACCTCAGTAATAAGGTTCCCACTCCTTCTGTTCTCTTTGTTCTTTTGTCGTTTTTGGTTTTTATTCTCACTGAAATTTCGAGAATGTAACACCTCTATGTGGATAAAAAGCAATCACGTATGTTTTCAAATTGTTCAGTGTTTTTTTTTTTCAACTCCAGCCCTAAAAGATAAAAAGAAATAATGAGCATAGGAATAATGAAGGATTAGGGTAGAAAAACATTAATATATATTGATTAGCTACAAAGGGCCAGGTCTTTTTAAAGTGCTTTACAGGCATGATAACATTACTAAACCTTCCAATCATCCAAGAGTTAAATATCATTCGAAGAAGAAAACAAACTGTTAGAAAAACGAAACTAAGTTCCATATTGTGGCAAAGCATGATTGGAACCCAGAGAGATGAGCCGTCAACACCGAAGGCATGTCAGCCGGTAGCTCTCATCCATCCCCTGTGATGAAGTAAACGAACATATGCTGGGGCTGGTGTGTGTTCACCAGAAGCTCCTCCCTCCCTTACTGGGCTCGACCATGTCTCCCAGCCCCCCTCACCCCTGGGCATCTAGACAAGGACAGGCGCCCACTTCTCTGCAGTAGAATATGAGTAGAAGTGATGGACCAGGCCGAGACTGTGTCTCCCCAGGGTCTCTTTTTCCTTCTGCTTGCTACAAGCACAGGGCTTCAAGAATCACAGCAGATGATAGAGTCACGAGACAGAAGGAACTCAGGTCTCTGAGGGATCCCATGGAAGACCGCTCTGCAGGAAAACACCAGCACTGGGCTACTGTTAGAAAGAAAAAGAAGGGCGCCTGGGTGGCTCCGATGGTGAATCATCTGCCTTTGTCTCAGGCCACGATCTGGGGTCTTGGGATTGAGTCTGTTAGGCTCCTTGCTTCTCCCTCTCCCACTCCCCCTGCTTGTGCGCTCTCTCTGTCAAATAAATAAATAAAATCTTGGGGGGAAAGAAACGGAAAGAAAAAGAAAAACTACTGTTGTGTGACCCCGTTAATATTTCATTTTATCCATTATTCGAAGCAGCTCACGTTACCTTACTATGGAAGTGATCACATATCACCATTAGGAGCATTAAGATATTGAAATATTTGATGAAATCAGAACAGCGTTGTTTTTAAGGCTTCCAAAAGATTTGATTATTACTTTGCACATATGAAAGAGTGAATATTACTTTTATAAAAAGAAGAAAAACTCTGAAAGTATGAGACTATGGGGTGTGATGTCAAGATTCTGGTAGCCAGGTCCAGGAACTGCTTCTGTTTAATCAGGCAACTGCATCTCTACGAGCCTCACCTTTCTAATCTACAATGAAATAATCCAACCTCTTTTGGGTTGCTCTAATATCTTAACACTAGTAGTACGTAGAAGCACAGTGGTGGGTCAACTCCTTAGGATAGAAATACTGTCCAGTTTATCTGTGTGTCTGTCTTAAGCACTCTTTTAGCACATAGGACAGGTTAATACATACAGAATGAATTTCTAATGGACTGGAACATGCTATCCTTTTAGAAAGTATTTTGGCCCTTTTGAGTCCAAAGCCATCAATGTACTTTTCTGGTTGGCCCAGTATTAACAGTCAGCATGATTTGTGAATAATCCAAGTAAAATAAAAAGTGAGATAGGGGCGCCTGAGTGGCTCAGTCATTAAGCGTCTGCCTTCGGCTCAGGTCATGATCCCAGGGTTCTGGGATCGAGCCCCACATTGGGCTCTCCGCTCAGTGGGAAGCCTGCTTCTCCCTCTCCAACTCCCCCTATTTGTGTCTTTCTCCCTGTCAAATAAATAAATTTGAAAAAATTTTTGAAAACAAAGTGAGATAGGATAGGGTCACAGAAGCCTTTCCCTTTTCACTTTCAATCTGAACGTGATGGAGTAATCTGGTGAGGTATGGTAAACTTACCGCAACGTTTTCCCACTATTGAAAGGTAAATAAGTCAGAGGGACTATCGTTAATAATACTGTATTGCATATTTGAAAGTAGCTAGGAGAATAGATCTTGAAAGTTTTCATCCTGAAAAAAAAAATTTTGTACCTGTGGGTGGTGATGGGCTTTAAGTGGGCTTCCTGTGGTGATCATTTCACAACATATACAGATATCGAATCATTACCTTTGTGCGCCTGAACTAATAAAATGCTATGTCCGTGATACCTCAATGAAAAATAAAGAAGTAAAAAAGATAAATAACAACAACCCTATTAGCATCATGAAAGTTTACATTGGATAACTAACAAACACAACCTTGGAGCTGTTTTTATTGAAAGCATGGAAAAATTAAACTTACACTTGGTAAAGAATTAGAAGGGAACATACATAGGAAATTGAAAATAATATGATGTGTTGATGATGGAATTATGCATTTTTTTTTCCTTCCAATCAATTTGCAGGGTGACATGGGAGAGGCTAGGAGAAAATTTAGGGGCTTGCTCTTTAAGGATCCTGAATGGAAAAAGAAACCTTTGGATTTCATTTTATAGGTCCTGGCCAGGGGGCATTACTTAAGAGTTTTCTGTAGATGTGCGATTGGATCTGGCTTTTAGAAAGATAATTGGTGGTAAGAGAGTTTGGTAATAGGGAGCTAGGTTAGACCCTTATAACAATAATTCAGGTGATGGTGGTAAATGTGAATTAACCATGTCTTTTATTTTCCATATTCTGATGCCTTGACATCTGGGGTCTTGCTGTCTTAGAGGGACTGCTCCTCTCAGGGTTAGCTAATTCCTAGAGATAGGAAGCAATCTGGCCCAGGAGGATGTTTTTCCACTGGGCTCTCACTCTCAGGGCCATTATTCACCTGCCCTGATCACCCCTGGCCAGATAATAGTAGCTAGAGACAGCCCCTATGCCCCCAGAGCCTGTTGAAATTATTCCAACTACAATCATAAGCCTTGTTTACTTGCTTTTTGTCCATTCCTTTCTGTAGAAACCACAGTGAAGGCCCTCGTTCCCAGGTCCCCCCCTCTTTCCACCTCCCGACTGACTCAGGTGCTCTCCCCTACTCCTCCCCCAGGGCCCCATGTCATGTGGCATGTCCCCTCCAATTGGGAACTGCACGCTACAACTATCTTTTCAATTATAATAGTCTCCTGATCTGTTAGCCGTACTATAACTCGAATATTCCAGAAGTCCTCCATAGTTTAAAACAAGATGTTGCGGGTCTACATGAAAGCAGTGAAAATGGGGATAGAGAGGAAGATTGAGAGATGTTCAGGAGTCACAATTCTAGGTTTTGGTGGTGATAGGATGTGAGGAATAAAGAAATGGAGCAGGTGATTATAGACTTCTAGCTTGATGATATTAATTGTGCAAAGTGAAAAACTACAAGTTTTGAGAGGGAAAGATTATGATTTTGGTTTGGAACTTGTGGCATGTAGGTGCTTGAAAGACATCCACGTAAACATATCTAGCAGGTATTTATAAAGGTGTGTCCTGAATCTTATATGACCATGACACGCAGTAACAAGTATATTTTATATCTGATACTATGCCAAGATGTGATTTCCTGTTTCACAAAACAGTGCCCCTTTCTTTGTTTGATGCACTCTGAATGGTTTCTCTCTGTGCCATCCGTTTTGTTTCCTTTTGAAATACGTGTTGTAAGCCACTAAACTGAATTCATGAATGACTGAAACGTCATAGCCCGTTCTTTAGAAAACCCTTGTCTGGAGCCTAAGAGAAACTTAGACGTGGAGAGATTTGGAAGTCATAAATCTACTGATGTTAGCTGAAGCAATGGGACATTTTCTAAGGGCCAATGTGGGGAACTAGAAAATTTCCCAGATTATATCTCTATAGAATAGAAAACATTTGGGGCACCTGGGTTGCTCAGTCCGTTAAGCATCTGACTCTTGATTTCTCTTCAGGTCATGATCTCAGGGTTCTGGGATCAAGGGTCATAGATGGAGCCCCATGTCAGACTCCGTGGGATTCTTTCCCCTCTCCTTCTGCCTGTTACCCAACTTGCACTCTCTCTCTCTCTCTTAAAAAAAAAAAAGCAAACCATTTAAAAATTTTAAAGCTAATAGAGAAAGAAGAGGCAGCGAAAGAAAGTGGGAAAGAATAGTAAACCTTAATAGTAGAGTCAGTAAAGAATAAGGCTGAGAAAGCAAGAAAGGAAAACATTTTAAGGAAGCAATAATCAACAGTAGCAAAGGCTGATGACACAAATAATCTGAAGAATGCCTAGATTAGATTTGCAGCGTAAGATGTCACTGGGGGTAAGTGAGAAAACAGCTGTAGTAGACTATGCTGGGGAGAGGAAGTTGCAATGAGAGGTAAAGAAGTTAGACTTCTCTTTCAGAGAGCTTGAAAAGAATGGAAATGTATATGTAATAAATGATACGTATACGAATGACAGAAACTAAGAAGGGCAGAGAGAGGGTTAAAGTGAAATCCTTGAAACTGGCTGGTTTGTTTGCCAGGGATTCATGTTTAAGACTGAATAAATGTTTGCTGGAAGTTTTGAAAGAAGAATTTATAGGGTTTAAGAAGAAATAAATGAAAGTGGCCGACAGGCAGAAAGATAATAGGAACGGCTAGAATAAGACTGTAACCATTTCAATTATTTAGCTTAAAAATGGACAACCTAAAACTCATAACAAGAACCATATAATAGCTATGGCTCAGATGAAGATCAAAGAAGATCTCTAATTAGCATTAATTAATAGAGAATTAATTAGTATATATTTAATATATACTATATTAATCTGAGTATATATGTATGTAAATACGTGCACATGATTATATATTTTGTTAATAATTAACATATATATAATCCCTTCAATATAATTGGTTTGGAGAGACTTAATGAGTATAAGCTTTGTTAAGCATAGGAATGAGGTTTAATGGAGATTGAGTAGGCTTTCTGAGATGCATATTATTAATACATACTTTGGATGATTTAGAATCAGTCGCCTCGAAGAAATGATAAATTACTACTGGAAGTTATTTACCATTCTGTGAGTTTGTGATCTTTCCTGTCTTACAGCAGACTCTAATACTGATTAAAAAGTTTTAAGTAGAACCTGCCCTATAAGCTTCTTAATGTTTTAAACAGAAAATTTTTCTAATTCTACATGCAGCTTAAAGAAGCAATTCTGGGGACTCCTAGGTGGCTCAGTGGGTTAAGTGTCTGCCTTCAGTTCATGTCAAGATTCCAGGGTCTTGGGATCAAGCTCACATCAGGCTCCTTGCTCAGTGGGGAGCCTGCTTCTCCCTCTACCCCTCCGCAGCTTGTGCTCTCTCTGACGAGTAAATAAAATCTTTAAGAAAAAAAAAGAAGAAGAAGAAGAAGCCATTCTGTAGTAACCACGCTTGTACCCTGCATGAATGTCCTATTTAAAGGTGTACCCCTCAGTCATGCCAGAGCAAAACGTTGATTGTTGACTCAGGGAGAAAAGCATGTTGATGCAAAAGTCTAACATAATCCTGTTCATTTCACCACTAATTTAAATACACTGTTGGTCGGCTATGCTCAAGAGCACAGAGTTGGCTAAAACTCTCCCCATGATTTGTTGTGGGAGAGTGGACCCATGAAGCAATGCGAACTGCAGGAAATCGCCCCAGGGTTCTCAGTCTAGAACGGCCAGTTGTGTACCACCTCAAGCAAGCCAATCTCATCTTTAAATTGGATGGAAAATAACCAGACCTCCTATATCCCAGGACTGTGATTATTATTCAATGAGATAAGGAGTGTAGCTGTACTTTAATAAATTAAAAGAAAATTAATGTAAAGTAATAGTAATGTGATTATCAGTGTTGGATCTGCCCAAACACTGCTCCTGGCACAGTTGCTTAGAACAGCAAATTCTGGGGTAGGCTGGTTTATCCTCTGCCTGATTCCCACAGTAGTCACATGGACTTTTTTTCCCCTCGGATTCTTTTTCAGAGTTACTGTGAACTTTTTTAGAGATGACTCTACTTCCCGTATTATGTATTAGTGATAGAAAAATTTTGCAGGACTCTTTTGAGCATGACTTCAAAAAGGCTGTGATATGTAAGCAGATGAAAAATATTATGTAGGGTTAACATAGATCCTAGGGGAAAATGTGAGAAGTGACTAGTATATGTTTTCTCTGAGTTTCCTCTGGTTCACTCTCATCAAAGTAAGAAGAATAGAGTGCATTTTACATCAGAAAAAGAATTCCAAGATAGGTAATTCCTACTGGATTTTGAAATATGAAGCAGGTAAATGACTCTTAGGTTTTTAAAAGAAAAACGAAAAGGGAATATAGACTTTACTTTTCTAAAGATCTTTCCGCCGCTTTAACATGCAGCCCAGAAGCAAAGAAATGTCCAAACCCCAAACAAGCAAGATTTTAAAAATAAGAGTTGGACAAACTGGTGGGAGCTGCCAAAACCCTAGTTTAAAAATAAGGAAAAAATTTCCAGAGTGTCATCATTTTTGGAGATCTTAGAGCTTCTCAGTAGTGTTGGAATCTAGCAGAGTCTTCCTCTTCTCTGTGGTCTCTCTCTTACTCTGTTTTGAAAAACAAGATACATTAAAAAGGTAATAAACAGGGTTCATCACAACATAGTAGATTGATAGTAAGCCTAATGTGGGTCTAGAAGACTGATGTTTAACTACTCTGTATGCTTTATTTGTATACTTAGACCTAACATTTGTTTTCTGTCATTTCAAAGTATATGCTGCAAATATCCACAGTACCCTGAAAATCTGAAATCCTATGAATGCATTAGGACAAATACCTTGTGAGAGAAAACACTGCATGTTTATCTGCGTGGAAATAAGGACTCCCAGCTGGCTCAGTTAGTTAAGCATCTGCCTTCAACTCAGGTCATGATCCAGGGGTCCTGGGATCCAGCCCCATGTTGGGCTCTCTGCTCAGCGGGGAGTCTGCTTCTCCTTTCCCTCTCCCCCTCCTTCCTGCTTGTGTTTACATGCTCTCTCTCTCTCTCTCAAATCAATAAAATCTTTTTAAAAAAATCTGTATGCAAATAAATACAGGTAACCCTCAGGTCTCCAGATTAGTGGCCTGTCTCTGCTGGGTTTACCAATGTCATTACTTGATAAAGGCACCCCAGATCCTTGATCTTTTATCCTTCCTTTTTCTTGTTCTTTTGGATTCACAAGCCTTGGAAGCCTCTATTTCTTTTCTTTTTTTTTTTTTTTTTAATTTTTTTATTTCTTTTCAGCATAACAGTATTCATTGGGAAGCCTCTATTTCTGATGCATAGACATAGATCCAAAAAATGAAAGGCAGGAAGAAAGTGTGTTAACTGTGTTACTGGGACCTCATAGTAATAATAATCTTTGGAAATATTATTTGAATCAGGTACATGGGAAACACTCAGATGGTCGGGAAACAATGGCCAGAATACTAGAAGGTGACGGTGTTGGGCAGAATTCTGTGACACTCAAGATTCCCACCCCTTGCTGTGCCTATTCTGTATCAGCTTCTCCCGAGTGTGAATGAGATCTAAAATATGATGAAACATCATTCCTTTGATTATCTTACACTATGTGGCAAAGGGATTTTGCAGATGTAATTGCAGTCCCTAATCAGTTGACTAATCATTAATCTGATGCAAGATCATCCTGGGAGGGCCTTACCTAATTAGAAGAGCCCTTAAAAAGATAGATGCAGCAGATCCTCTCCAGGAAGCCTTAGAGTTAAAGCAAACAGCAATGTCGTGACCTTTCTATAGAGAGAGGCAACATCCAGGGGCTCAGGGCCTCCGTCCTGTAGATGCAAGGAACTGAATTTGGCCGACAACCTTGATGAGCTTGGAAGGCGACCTTGAACTCAATAAGCACAAGAGCTTGGCTGAAACCTTGATTTCAACCTGGTGAGATCCTGAGTAGAAGACCCAGTTAACCTGTGCTGGGGAGGTAATACATTTGTTGTTTTAGGAGGCCATGATTTCATGATAAATTGTTACTTGGCAGTAGAAAACAAATACAGTAACACAGAATGAAATCAAAGGCTACATGAGAATCCCAAAACTATTCAGAAAAATAACTAATATCAACTACAGCTTTTTTAGTACCTGCTGTGTACTGGGCATTATGCTGGAACTTTTTCTCTCATTCTCATTGTATGTTTTTTGAGGAAAAGTAAGACAGAGCAAAAGTCCGGAACTTGCCCCGCTTCCTCTCTAGTTCCTCCATTCCACGGTCTGATGTAGCATCCGCTGTCCGCCTCTGGCACTCTAGTGCTCTGAATGGTGGCTAGGCTGCAGTGAGATGAGCCCTAAGTGTGAAATAAACCGTGGATGTTGAAGCTTTCATACCAAAGAAAAAGAACGTAAATATATCAATTATTTCTATATACTGATACCATGCTGAAGTTTTATTTTGGACATACTAAAATCAATTATATATTATAATCAATTTTTCCTATTTCTTTTTACTTACTGTGTTCCTAACATTAAAATTATATGTTGGCTCACATATATTTCTATAAGATTGAGGAGAATGAGAAAAACAAGAAAGAAAACAAAACTCCCATTCCACTACCCTGAACGAACCACTATTAATATTTTTAGATATTTCCCTCTTGTTAGTGTGAAGATGTCAGTTTTTCTGTCTGTCTACAGTTTATTCCAATATGTCAAGCAATGTTTGCAGGGCCAGAGAAAAGTAACCCCTGATGAGCTTAAAACATTTGCCCGAGATGTTACCATTTGTTAATGTGAAGAAGTTGAATTCAAACCCCTTGTCTTTGTAACTCCAAATCCGTTTACCAAAGCCTGTGTTCTTTCTATGATACTGCAGTGCCTCTCCTGAAAAAATCTTTACCAGGAAAATTAAAAGATGACTCATAGTAGTACATTAAAGAAAGGATTAAACATGGGGCGGGGGGGGGGACTCAATGAGGACTGAAGATGTACATTTTTATGAAGAGTTTTATTTGGAAAAAAAAAATCTGAGGATTTCTAAGTAGTTGCCGATGTTTATAGGATTGATTATAATTTTTTTCTAGAATATATTCAAGAGGTGGGCAGGAAATGCTGATTATAGTTGGTTTTGGCTGTTAATACTTGCAGTTATCACCACGTGTGTATAAAATGGGGTCTTGTCACATGAAGTTGGCAAGGAAAAGAAATCATAGGCATGCAGATAGGAGGGAAAGAACCAAACTTTTGTGGATCTTGTGTGTAGATCTTAAGGAATCTTTCACAATTTTTCTAGAATTAGTAAGAATTGAGCAAGGTCATAAGACATTAAGATCAACATACAAGGGGTGCCTGGGTGGCTCAGTGGGTCAAGCCTCTGCCTTTGGCACACATCATGATCCCAGGGTCCTGGGATCGAGCCCCGAATGGGGCTCTCTGCTCTGCAGGGAGCCTGCTTCTCCCTCCCCCTCTGCCTGCCTCTCTGCCCACTTGTGATCTCTGTCAAATAAATAAATAAATAAAATCTTTTTTGAAAAGATCAATATACAAAAATCAATTGTGTTTCTATATTGAACAATCTGAAAACGAAGTTAAGAAAACAGTCCATCATCGGTGGCAAATGCGGTCTGTGCACTAGCAAGTTCATTTCCCTCAAAGGAGATACATACAGTTCTTCGGGGTAGCGACGGTTACCTGAGATGTGTGGTTAGGGTGTTTTACCCTTAGAACGTTCCGTATGGCTTTGATTTCGAAATATTACTAAGTTGGAGTATTCGCTTCTGAATTTAGCTGAGAGTAGCTTCTTTCATATCCTCGCTTCTTCCAAAAACAAACACAAAAAAGTTACGCACCTAATTGCTCGTGCCGCACGTGTGAGTCGACAGGACAGTTTGTTGCTGCTTTTTATCGCACAACAGATGTTAGCATTTCAAAATAAACACACACTTTTCCCCCTAGAAGTAAATTTCCTTCTTTACGAATCAGATTTGAACAAGTTGGCATAGGCTTTGTGTCTACTAGAGAGTATGTGATTTATTATTTTTATAACAAAATGGCTTAAAAGAAAAATAATTATAGTACCATGAAATTCATACATCAGCTCTTTCCTTTTCTCCTGGGCCATAGTTCTAATTATTTTTTCTAATGGTAATTGATAACCAGGTGAATTCCCTTGCTGTTGCAGCTTTATAGAATTTTTTTGCTCTTAGCTTTCTAGGGAATAATAGAAAATCTCCAAGTTCAAATATATGTCAAAGTGATATAGTCCTTCTGTACATAAATAATAATGGTACAGAAGCCTGTTAAAGGTGGCTTTCATTTTTTATTTCAGATTTGCATCAGAGAGGTAATGACAGTTCATTAGCACTTGAAGTATCTAAAACTTAGAAAATATGTTTCACAATCCAAGGTTAAATGGGTCACCACCATCAGTTATGAAGGGAAGTATCGTGCGCCCTGGAGAACATTCCACATATTTCAAAGCGTTATCTCTCGCAGGGAAACACAACTCACCATTCTTCAGAGAAGTGACAGGACGATAGGAAGATCTATACAGTCTTATCCCTTAATATATGTGGACAGAGAATTGGCTATGCAGATTTTTCCTAAGGGAAAGTTTCCTACGGACGGTAGTTGTTGTCGCCGGTATGAAAACACTAGATGAAAAGGATTGTATAAGGATTATAAATGATCATGCTTTTGCACCAGCACGATTTAATACCGCTCTATTTGCTTGTCGAGTTTTAATTAAGAGATAACTGTCGCCACAGTTGGCTGTAGAAGGCTACAATCTCCAGCAGAGAGAGAAATGCCAGTGCCAAGTCCTACAGGTGGGGTGGCAAATGGGGGGTCGGTAACATAAAATAGACTCATAATTAAAAGCGTAATAGTCACTTCTATTTAATTGAATGAATATCATAAAAATATTTAAATGCATTCACTTATTTTTTTTAATAACTCCCTATTCCTTTTCATGTCTTTTAGGAGTATTCTGAATGTTGCTTCCCCTGTAGGGTTTTTTTTTTTTTTCTACGTTTGTTTTCTGAACTGGATGGTAATAATTCTTAATTGCAAAAGTTAGGATCTAAGAGATTTCATCTTTTCTTTTTTCCTCTCTGATTGATTAGAGTCAGGATTGTCCTTCTATGTTCACAAAAGAACTTTTTGCACAAAAGTGACTTAGATCAAAGGTGAGATAGTGTTCACTTCCTCTCTGGAAAAATCACTTAGAAAAGAGACTCCTATGAAGTTCTAACTCTAATTAGCTATCAAGAACTAGTGGCTAGGAATATTTTATACAGAAGGAAGGAAATAAACTTTAAATAATTCTGTATTATTTATTTGTCGAGTCTGTTACCCAGATTTTAGATGCATTTTGAGTAAGACTTCATTGAGATTTCCCATCTTAATCCAGACCTACACACACATAGGAGGAATGCTTCCATCTTGAGGTTGTAATTCAGATGGAGGCTCACTATTTTTCCTTTCTGTGTTCACCCTGTCAATGGTAATTATTGCTGCTTTGTCCTCCCTTATCTTAACCAGTTATAACCTTTTGGAACAGGTAAAGTTCCTTTATGCATAGTATGATGGGTGGGGCAAACTCCCCTTCCCTATTTTCATGGTAAATTAGTGGGTACTGAGAAAATAATTGCCATCCTGTTATTCCTTAACTACCTAACATAATACAATCCTGTTCTTGATTGAAGTATTACAATTATGGCATTCTTTTTTTTGTCCCAAGAGGAAATTTTAGACATTGTGAAAATGTTGGTGTTCATAAAAGTGTATCTTTCTATGCCTCCTGTGATTGGCTTTGGTTTTGGTTGAGACCTTTTCTTTGCATCATTGACAGCACACGTGAGTGGAGCCAACACTCCCTATTTTCTCCCATAAAAATAATTCTCGGGGCTCAGTGGGTTAAGTGGGTTAAGTGGGTGGCTCAGTGGGTTAAGCCTCTGCCTTCAGCTCAGGTCATGATCTCAGGGTCCTGGGATCGAGCCCCGCATCGGGCTCTCTGCTCATCCGGGAGCCTGCTTCCCCCCACCCCCCACTGCCCTCTGCCTGCTGGTTGGCCTACTTGTGATCTCTCTGTGTCAAATAAATAAATAAAATCTTTAAAAAAAATAATTCTCATAGGGAGAGCCGGACTGGATATTTGGAGAGAATAGAAATAACGCATTTTACTCTCTTAGTTTCTTTTATGGTATCACCTAAATATTCTAGAGCGTATTACTTTCCTTGTTCGTGTAATAACCTTGCAAGGGAGAGTAACCAATTTAGAGGGAAGAATTTGCTGTAGAGATAAAAATAAGTGGAACACCTAGAAATCCGAGTGTTCCTGCAGTCTCTGTCAGATCCTTGCTTCCTCCCGCTTTTGTTATCCATCACCCCGCTATGATTTGGATGAAGTCATCACCCTTTTATGTTTATAGTTCAGTTGGATAAGAGGCAGTAATTACTTAGATTTATTTAAACAAGGGGAAGAACATGCCCATGACAGGGAAGCAGAAGTCCAATTATGCAATTTATTATTTTGAGAAATTCTTGCCTATGTTACCATTTCAGATGGTGAGTCTAGAATCTTTGAGAGCCAGAATGACATCTTTCAGGTAATT
The DNA here is from genome assembly GCF_902655055.1 of Lutra lutra. Classification (NCBI taxonomy): domain Eukaryota; kingdom Metazoa; phylum Chordata; class Mammalia; order Carnivora; family Mustelidae; genus Lutra; species Lutra lutra. The sequence continues at coordinate 13,840,970 of NC_062279.1, forward strand.
CAGAATAATGACTCAATCACCTCCATACTGATGAATCTCATTTAAAACCAAGCCAGGAGCACCTGGGTGGCTCAGTCAGTTAAACGTCTGTCTTCAGTTCAGGTCATGATCCCAGGGTCCTGGGATTGAGCCCCACATTGGGCTCCCTACTCATGGGAAGCCTGCTTCTCTCTCTTCTACTCCCGCTGCTTGTGTTTCCTCTCTCACTGTGTTTTTGTCAAATAAATAAATAAAATCTTAAAAAAAATAAAACACTATATGTAAGTCCAGACTTACCATCATAGCTTCCTAAAACAAAGGGAATCAGATTCCATACAAAAAAACAACCAAAACTCAAGACCCAGGAGAAGTTCAGTAACTTACATAGTCAAATTAGGAGGTCCTTGATTCATTACTGCTTGACCCTTAATTACTTTCCACTCGTTGACTCCGCCTCTGACTTGGGTGAAGAGCCAATGCACAGTGATCCAAAAATTTGCAAAATAACTGACCTTACTTTACAAAGCAGACTCCCATAGTAAATTAAAAATGGAATTTTAACACTGAAAACAAAAACAGAATCTGTAGTAGCTACCGGTTCCGGACATAAAGTTAACCATTACAGCCATGCTGTTGGATACATATTATTGTCTCCAATTTTACAGATTAGAGAATGGAGGCTTAGAGGGGTGAATTAGATTATTTGCCCAGAATAACGTAATTTAAGCTGCGAAAACACAGAATTAGTCGCCTGGCTAACTTCAAGGAGCAGCCACTTTCCACTACATGATGCTTTCTCTCCTTTGTATTTTCTACTTTTAAAAAAATCAATTCCTAATGAAGCAAAGCATATCTGTTTGGATAAAACTGGAATACTGCTACAGAGTAGTGTAGAACTGTATTTATTTCTGCCCATCCCACTAACATCTGCCTTATATCGGTTACATCAAGGAATTTCTGTACCTGGAAGAGTTCTACACATCGGGCCAGTCTCCTGTGTCTCCATGCTTGTAATTCACTGTGTCCCCACCACCCTGCTGAAGTTTATAGGTCCAAAAAATCTTTGTCAATTAACAACCCTGCTTGGGTGGTGAAGCCAGTAGGACTTCTATAAAAATGAGGACATTTTGATAAAGAACCTGGAAAATGTTGAAAGCAAGTGAAAGGACGTGACCAGGAAAAACATGGAATGACTCATGATTGACTTGACTTATTTTCCGCCATTTTCAGCCCCTGACACCCCTGTCCCTATTCTATCTACTCCGTTTCTGGTGCATCTGTCCACTTGGCAGAGGCCGTCTCTGACCATCTTTGGCACTAACCACTGTGGTTTCTTTTCCTTTTTCTTTTTTAAAGATTGTATGTATTTGTTTGACACAGAGCACAAGCAGAAGGAATGGCAGGCAGAGAGAGAGAGAGGGAGAAGGGGGCTCCCCTTAGAGCAGGGAGCCTGATGCGGGGCTCAAACCCAGGACTTGGATGGTGACCTGAGCCAAAGGCAGATGCTTAACCCACTGAGCCATCTGGGCACCCCTGCCACTGTGGTTCGCGATGCCCTCAGTACCTCTGTACAGTCAGACCCATTGTTTGCATGCCCTCTTCTCTTTTCACTGTCCTTTTGCCTGAGTCAAACATACAACTCTCCCTCCTTTCTCCAACGTGGACGGACGTGGCATTCTAGTTACAAGGAGTGACATCCAGAAAGGAAAGAGTGGGAAGGAAGATTATCATTCTGTTTAGGGTCTGCACCTCACTGGCACGTAAACTCCATGAAGGTAGAGCTATGACCGTCTTGTTCGCCTCTCCATCCCCAGCCTGGCACGATGAGCACCTTGAATGAGTGATTGAACAGTCTGTGCTCAGAGCCTCGGCAGCTGGGCATGGCTCTCATGCCTTTTACTTTCTAACTTGCAAGGCCACACATGTTTATTCGTAGAACATACAGATAGTTCCCTGACTTGGTCAGGTCTTATGCTGACATGGTGGACTGTGTTTGATTCATCTTCAGACTCTGATCTATCTGGGGATGGTCCTCACTTTATAATCAACTCTGTATAAAATGGTTGAAGTGGTAACTTGTCTATCTTTTATCTTCCTGAGACTAATTGGCCCTTTTTCCTCCTCTTTGAGTTTATTGAATTTTCCTGAGCTCCTAATAATATGTGAGATTTGCTGCTGTGTCTAATACATTCTGACAGATGAAATTTGGATAATTATATTGTTTTTCTTTAGAGATAAAATATATTGTCCGTAGTGTTAGATTTGAAAGCAGGTATTTCAATTAAAGGAGTCAGGAGCAGTTAACAGTGGAATACAATGTTAGGAAACCACTTCTTGTCCTATCCTTGCCATTACCTGCATTATTTCCTTCAATTTTGAAAAAATACTTGTGTTTTGCTTTAACTTTCTGAAATGGCCATTTTTTCTTTAAGGATTTTATTTATTTATTTGACAGGCAGAGATTACAAGCAGGCAGAGAGGTGGGGGGGAAGGAGGCTCCGTGCTGAGCAGAAAACCCGATTCGGGGCTCGATGTGGGGCTTGATCCCAGGACTCTGGGATCATGACCTCAGCGGAAGGCAGAGGCTTCAACCCACTGAGCCACCCAGGCGCCGCAATGAAATGGCCTTTTTTTTTTTTTAATTGACGTCAAAAGACCCTACTGGTGGAAGAGTAAATTGTGACATGATTGTCACCATGTGTTATACCCAATTACAGATGATCAGAAGTGGTACAGGTGGATCATTAGAATTTAAATGAGGAGAAATCTTGTGATTTTGTTACAAGTACAAAAAAAATGGCATTTAATTATGTGGGTTAAGGGGAGCTATTACCTGTTGATATTAAACAAAAGGAGCCATTTACATGTAATGTAGCATTTTACCCCATACAAGATGTAATTAACAATGGTTGATTGAGGTTATAATCCTCGACGTCACAAAGGAAATGGAATAGTTGTGTGATTTGGGGTAAGTTGTTGAAAGTTTCTAAGCTTTGATATCTTCCTCTTACATATAAGGAGTTAGGCCAAAAATATTTCAAGATTTCTTCCAACCCTAGTTTTCTGTATTTTTATGTTGGCAGTGAATCTTCCAAACTTAGCAAGATTTGAGAACTCCTAGTCCACACCTGGTGTCATATTCTCTGTAGCCAACAAGGGTTTCTCCAGTGCCTGCTTCTAGGATGGTTTCAATAAATAAAATCACAGAAGTATTGTAAGCCTTTTAACAAAATCACAGAATTCTGAAGAAAAAAAACTACCCAAACATTTTCTTTGATCTATTTATGTGTGGAGGTGGGGGGGAGATGGGAAGAAGGAACTACTTATTTTTGAGCAAAAACCTTAACCCAGAAGGCAGGGACAAATGGGGGCCCCAATTTATTCATGCCAAAATGTTTCTTTTATTACAACAATAGTTTATTATGGGAAATGATGTGTTAATGGTAAAACCAATTTTGTCACAATATGAATCGTTCAGATCGTGAAGTTAGATTACCTCAGGAATTTTACTTTGATCATAGCTGTCTGGCATTCCTATCTACCCTCTACCCTGAGTACTTAGTGTATGATTGTGCCCTGCTTAACTGCATCAGTGTTTAGCTCCAGTGACAAATTTTTTTCTGATTGCTGTGCTGGCACCTGAAACTCACCTTGGTGCCTGAGCTTGCCAAGTTCAATTCCCATAGTTCTGAAGTGATTTGAGGGTAGATTCCAGTTCCTTGTGTTTTCTTACGGAAGGGGGACACGCACGACATATTGAGGTCAGAGCAACAGTTGAACTTGCAAGGATTAGGAAGCCTGGAGAAGAGCGCTAGAAAAATTGGTGTTCTAGAGAGGAACCCCAAAATGAACCAAAATTTAAATACCACTTTCTCCTCCAAGGATTTTCTTTATGGTTTCTTTTGTGTTTTATGTGGGTAAGTCTCATGTACTTGTGAGTAAATAAAAGTCTGCCAACAGATCTGTTATTAAGCACTAACTTTCTTACGACTTGGGAACTTGTGAGGGTGTAATAAGGGACACACACTTTGAGATGACAGACCTCTTCTCTCTGCCATACTGCACTAACTTTCCCTGCTTATCTAGGTCTCTGGACCAGGATGAGTTTGGGGGCCCTCTTTCATTCTTCTTCCCTTTGTGCTAGTCATAAACATTTTTCCCAACCCATTCCATTTGCTTCAGGAGCCTAGAGAGTACCGAAGGCATACAGACCTTTCCCCTGCCGTTAGCTCTGAGCACTGCCCTGTTTCTTATCCGTCTGTGCATTCATGTGTTTGTTCATGTAATCATATATATGTTCAAATATTTAATAAATACTTGTTCAGCACCGATGTATGGGCCAAAGTTTCCTGACTATAAAATCCAGGTTTACGACCGACCTCACACTCATGGCTTCTTGCATAATCGGGGAACAGAGTAAGGCAACAATTACCCCACGGGTGAAAAGTACAAAAATAGGCATCCGCACAGGTGCCTGATCTAAATTAGACTACAGTGAGAGAGACAAACACTGTTTTAAACCTTTGCTCTATCCCGCGTATCAGTAGGATTTTACGTCATTAGTTGGCTGTATGTGTTTAGTTTGGTACGTACATAAGCAAGATATCCTAATATCAACCAGGGAAGGAAAATCCCTTCTTGAGATAAGCGGGAATTTCAGATGGGTCAGTAGAGATTTCCTCTGTTTCAAAGTTACAGGTGTGGCCGGTGTCACTGCATGTTCACAGACTTACCCATATCAGATGAGTGACTTCTTTCCTGACTTTTTTTTTCTTCATCTACCACTTCAACCACTGGTAGATATGAATGCCAGGCAAAAAATACTACTCAGACAAACGAGGGTAGCAGTCTCATATTTTCTTTTGGTCACTGAAGCCATCTCTAAATTTGACGCATGTCACACTTTTTCAACCGTGCCTCTCCAGTGAATAGCTCTAGAAACACTACAGATTTTGGTTCCACTTGCCCTTCCTGTTGATAGGATACAACTTCACTTATGCTCTGTCCTGTTCCAGACAGGATTGATGGCAGTTCAGAAAGATTGTAAAATAGACCCAGAAGCATCGATTAGAAGCAAAGCAAGTAAGCGTGGCAACGGTCTAGATGGCTTGGTCTCCAGCACGGATTGTCAGCCTTAACACTCTTGATATTTGGGGCCACACTAGTATTTGTGGGGTTTTGTCCTAGGCATAGGATGTTTAGCAGCGTCTCTGACCTCTACCTGTCCTCCTGGTCATGACAACCAAAAATATCTCCAGACATTGTCAAATGTCCCCTGAGGGGACAGCAGTGCTCCCCTTCCTCCACTGAGAACCACTGGTCTAGAGTGTAGATGTAGAGAAGTGGATCTGTTTGGGACGCAGAATTGGCAGGACTTGCTTATGGATTCCCTGTGGAGGGAAGGTTGAGGGAAAGGAAAGAGGCAGGAAGGTGTCCCAGATTCTTTGCTCTCATACTCAGTGGCGGTCGGTGCCACTTCCTGAGATGGAGAAGACTGGTGGACCACAAGGTAGTGTGGGGGTGGGATGGGAAAATCATAGTGTTGTAATTGATTTGGACTTAACCAAGTTTCAGATATGTGTTAGAGATCCAAGGGAGATGGCAAGTGCACAGGTGAATTGTAATCTGGAGCTCAAGAGAGAATTTTCTGAAGTAGTTGGACTAGGTGAGAACACTTATGGAGAGAGTAGAAGTAGGAGAGAAAAAAAAGTGGTCTTGGAACCAACGCCTGTGAGGGGATAGAGGCAGCCTAGCCAGCGACCGAGATGGGGTAAGAAGGAAACAGGAAGACTGTGCCATCAGGGCACCAGGAAGGTATGTCAGGGGGAAGTGTTCACTTGTATAAAGTCTTCCGAGATATCCAATAAGAAATGTTAGCTCTTATTTTATTATTATAAATAACTAAAATTATTTTAACTATCAAAATATTAGGTCCAAAAGCAAATAAAAAGACAAGAAGAGAGATAGAAAATGGGCCATGGAATGAAGTTAAAATACTAAAATTTGTAGATCTTAAGGACCCAAACCCTTGCTCTCTCTAGGTGTACTACAAATCTTGGCTTTCTAGCTTTTATCTAGCTTTTTATTATTTATGTTCACAGGGACCATAAAGTAAAAGCCAACTGTGTCAGAGGTCCCTTAGACCACCCCTAGATTAGATGATTTGCCAGTATCTAGACATCACCACAACTAAGATGTCTTAGGGTGAAAAGATCCAAGGCAAAGACAAAGGGAAAAGGCACTTGGGGTGAAGTCCAGAGGAAATCAGGCACAAGCTCCCAGGAATTCTCTCCTAGCCAAGGCACGCAGGACACACATTTCTGCGGGGATGAGTTATGACAACACGTGTGAAAGGTTTCTTGCCAGGGAAGCTCACAAGAGACTTTGTGTTCAGGACTTATGGGAAGCTAGTCATGTGTAGGCACTCTGGGCCAGGCCTGTACCAAAATTCCAGACTCCCAGAAGGGAAGCAAGTATGCAGGATAAACCACACAGTTCCCATAAAACAGTTTCAGCACAGTGAGCTACTCTCTTCTGTCTGGGAATGGTGGGAGCCCTTCCGAAATCTCACTTCCCAGAAGCCAGCCAGGGGCCAAACCCCCAAGCAGCCCTTTCTAAGGGTGGCTGTCCCAGGCCTGCTCTGCTACCTCATTTTTGTACATGGGATAAAGCCCAGGGAAAATATAAGCATTGTTGGCCCTAAGACTAATCAGAATTTCTCTGGAATGGACGTTTGAGTAATAAACTGTTTCCATTTCATTCGAAGAGCTAGTAAGCCAAAATTGTTGTCTTTGTATGTCGGAAGGCAGTCTGGCATATAATTTTAATCATTTATCTTAATATTTAATAATTTAATAATAATAAGTAGTTTATTTTAATAACCATAGATTGAGATATGTGACAAACTGGGTTTCTAGTTAAGGCTCAGCTACTTGTTACCTCTTTATACCTCCATTTCTGCTAATAAAGCCCATCGTTTTGAAGATTTAGTGAGATATACACTGTGCCCAGGATAGTGACTGGCACACAACAGGCATTCAGTAGTAGTGGTGGCATTGGTACTGGTGCTAACAATTGCAGTAATAGTTGTTGTTTTGTTATTGTCTGTCTTCAGTTAGCTGTGCCATTACTTTTCTTGGATTAATCGGTTGTAATATCCATCCTACCGTATTTTCAGCTAAATGGCTTCCAGTTTTTCAATTAAAATTTCAGTTGAACAGTATCAGAGGCATTTTAATAAAAATTTTACTGAGCATGATTAGTTGATGAGAAGTAAATTGCTCATTTTTGATTACCACATTAACTCTTTCCGGCCATTAGGGTACCATTTAGTAAATTACCTCTTTTAGTGCAGTCCTCAAAATGTCACCCAAGTGACCAGAAAGAGTTAATAATGTACCAACAGACTGAGCAGTTTACTACCGTCTTACTATCAGATCAGTCTCATTAGATTAAATGTTTCCCCTTCTGTGATTGTCCTTTGCCTTAAAAATGAAATATTGGATGCTGTTTTTTATTTTTCATAGATCTTATAAGCTCACTGAAAAGTATGGCGAGTTCTCTCACAAGCCTTCTAAGGGGATTTAAAGTATTGGTGCTCGCTCTACAAAATGGAGAACAAATCTGATGGGGATAATATATCCTACAGGGTGTACAAGAAGGGCATTATTTTCTGAGGGCACAAGTGATTCCCTGATTATGATCTGAGAACTGGGGAGTCATATTAATGTGTCTCTCTTAAGTATTTGAGCACTGGAAAGAATTATGTCTCATGGAAGTGTAGCAGATAAACATGTGTGGGGGCAGGAATCTTGCCTTTTTACAATGTCTACATTATCAGTTCTCCTGTGGATGTGTTTTTACCACAAATTCTAATACAACTCTTGTGGCGTCTGGGTGGCTCAGTGGTTGGGCATCTGCCTTCAGCTCAGGTCATGAGTCATGATCCCAGGGTCCTGGGATTGAGCCCCACATTGGGCTGCCTGCTCAGTGGAGAGTCTGCTTGTCCCTCTCCCACTCCTCCTGCTTGTGCTCTCTCTCTCTCTCTCTGTGTCTCTCTCTCTGTCAAATAAATGGGTAAAATCTTAAAAAAAAACAACAAAAAAAATTTCAATACATCTCTTAATTTTTCAGGAGCATTCCTTACTTTCTCCTGAATAGGGACCTGCAGTCAGTTCTTAAAATTTTCTCTGTATCTCTGTAATTATCTTTTTTTCAGGTAGCCTGGGAAAACCATTACCACTCACTTAGAAAGCATACTTGATTCCTGAAGGACTAGTTTTTTCACATAAAAGGATATCTTTTCATTGATTTGTTACAGTCTGATAATTTATGAGCCACGAAGTATTTCCTGAGTTGTCACTGTGTGTGTGACATTACGTTGAGGGCTCTGAGTAATACAAAAGTAATATATGACTGGCTCACTCAGTCATTTATGCAATAGATACCTTCCGAGCCAGCTGTGTGCCCTGTACTCTAGGAATACGAAGATGAATAAAAAGCATCAAAGAACCTGAAGTTTGGTTGGGAAGATGATTAATTATGACACCCAACTCCTAACAGCACCACTGGGCATATGAAAGTGTCCTAACAGAAATATGCCCAGCTGTTCAGAAAGATCAGAGAGGGAAACCCAGCTCAGCTTGGAAGGAGTAAAGAAAATTATCTGCAGGAAATGAAGGTGAGTGAGTCTTACAACAGGAACGGGAGGCATCCAAGGGCAACAGGCATTTCTACCACAGAGGACAATACCAAGGCACAAAGTTGAGCAACGAAGGGCAGAGGGCTGATGGTTCTGTAAAGTGTATTTGTTGTTGCCAAAGTCATGTGCAAAGCAGAAAACAAGGCTAGAAAAATAGGAAGCTATTAGACTAGTGACAGTCTATGGTTTAAATTTGCTGAGTTTTAAAACCTAGTTGGAGATAGTCAACGCGACGTACATAGCTACACGTGGTTAATGGTTAGTCTCTGGTGTTCATTATTGTGTACATTCTTTTCCCAAAACCCAGGAGGTAGCAGTATTTCCCTCATTTTGTGGCTGAGGAAGCTATTTTTTAGATATACTAAATAAATTCTCCAAGAAAGCAGAGAAAACAAGTGACGGAGATAGAATTCAATTCTACAGCATTCTAGAACACAAATTCACAGAGGTTGAATAACTTGCCCAGGATTATGTAGTAAATGGCTGAACAGGTATTCAGTTCAAATCTTTTTTCCTTGCACAAGGGCGGTATTGACGGTGAGTTCTATTTACGCAGGAGGCAGGGAGGTGAAAGCCCAGGGTAAATGAGGAAGGACGCCACTGTGCAAGGATCTGGGGCCAGGCCTGCCTACCGGCTTTCCCCAGACAGTATCCACTCATACTCGTGGCCTTGGCATAATTACTACTAACACCCTTTTTCGTTCCTAGAAGTTTTCCAGTCTGGAATGAGAAATCCTGTGATCACGCTCAGTATAAAACATTGTACAAAAGTCAGGTTTTGTACCAAATGTGACGGAGAATATAACTGGGAGAGGACTTAGAAATGTTGGTTTGGGCAGAGAGTACAGCATGTGTTTTCCAGTTGTAACTGAATTAACTAAAAACGGAAATGGGACAGTAACTGGTCTCACAATGATATATTGTTAGAGACATGCCGGAAAACAAAATGGGTCTTTTTCCTCACATACTCTCTAGCCCCTGGGATATCCATGTCGTTCACTTGTCCAGGCAAGGTGAACCTTGGTGGATGATTTTTGTTTTATAGCAGACTTCTTTGACATAGTCACAGAGCCAGGAGTCCTCTGGTATTTTAAGTTGCTCCCTTCTCCTCCAGACTGGCCCATGAGCCTCAGAATATATGTATCTGGAAAGGATAATATGGAGTATTATGGGAAAACAGCAACCAAGTTATAAATTTCCCTTAGATTATTAGCCCTGCCTTAGAAAATCCTCTAGAGAGTTTCAAATAGAAAAGCTTCTACTTTTCCTCTGGAAAATAAATTCTCAGTGGGACTGGGAGCTCGTTATTTCCAACTATCCCCCATGTACATATTTGGGTGAATTTTGATATTTGTCCTGAAATTCTTATTGGTATTTCTGTATTTTAAGAAGAATTTATGGTTACTGTATTCTTTGCATACACGCTGGAACAAAGACAGACTACTGTTTAGGCCAGGATATGAGGAGAGGAGAGAATCTGATTTCAACAATCTCTCAAAGGAGTGTAACTGGTTGCCATTTTATTTTGTTTTAGCAAATATTTCTTCAAATATGTGGGCCAAAGATTTATGCTTATAAATCCATACAGCTTTTTTCACATTTTTATTTAATGGCATCTGATCCATAATTATGTTATGAGCCATAATTCCATTATATATTATTGTATATTAATAACAATAGTACCTACCTCTACCTATCCTGTTTAATGTGACCATTGAAAGAGTTAAAATACGTTAATATCTGTAAGTCACTTGTAACAGTGACCACCATGCAAGTATTTGCTACAATTATCCCTTTTCTTAAAATAGCGTTTTGACCTCGTAACAGTGAAGAGCTCCATCCAATACATAGACACAAGCCAATGTGGTGTGTTTTTATTTACATCAGGTTCATGTGGGTTAACTGCTGTTGTTTCTATTGTTATTATCATTGCTACCTTTATTTCCTGTTCAGAGCAAGCTTTTCTCCTGGTGAGATCAAGTTTGTCCCTGGTAATTATGATGGGGCACCCAGAGTCCCAGAGTCCGCTGGTGCACTGTCCAGGGGAAAAAAATGGGTTAAGGTTTATGAGCCATTCTTACAAAATTAACATCCAAATAGCTTCTCGAGTCTTTCTTCTATCACGGTGGTCGTGTTCTAACAGTGGGGCAGCGAGGCCACTGAATGGAGATGTCACGACTGATGCGTCCGCCGGGCATCTGAGCAGAAGAGCTGCCAGTAGGCACACCATGCTTTTTACCTCAGTGAGAGCCCAGTTAGAAATCCAGTGAGGTTCCTTAATGGCTGATGAGAGCTCACAAGTGGGTCAGAGGACCAAATCCTGGCTGCCAGGGAAAGCGTGCACGTTTTCTGTTTCTTTCCTTCTGTCAAGAAGTAAACCCCCACCAACTTGCTGAAAAAATAAGAAGTAACTACTATTCCTCTTTATGTGCGGCTCCCGGGTGTTCCTGCTCCGACGACTTTGAAGAACCCCGTGCACACATGAACATTCTGTGTTATTTGGGGCTGGATTCCTTTGCAGGGAGCCTGCCTCTGCCAGCTCGTGGTAAAAGTTTCTGTGAAGTCACTGCTGTTCCTCCATACGCCTGAACATTGCCTCTTCTGGTGTCCGAAAGCGGAGGTTGAGCTCACGTGACTTACTGGCTATTTCATTCATTCGTTAGGTGGAATGTCGTGACTACCCTCTCATTGTATGTCAAGGAACCTCTTTTTTTGCCCCCGCTTTTTTGTGTTTTACGCATTCAATGATTATTCACTAAGAGCCTGATGGCTGGCAAAATACCGACATACTGGATGCCATGAAGGAGTGTACAGGAGAATGAAAGACATAAATACAGTTAACTGTGTGTTTCAGTTAGGAAGAAGTAAAATTCCTAAGGAAGTACAGTATGGTTGGAGAGGCGTGTGAGTTCCAGTTCTGCCATCTCTTTAAGAGTATCTCATTTTGGGGGACACCTGGGTGGCTTAGTCAGTTAACCAGCCTTTGGCTAAGGTTATGATCCCAGGGTCCTGGGATTGAGTCCCGCATCAGGCTCCCCGCTCAACTGGAGCCTGCTGCTCCCTCTGCCTGCTGCTCCCTCTGCCTGCCCCTCCTGCTGCTTGTGCGTGCTCTCTCTCTCTCTCTCTCTCTGACAAATAAATAAAATCTTTAAAAAAAAAAAATAAGGTATCTTGTTTTGGGGTTCCTGGCTGGCTCAATTGGTAGAGCATGTGACTCTTCATCTTGGGGTTGTGAGTTCAAGCCCCATGTTGGGCATAAAGATTACTTAAAAAAATTTTTTTTAATCTAAAAAAAAAGCATATTTTGTTTCATTTCTAGACCTTCCCCATATCATCCTTCTCGCATTTTCTCAATATCCTGTGAAGCTCATACGAACAAGCGTGCCAGTGTTGGTGTCTTACGTCAGTTTTCGGAAGGGTGGTCTCCCACGGACCACCATGAACCAAACTCTGTAATTGCAGAGTAGAAATTCTCACTATCGTAGCATCCCTGGATCCTTAGTCTTCTGTGTAAGCTCTCTCTTGTCTAGTTCCATTGTCTAATTATAAACACTGAAGCCTTTTACCAATTGCTCGCACCAGCTACTTTATCTTTGTGCATTCACAGTCCATTCGCTGCTGTACCAAATTCTCAGTTTCCATCAGGTCAATCATTCCGTGCTCAGGCAGTTTGCTCTCTGCTCCTTCTTGGCCCCTGTACTGCAAACCCTTTCTGCTCTCATGCAGCATGCCTTTCTTTCTCCTCCACATAAGACCATTTTCTTTTTTGTTTTCATTTTTGTTTTTTGCCCTTGTTCAAAACTTTTCTTCTGTGCTGTTCCTGCATTATCTTTAGGAGTTCTACGTTCTGCACTTGTGCTTAATTCCAGAGCCTTGCGTAGTTACGTAATGTTGATTATGTATTGGATGTCCATGGATGTGTTTGTGTCTCTGTTCTGTTGTATGCTCTAGTGTCTTCAGTTTCCCAGTGCCCAACATGCTGTTCTCTGTGCACAAAAGCAAACTGAATACACTTGTTTTATGGTGAAAGCATTGGCTCTTATCGTGCTGCTTTGTTTTATGGTGAAAGCACTGGGTCTTATCTTGCTGCTTGCTGACCACTATTTTAGGGAGTGCGTTGTTTGTAATCTTCCCAGAGGCTGAACTATTTTTCATGAAGTGAGGCTTCTGTAAAGCACTTTCCCTTTTGACTCTTCTTTTTGAACAGGAGTAAAAATGCTGGTAGTACTTGATGTGTGAATATTAAAATATAGAAATTAACTGGTCCAGGATAAACTTTTGGGTAGTTTTTTTTTTTTTTAATTCGCATGTCAGACAGGTAGGTGCCTGTCCTTTACTTGGCAATGAGAGCAATAGACTGTAATGGGCAGAAATAGGGCCTGTTTGGCCAAAAGTCTGCCCAGGAAAAATTTGATGAAACAGTTTCATGAACAAGTGTTTATGGAGTGCCTAGAGGCATGAGACATTCTGCTAAATGCTGAGAATACACAAGTAAGCAAATTCAGAGAACAGTCCCATACCTTGGGGAGCTTCTAATCTTATAAGGCCTCTCTATGACGTGATCATGGAAACAGATGTAAAGTCACCACTGGGATGGGACTTACTCAAGAAACTGCTACCCACCCTGAGATTTGAAGCGTGATTAGAACACACCTGGGGCACAGGAGTGGGGAGAAAAGGAAGGGAACTACTGGTAAGGGGTAAAACATACACAGAGGTAGCAGGAGGGGATAGGACATATTTGAAACTGAGAAATAATAACGTGGCTGGAACACAGCAAAGGGGAGTAAGCTGTGTCTGAGGATTTGGCTCGTTAGCCAAAAAACAACAGGTGCTGGGGCTTAGAAGGATATGTATGACCAGATTAGTATTTTGAATTATTACTTTGACTACAGTGTAGAACAAATTGGTGATGGCAAGGAAAGGTGAATAGAAGTAGGGGCAAGATATTTACGAGACGGTGTCCATTGAGATTGAATGCAAGAGCAAAGGAGAAGGAGGCTTCCAAGATGACACTTACATCTCTGATTTGCATGACCTCCTTTTGGTTTTAAAAACTTGCCAACAGTTCAACTGCATATCCGGTTTCCTCTTCCTGGAAGACTCCGCCTCTCTGGCTCAGTATGGCTTCTCTTCCTCTGTCTTTAGATCTCAGCTTAGTGTCAGCTCCACAATGAGGAGAGGATTTGCCTCACTGTTTTAAACGGGGTCCCTCCACTTTTACTCCATTTCTTTGTCCTGTTTGTCTCTTTTCATAACGATTCATTTGTTATTTGTTTCCTTTTATCTTATTCATTTTTCTTTCTAGAAAAATTGAAAACTCTTGACAGGAGGGGACGGGTCTGTTTTGTTCACTACTGTACACCTAGGTCCTAGTACCATGGTGGTATTGCTCTACAAATATTTGTCAAATCGTTGGACAAATTGAACGTTTGCCTTCTTATTTATGTTTTGCTTCAGTTAATTAAAATACATTTTTATTCTCTGAAAACCCACACTGTCTGGAGAACTGACAGAGATCATCTGGAGCTTTGTAAAGAATAGGGAAGCCCACCAGAGATTTATTCTGTTCCACAGGTCATCCAGAAAATGGACGAGTTACATATGGATGAGCTAAGGAATGTCCACGAGGTATCTGTTTTTGGACAGATGCTACACATGCCCCTTCCTCTAGTTGGTGGAGATTACCTCAAAAGATACAAATAGTAGAATCTGAATACATAGGAGTTAAAACATATCTTAATAAATATCTGAATACGTAGGACTTAAAGTCTTTAGCTGTAGGTTTGCAACATGTTTATATTCGTAATATCTGATCTACTTGATTCCTGCTGAACTAATCCTATATGTTAGTTTTCTAAATCTTGAATACGCTTATTTTTACAAAATGAATATCTCCTCTCCCATTTCTTGATCTACCTCTTGTGGTAAATTCTTATGAACAAGCAGGGAGCCTGACTGTAGTTATTCTATCTGCCTGCCTGTTGAGTACATCCGAATTATGGTAAAGCAGAGGAATGGTTCAGATGTATGTGTTTGTTTTGAAATAATTCTCTCTTCTCGGTCTGGAATATGCTGTAAGGTCTTAATTTTAGATTTTCTTGGGTTCACTGTCAATAGAAAGTAGAGTATAAATCTTTATAAATTTATTCCTCAACTATATTGTAGTTACTTTTTCTCATTGTGCTTTTTAACTATTTGATAAACTGTTTGTATATTATCATGAATGCCAATTCACTATTATTATATGCGAATGAGTAACATTCCTTCAAAATAAAATGGTGATCCTGTGCGCTTTCCAACTATAATATCCTAACCCATATTTTAGTTTTTAGTGCTTTTCCCCTAGTTCCTTCTATGTCATCTTTATCTGGCCCATCAGTTATCAAATCTACACATTCCCTTCCTCCATTATCCATCTCCATGACAACCAAAGGTGGTTGCTAAGTGCTGGTTTCATTCAGGACATTTTGATGCCAGAGCTGAGTACATGACTGGCCCCTGTGTCCTGTGGATTGGTACACATTCCACTGAAGATCATTCCATTGCAAGATGATAGCTCGTTCCTAGTTTGACTAAATTCTCTGTTTTTCATAGCATGTAAGAAACCAAAACCTTATTTTAAAATTGTTACTTGAAGTCTCTTTATATAAATATCCTAGCAATATTTTGTCGACATAGATATTAAGGGGTTGAAAAGAAATAAGTTCTTTATAGCATAGCCACGTAAGCAGTTTTCATCTTTTACTAAGTTTTTTGCCTTCTCCCTCAACAAAAAATGTCCTTCCCATATCAAATTGGAATAGGAGACCCACCATGACTCACCATGGAGAATTCTTCAAGTCCAAACCTGGGTTTTGCTCTCATTTGAGGAAAACAGGAGATGCCTTCAGGTGTGCGATATTCATAGTAGACACACTAGTTTTAGGAACTTGAAGACTTTCCATCTTTAGAACACAGACTCTAATCTAACAACTCCGGCACAGGTTGCTAACAATTTTGAGTGAAAAACCAGAAGTGCACTGACCTTCAGGGCCCTGCATCTGTGCTGGGGAGATTCTCTGGGGTGGGTGGGGCTATTGACATTCTGTGGTTCTTACCTGATTTCAGCGTTCTCCTCCGTAGATGGCAAGATGTGTGCGGTACATGCCAGTGGGCCCACCTCAAGGGCTTAGAGCAGGTACCAGTAATGGATCGTGGCAGACTTTCCGAGGCAGCCTGGGAATCTTTCTTAACACAGCATTCCCAGCATTGTTTTTAAAAAGAGGCATCAGCCCTGCCTGAGATTCTTCTAACTCTTAAGTTATTTTGTTCTTATGCTGTCTCCCCTTCTAAGTCCACCCCTGCACCCCCCACCATGGCAACTGGACGCTTACTCTCATGGTTGCTTTATGATATTTTCTAGAGGACCTGTCATTTGCTTTTACAAAGTGAAAAACACAGATGATGTCGGTTTGTTTTTGTTTGTTTGTTTCTTCCCTCCTCTTTTACAAACAGTAGTAATTTACCTAAATGACCAGGCGAGGAGGTAAGGTAAAATAGAAGTTAAAAGAAAGTCTGTCCCGGATATAATTCTTACATGTCTAGTGACATTGCAGAAAATTTTAATTCTTGGGGTGCCTGGGTGGCTCAGTTGGTTAAGCATCTGCCTTCGGCTCAGGTCTTGATCTCAGGGTCCTGGGATCGAGTTCTGCATCAGGCTCCCTACTCAACGGGAAGCCTGCTTATCCCTCTCCCGCTGCCCCTGCTTGTGTTCCCTCTCTTGCTGTCTCTCTTTCTGTCAAATAAGTAAACAAAATCTTAAAAAAAAAAAAAAAAAAAAAGAAAAGAAAAGAAAAACAATTCTTTTGGAGCAGTGTGTTATTCTGGTTCATGTGTATGAGAGAGAGACAGATCGACACAGAGACAGAAGAGAGGGGAAGGGAGGGAGGGAGGTGAGAAGGGTGTGTGCATAGATGTTACAATCAAGTAAAATGTCAGCGTAGTAATTATAGACCAGAGAAGTTCACTCCACAGAATTAATTCTGTTCAAAGGCAGATCATGGTTTAGAAGCTTGCATTTTAAAAATAAAACATTTTCTTTTAGTTCTTCTCCAATCAAAGCCGGGTGGAGTAGTTACCGTTCTAAGATGAAGTCTGTAAGAGCGTAACAATCCCCCAGGATAAGAACAAGTGTGTTGTTTGAGTTTTCCGGCTCATCTTGGGGGATTTCAGAACTCTTTAAGTGCTTAGCTTCTCGCTTTCTTCGGATCAGGACTGCATGTTAGGTAGGTTCTCGTGGAGGAACAGAAGCCGGTGTTAGGCTTGTCTGCGTCTGAGACCCACGTAAGAGAGCGGTCCCCCCCTTGTTTGGGTCAGCGTCCGGAGTCGGCACTTAACACCCAGAAGCCTCCTTTTGAAGTCTTTTCCTCGCTTAATTTTCTGCACCTTTGAGATCCTTTCAGAGGTATTTTCTTTTTAACCTATCAGGCATTCTTGTTTAGAAGAATCGGTCTTTCAGATGGTATAAAGAAACTGGATACTTGTAATCTGTCAAGTATGGCTAAAAACCTTAGGGCATTAAGGACAGACAGAAAGAGGGTTCTGGAAGAAGCAGCTTTGCAATCTCATTATAGATCTGCTTTTTTTCCTCCTTTTAATTTCGTCCGATCAGAGAGAAAGTAAGAAATTTCGGTTTCATTTAGGAGTTACAGTTTGTTCTTTTCTTACATAGGAAATCAAGGCGGAATCCCTCTCTGGGATTAGAGTTTGGTATCAGAGTCCTCCTTGTATAAGAAAATAGTGAAAGGTCTTACAAAAATTCTGCTCAAACCCAACACCTATTTTAATAAAGAGTAACCTTTAAAAATGATCAAAGATGATCATAAAATTATTTTAAAATTTTAAGTTTAAGAAAGTCAGCATTAATTGTTAGTGTGGGATTCACATTGGGAAACAGTAATTCCTAGAAGAATTCGTATGTATGTATGTATGCATGTATGTATGTGTGTATGTAAGTGGATTTATAAATTTAAATATAAAATTTAAGAATCTGAGTCACTCTGATTCACAAAGTAAATGAAAAGTCTCTGTTCTTATAGAGCTCTCTGTTGAGGGCTTATCCACAGAATAATATCATATACTGCTAAACTCTAGCTTCTCTATTTTTACCAAAAATAAACACTGGGGTCACGGTCCTTGAAATAACTCCTACTTCCTTATTCTCTTTCCTATTCCAATTAATCTGTGTCTTTTCTCTCAGGTGGTAACGTCTCCTACGGATGTTAATAATTTCAACATCTGGTGGGCTTGTTCTTGATTCTGCTCTGTGAAGCCTTCTTCTGGCTTTAATTGTTAGCCAGTGACAGTTGCTTAAAATGTTTATTTCAGATTTCCTGGCTTTTCATCCCTAGAGACAGGTTATTAATATCTCTAACACTCAGGATATGTGGAGGATCTTCTATTACTAGAAATCTGCCCTTGCTTAATGTGAACTGTTTGAGGCAAAAATAAAAGGTTTCTATCTTTGTAACCCCAGTCCCTAATATAGTGTTTAACATACAGTAGTTAGTTACCGAATAAGTATTTACTGGATGAAAATGTGTCCTGAGGTGGGGGAATGGAAGGAAAAGTATTCATTTCAGCTTCTGCAAGGGCTGAGCGGTGGTTTAGGGAATAAGCCAGTTGGAAACTGGTTTAAGTAGCTTCTGTTAAATCTTCATGTATAATCGTACCTCCCTCTGCCATCAATAAGACAAAAACGCTAAAGCTTCCCTCTTAGGCTAAACAGAGCACTCAGGCTAACTTTTCTGATGCTGACCATATTCTGTTCATGCTACTCATCATTTTTGTAAAAATGGAAGAACAGGGGTTCTGGGATAGCTCAGCAGACTTCGGAAATACATGCTCAACTAAAGTGAATTTGCATAATAGTAAAAAATAATAAGTTAAAAAAAATTAAGTGAATTTGCCTGAAGAAATACCTTTCCAAGCTGACAACTGGAAATAGTATTGCTAAAGTGCATTAAATCTATTAAAAATATACAAAAAGAGGAATTGTCATATTCATAACATAAGAATAAAATTAATAATGTACATATAATTGAATTAAACTCAACTAGAAACATCGTTGCAATTTTACCTGACTTAAGGCAACCCCCCCCATCCATTTCGCAGACTAGTAAAATTTGATAATCATGCAGAAACATTCCAAGGTTGCCTCTTTTACCGTATTTAAAGCTAGATGAGACGTGACATTTGAGAATGACAAGACTTTACCAGCTTGGGCCTTGCCAGCAGTTTTTCCAGTGTTAGCATTTTTCCTTTTCCCCACCATCGC
Source organism: Lutra lutra (assembly GCF_902655055.1). Taxonomy (NCBI): domain Eukaryota; kingdom Metazoa; phylum Chordata; class Mammalia; order Carnivora; family Mustelidae; genus Lutra; species Lutra lutra. Next base: position 13,859,968 of record NC_062279.1, read on the forward strand.
TTAAAAATAACAACAAAGAAATAACTCTCGATTTGCTTTCCAGTAGTGGGGACCATTTTGAGCTCCAATGATTGCGCACCCATTGATGCATCATTTATGGGAAACTGCTATGTTTCAGATACTGCAAAGGTACACAAGACTAGGTTTCTGCTCTCAAGGATCTCTTAGTCTGGCGGTTCAATATTTGAACCATTTTATTTTACATTGGTTGGACCTTTCTCAGAGTTCGGTTTTGCCGCACCATTCTGAAACTTGATGAGCGTTCTGAGGGCCACGAAGCTAATTAGAGGAATAGAAAATGAGACACATGTGGAAAAAAAAAAAACAACAACTCAAGAGTTGAATTACTTAGTAGAGAAAGCTAAAGGGAAATGTATTAATCGTTTTTGAAGTGTAATGGTTGATGACCATCTGGTGTAGCGCTGGCCCAGGGTGGGAAAAGGAAGTAGAGGATTCCACTGCAAAATGAGATACTTAGGTGAGACTTGGAAGGTCTAAGACCAACTGTGTTATTTTCACATGGGCCCTACTAACTAAAGGTACTCTGGACCTTTTTTAAAAGACACTTTACAATTCTGTAAGATATCTGTTGTTTCCCTAAGTTGAGGTTTTTTTTTTTTTTTTAAGATTTTATTTATGTATTTGACAGACAGAGATCACAAGTAGGCAGAGAGAAAGGCAGAGAGAGAGGGGGAAGCAGGCTCGCTGCTGAGCAGAGAGCCTGATGCGGGGCTCAATCCCAAGACCCTGAGGTCATGACCTGAGCTGCAGGCAGAGGCTTAACCCACTGAGCAACCCAGGCGCCCTTCCCTAAGTTGAGTCTTGGCTGAATTTCAGGATCAGCCACAGAAGAACATTCTCCACAGTCATTCAGAAAATCATACAGCCTGCCCAGGGAGAAAGCAAACACTTGGTTCCGGGATGTAGGTGACAGTGAATCAATAAAAAAAAAAACAAATGGTCACAGCAAGGGCAGCCCTGTTACAAGAAGTAAATCTTAATTCACTTATATCATCTTAACACATCATTTAGAAAATTGAAACTCATTTACTCTGGGCAAACTTAAGGGCACGATTTTGATCCTTTTAATGATTACAGTTTCTTTTTTAAACAGTATTTTCTCACTTCTTGCCCAGATTGCATTTTGCTTGGGAAGATGTGTGCCGGAAGAGGTAATGCCTCTCATTTAGGTTCGAGAAGCGTTCTTGCTGTTGGTTTTTTCTAAAAAGCATTTTTCAGATGACAGTAGCTTGATAACTTGGGTTAGGATCTCACCCTTCAAAGAAAATGGGGAGTTAATGTCCATTTCCTTTGTGATTTAACTTCTTGCAAAGCATCAGATTTTAAGCCCTTTCACAGGTGCCAAATTTCCAGAAAGGACGAGACTCAATCTTTCCTCTTTCCCAAATGAACAATTGCGTGTCTACGCCCTTACCGTACAGCCCCTGGCGTCTAATATGCAGTAATTTGCTCAGGACGGGGTCTCAGCTTTTATTTTGTCCTAAAAACCTTCTGTATCATATTACTTGTGGCCAGTCGTAGGCACTGATGTCCATACCACTGTGGTGCCTGACAAAAAAAATTAGCCTGGGGGAGGTGAAGATCCCTTAGGGTAAAAAGGGATTCATTTTCCCTCTGCAGTGCTTTGGGAGAGTGGAGGAATGTTTTAAACATTACAAGGGTTTTCTGATGACTAGCTGATTTTTGAAAATCTCTTCTTGATCTTTGATTTGATTGATCTTTCCTTTTGTGCTTTTATTACTTAGTTGCAATGTCAAAGCTGTTTGTACTCTACTTCTAATATATGAAAAATACATATTTGCTCAGTTTTATTACATTCTAACTTTTGCCAAGAGGTAATTACTGTCCTCATCACATCTAACCATTGACTTGCAAAACTCAATTTTTTTTTAGTGAGGTTGAACAGTTAGTTGAACTGCATTATCCTTGTAATTCATCTTTTTCCCAAGAAGTGTATTTTTTCTGCCTTTTTTCCCCTTAATGATAAAGACTGGTTCTGTCCCCCAGTTATGAATGTGGACTTCTCCGCTCTCAGAGAAAAATGTCTACACCTCTGTCATTAGCTGCATATCTATCTCTAGCAATGATTTCATCCTAGTCACAGATCAAGGCGTTGGGAATAGCAAATGATTCCTTCCGCAAGGAGACTATCTCCCAGGTGGGCTAACTTGCCAAAAGTATAACATGCTGGAGACATGATGACATTCAAAGATACAGTCCCATTAACATGTAATAAGAGAACGTGAAATCCAAAAGAATCTAGAAAGGGCATAAGTGATTCTGTAGGGGAAGTGATGTCTACTCAAATTTTTAAAAAGCATGTCTTCAACTAAAGGATACGATGATCTCTAAATATCAATGAGGTTTAGGATGCAAAAACTTGCTTCCGGATAGCTCTACACAGTTGACACTAAACCCATTCATGTCTCATTAGAGCTTCTCTGAAATGTGCCATTATCCAAAAATTATGAGCGGTAAAAAAAATAAATTCAGAAACCTCCATAATTAGGGGGGATAATTTGGGAGGTCAGCTTAATTCTCCATCTGACTTTCAGCTACCCACGGTGATGACAAATTGTACTGTTTCTTTGCTTCTTCGAACAGGAATTATTGTAAAAGCATTACTGAGAGGAGAAATGTCAGACTTATTATTTTATATGTATGTGTGTGTATGTTTTTACTTAGCTTTGGTGACTTTCCATTTTTGTCAGTAATGTGAATGCACCAAGAAAAGGAGGAAAAGGAAACCAGTAATTATTGGTGCCTACTATGAGCAAGCCAGTATGCGCCCAGCAGAGTGTGTGTGTGTGTGTGTGTGTGTGTGTGTGTGTGATATTTAATTTAATTTTCATAGCCCTGGGGAGGTAGTATCATTAACCCTAATGTACAGATGAAGCATCTGTGGCATGGAAAGGTTAAATAACTTGCCCAAGGTCATAGGATTATGAAGTGGCAGTTAAAATGCAGATGTATCTTAAAACCAGGGAGAACAAAATAATCAAAAGAAATCAGAAACAAAGCCCATTTCAGCATATCAAGAGCGATTGGGAGACCAGGAGCCTTGTCTGATTTGTCTCTTTGCAGCTTGAATTCCATTTCTGCTGCCCTCTTTCCTTCTAAGCTTTCCTTTTTCCTTTGTCATGATTTACGTGTCTCTTTTTCTTCACTCTTCCTAAAGTCAAAGCAGGGAACAGCTTAAAAGGTTAGGGGAAAGAGAGAATAGGGAGGCCCAGTTGTTGCAGGTCTCTTTGTTTTTTATGCCTCAAGCGTATGATGCCTTCACATCCCGGGTCTTCCAAAACCAGCAGTGAACGTGGTGCTGTCGCTCCTGGTATTGGTGTGTGAGTACCTGCTGAAAATAGGCGGTAAATGCAAAATAAGTGCCTAATTAACATAACAAAGCATTCTGATAGAGTTAGCCTATCACTGAATGAGGCAAGTGATTCCAAATCATTCTGTATTGTTTCCCTATCAGGTATAAGTTTAACAGCGTTGTAACCACTGACAACCGCTCTTCCTTTCCTTCTTAAATCAAGAAATATTGTCTGACTTCTTTTCCCCCCCTTAGCTGTACTGCTCTTTAAAGCTTATTTAAAATATCACGCTTATGTTGTAGACATTATGTTAGTATAATTCTGAAAAAAAGAATTTAGTTGCCTGGTTGTCCTAGTGGATGCTTTTAAAAAATGATTTTCCTTATTTTTAAAGAAAAACAACTATCTCTATGGCTTGGGGCTTCAACATAGGTTTGGGGTTTATAGCACATTTAAAATCTCAACATTAGAAAGAATTTCCTACCTGATTCATAGTAGGTGCTCATTAAGTAAGTATTGAATGAATGTTCTAATAAACAAAATACAAGCGTAAACCAAACAACCGTACAAGTAAATAGCATGTCAAGGGAAATTCAGTAGCTCAGAAAAACAAATGCAGATAGTAACAACAACACTATATGAGTTTTAGATTTTTACTCTTCCAAATTCAATATAGTCATTGATTTTGATTTTTACTTGTAAAATATTAATAGTTTTACATAATTTTCTGCAAATTAAATTTAAAAATTTAATTCACATAAACCAGGACTCTCCTGAATGATTTTTTTTTTTTTAACAAATGCTTAATGCAAAAAAGTAGTAGGGATTTTTTTTTTTTCTGCATAGTCTCTTTCTCTGTCCAGATGCATCCCAGAGGTCAGCCTCATGGTTCCCAACCCATTCAGAGCAGCCTCTTCCCCCCCCCCCCCCCCCCCCCCCGCCCTCCTCCACCCTCTTCTGAGGAATGTAGAAATCTGGCAGGAAGGCCTCGCAACCGCCCTCCTTCCTAGTAGACCAAGGATTCCTATTGTCGGATGCAGTGGGCATGAAAGCAGCAATTTTATGGCACAAAAGCTCCAATAACATTTACCTCGGTTGGCTGAGACTGAAATGCACACAGGCACGGCTCAGTCCTGGTCGCTCAAGCACCAGCTTCCCTTGGCTTTTTGCCACTTTGTGCATTTCAAAGAGACAAGTCCTTTAAGGAAAGGTTTTCCTTGTAACTTGCAGTGGGGTAAACAGACCGTTCAGGCATAGTTTATTGCATTACAAACTCAGCTATGCGGACCATTCCAAATCGAATGCAACAAAGTAATTAGTGAAATCATTTGCACATTAGAATTCATAAGCATGCATTGTCCTATTTATTAAAGTTGTTTTTCTCTTCTAAAGAATCCCTAAAAGTTCTCTATGTAGAGAAGGATGACCCAGCTGTAAAAGTTTTTACTTGCTCAAGTATTGACATCGAAGGTTCTCCATGTACAAACGTCTCCTTCCCCTTCCCCCACCCCTATGGCCAACACTTTGTTGAATTAATTTGGGGATCCTGAGCATGTGCATTATGTTGCAAGACAATCATTGAAATGAGGATGATCTGCTTCAACAGGGTCATGTGTTGACCACACCAGCCCCATGTCATTATATAAACAATAAGCAAAGAAGGGTCTACCTGATAAACCTACAGAAACATTAATATCCTGACTGAGGCTGAATTAGGCAAAATTGCATCCCCATTGTGGCCCCTTACTTCATCAGAAAGCCCCTAGTACACAGGCAATGCAAGGCAAGATGATAGCTTAGGGGAGCCTAGAATCAATATAAATTTAATCAAGAATGAATGATACATTCCTACAGCCAAGTCTTATCATGCATCTAATGTGGGCTAAGAATGAGTTGCCAAATACAGTTGCCAGACATTATCTCCTTTCTACAGTATTCCCAGTTTCTGTATCTGTTTTTGTGGGAGTAGGGGCCCCGAAGAGACCTTAAAATTATAAAATGTCACGTAATTGTAAAATGAAAGGACGTTTCTCATTTCTACTCAACATTATCTCTAATGACTGTCTATAAATTAGTTCTGTTTATACTGGTCAGATCAAATTTCAAAAATCATTATCAAATGTGTACAAAATGATTAGCACATTTATTAAATGGGATCCTGTTGACTGTGCAAATGCCAACTCATATCTCCTGTTTGGGTGAACCAAGCAAGCTGAGCTCCCTTAAAGTGAGTGTCTTTTTTAAGTAAGTTAATAAGTATTTGAATTTCTGCTATTGCGTCTTTATTTGCATTTTGTTGAATGAACTAGGGTCCAGTCCCTAATCAATATATTTCAAATACTGGGCGCCTGGGTGGCTCAGTGGGTTAAGCCTCTGCCTCAGCTCAGGTCATGATCTCAGGGTCCTGGGATCGAGCCCCGCATCGGGCTCTCTGCTCAGCGGGGAGCCTGCTTCCCCCGCCCCCTCTGCCTGCCTCTCTGCCTACTTGTGATCTCTCTCTCTCTCTGTCAAATAAATAAATAAAATATTAAAAAATTTTTTCTCAAATACTCATTTCTTTTAATAAAGGACAGTTGTCTCATTTTAACTGACAAGCCATCATTCACAGAAAACCCTAACCGAGGCCTTATTAATCTTCGTGTTAACAGTTTCCCTCATGGATAGATTTGTTCCCCTGCTCCGTTTAATCTGCCCGTGGTCTCCATCCACTGATACGCAAAGAGAATCCAGAAGGCACAAGTAGGAGTTGGAGTTCTAACTTCACAGTCTCCCTTTTCCCCAACCTGAAGATTCGAATCACACCCCAGGGCAGACAGATGCGTTACACACCCTTCTCCCCCACCTCACACCCACCTCTACTCTACTCACCCCTGCCCCGCCCCAGCCTCCAGGCTGCACCGTCACCACCGGGCTGAGAATCAGAATCAGCTCTGCGTTGATCCAGTCCCTCAGGTCTGCTTGGGCATAAAAGGCTTCGTGTGCTTCAGAAACACTTTTGCAGAGATGTCTGCACCTTCCTTTCGCATAGCTACTTATTTTTTTCTGGGTAAATATATATAGCTATGGAAATTTCCAGTAGTTACCTGCCAGTTGCAGAGTTGCAATCCTAGTTTCCCTCTGGTTTGATTGGATTGATTCCATTTTTTTTCCCCTCGAGAGTCATTAGAAAGAGAACTTGTAGGTGGGCTTGGTAGGTTTTGCCTCTTTACCCCCATGTGTTTTTGTCTATGGCCACAATCTGATTTCCCCTAAATGTATCGAGGAAGTGTGTCAATGGCATCTGAGGACAGTTGGAGTTTCTGGGTTACTTTCCAGTGGTTTGCCCTCTTTGGAGTGCAGAAGAGGAGAGAACAGGGACTTGCCCTGCCCCATCAGTATCTGCCCGTAGGGTAACTGCTTCAGAAAACAAGTGAAGCACTCCCAATGAATTGTGCTTTTGGTTCCTTAAATTTGCACAGCATCTCCATCAGGATTTTACAGTTGGGACTCTAGCTGTAATTGCTATTGGGATGAGATGCACGACATGGGGTGTTGAAGCTAAGTACTACAGTGTTTCAGTGGCCAAAAATATATGGCATGGTAAGAGCATCAGGCTCCATGAAATTCACACTTGTATATCTTCATGTTCCTCACCCATTTCTGACATGCTGCTGATTTGCCAGCAGGCACTCTAGATGAAGGTGATAAAAATGGCAAAGCTGAAAGATATTGTTTCTTAAAAGATACTGTATATCAATTGAGAAAGAGGAAGTAGATTGGGATTGTAAACGTTTAAAAAAGCCTCAGAGGCCCTTGGTTCCTCAGTCCCGACAGTTGATATTAATCTCATCAATGCAACAAACGGAAAAAGATAATAGTTTTAATCTTATTATAACATGGTACCAAATGGCACCCATTAAAGTATTTCTCCTAATGTAAACAGTAATTCCGTATTTCTCTAGCCCCAGCTCTCAGACCCCTTGTCCTGATTTGTCATTAGATATAAATCAGTTTTTATGCTCCTTCCAGAGACGCTTTAAAGCCTAATGTTTTCTTATTTGAGACATTATAATTCTAAAGAGGGTAAAATTGATAGTTTCACTAGCAAAAAGTATCATATCCAAAATTATAATGTATAAGAATAATCCAAAGATCCAGGCTGATCCACCGTTATGGTTATTTAAGGCATAATCAATGAGGCTTGGAATTTAATGCCATTCGCTTGGCATCATAATTCTCCAGGGTGTCAGCGGTGACCACTGAGTCTCCAGTCAAGTTAGATTATCCTTTAACATGACTCTCTTCCTTTTCTATTCTCTTTCTCTTTTCTTTTCTTTTTTTTCCTTCTTAGTATTTTAGTTGTGTTTTCTGAAAATCAGCCCCCTTTGTGTCAACCCAGTGAAACGTTTTCATGGTGCTTACATTAACTTGTATCATAAAAGCAATTTATATGTATATATTAATTATTCTCAAGAATAATCCAGTATACAGGATTGCATTATTTAAATGAGTCAAAAAGGGTAGAAGGCAAAGAGTTCCCTAAAACCTCTGAAAGGAGTCATTTTCTTGTTGCCATAGAAATGAGGTTCTTGTGCTTTGGGCCTTACTCAGATCATGCTACTTTTGTTTAATTACAATAAAATACTAACCACTCATCAAAAGATCCTTTGTTCTATTTAGAATTCAAACTTTTGTCCTTCTGAACATGTTTACCTGCTTTCCTAGGATTACTTTCGAAGGGCAAAGCCAGAAAATGCTAATACAGTGGCCCAAATAAGGAGGAAAAAAAAATGCAAGTACCCTATAATAAACTTTAAGATTTTCTATTGATCTTTTTAATGCCCAAGCTTTGCTGTATTCTTTCTGTAAAGTATTTTTAATTCCACTGGTCACTTTAAGCTTTATTGCATTCGGAATTGCTTTAAAGCACATGCTTTTATTGACATTTAATTTGAGAAATGGGGAATTGAGATTCCTCCTACAATGTATCAAGAGTAACTATCCCCACAGTACACCACACACACACACACACACACACACACACACACACACACTCTTGCACAGGCCCCCCTTCTTCCTGGCATACCCTGCAATACACAAGAGCCTGGTATTAGAATGACAATTCCAAAAGTATTTCAATGCAAACACACATTCTCCCGTGTCATCACACACACTTCTATTGGTTACAACCCAGAAAGGGAAGCTAAGAGACTGAACACATGTCAGAAAAACAGTTGGTATGACCCTATATATTCCACGATATTTTTCAGATTTCTTCACTAATCATTCATTTGAGAATGAATTGAACTTTGAAGGTGATTCGGCCATTTAATATTTCAAAACTTGGGTTATTCCCCAGAGTTCTCTTCCTTTGCTGCTTCTCCTAGTAATGCCGGCAGACCAACAGAGTGAAGCTAATACCGTCACTCTGCTAAGGAAGAGAGATTTTCAAGGGAAGCAAAGGCGGTTTTGCTCCTTCTCTCCTACTGGTTAATGCCATCAGTGGGTGGTCATGCCTGCTCTGTTCTTGAACAAAGGACTTCCTTCTTGGGAGCAGCCGGAATAAAACTGACAAGTATCACATCTGTTTCCTGCTGCTTGTCCGATTCCCAAGGACCAGCACCACATATCTCTAGCAGCGGTTAAGATGGTACCAAAGCAGGAGACAAGGCGGTAGGGCATCCTAAATGAATATATCTTGCTCGAGTGAAAAAGAGACAGAAAAGAAAATATTAAACAACAACCATATAGAAGAATCACATTCCAGAGGAACAGTAGATGGGCAAAGATACAACTTGTCATCGAAGACAATGCTTTGGAGATAGTCTCTCCATTTGGTATAAAATCCGAGTTTTTGAGTGGCGTAGGATAGGGTGCGTCTGTCTCCATGTATGTAGAAGGATCTGGTCCTGTATAAAGAAAGCATGGTTGAATGTGAAGGGTTCTTCCATCGGGTTGTAACTTCTGGTCTTTGCTGTCACTGCCTACAAATGGGAAGAGATGCGGTGGGCACAATTCAGAGCCAGAGAGGTGTTAATAACTAGTTAATAACTCAATGCATGGAACATCAGGAGATGGGCTCAAAACATTGATGGAAATGTTCTCAACTGGGTTGGCTGCTGATGGGCATAAAATTCTGGCAGTTTCTTAGAAATTGTTGAATTTATCAGTTCAAGTTTCAAAATCCAAATTTTACGTTGGGTCAGTGATCCCTAAGTAAAGGGGTTTTAATTAATTAATTTGTAAATTTTTTTATAAACATATAATGTATTTTTAGCCCCAGGGGTACAGGTCTGTGGGGGTTTTAAAAGTAAAGGGGTTAACTAGCTCCATAGTTCATGATAGTTTTCAAAATTCTTCAAAGTATTCAGGGACATAGGAAAATGCTTACAACATGAGGATACATGGAAAATAGCAAAACAGAACTGTATAGAATGATCTCGGTTGTGACTATATCTGTGTAAGAAAAAGAAGACAGGGAAAAAATAAATAAGACTGCCCCTGGGTGTATGGGTTACAGATGATTTTTATTCTCTTCTTTTTCTGATGTTCTTTACTTTTCTGTAGTTCTGTTTTTCCCCAGTATTTATATTGAGCGTGTGATGTTTTATGATGAAAAAATGAGATTAATGAGAAACTGTTTTGTCAGTACCTATCAAAATTGTTTATGTGGGTACACTGTCAACTCAGTATCTTATTTGTCTGGATGTATCCTAAAGAAATAGTAATAGAAGTGATTGGAGTTTCTAGAGAGACTTTGGAAGTCTTAACGCCCACCAAAACAGAATTCATGCTGTGTAACAATAATATTCAATTATTTAAAAAAGAACTTTAAAAAATATACATATGTAAGATTATTGTGTACATCTCTGTAGGTATATAAACAAGTGTGTGTGTGTATATATACACACTAACTTGAAAAGACACCTATAATCTGTCATACAATGGATAAAAAAGCAGTTTGCAGAAACTCAATATGAAAATTGATTGCTTTTTTTTTTTTTAAGATTTTTGTTTATTTGAGAGAGAGCATGAGTGAGCAAGAGAGCACACAAACAGGGGCAGAAGGAGAGGGAGAAGCAGACTCCCCACTGAGCAGGGAGCCCACTGTGAGGCCCATTCTCAGGACCCCAGGATCATAACCCAAGCGTAAGTCAGACACTTAACCGACTGAGCCACCAAGGTGCCCCGACTGATTGCATTTTCCAAAAACATCTGGGTACAATGCATCCAGGCAAACTAAGGCTACATAAGAAACATAACTGTCTTTATTCTTTTAAATTAGTTTTCATTTTGAGCTTCCATTCCACCAGGTGATAGAAACTTTTCTTCGCAGACATAGTCAAATCAAGGTTTCTTGCCAGTTTCCTAATCCCATTTTAGGAATAGGATTATACTAATATCACGTGATGCTGAGTGCTATGGATTGAGCTGTGTCACTGAAATCCATACTGTTGAAGCCCTAATCCCAAAGTGACGATATTAGGAGATGAGGCTTTTGGAAGATATTTAGGTTTAGTTGGGGCCAGGAGGGTGGAGGTCTCATGATGGGATTAGAAGAGACCTCAGAGCCCTCTCTTGTCATTTGACAGCAAGAAGGCAGCTGTCTGCAAAACGGGGGGCCAAGAAGAGGGCCCTTGTCAAGAACCCAAGTGGCCAGCACGTTGATCTTGGACTTCCTGCCCTCTGGAACTAGGAGAAATAAATGTCTGTTGTTTAAGCCCCCTAGTCTGAGGTCTTTTGTTACAGAAGCCCCAGCAGACCAATGCAGTTCTAAATATCTGGTCCTATTTCACGCTTCATCAATTGAAGTCTGTCAGTATCTCTGCTCCTGTTATAATCACTGTTGCCTCAACAGTCCATACTGACCAAAGCACCTTTAATAATACTGGCCTGTGGAGCTCCTGGCGGCTCAGTCCTTTGAATGTCCAGCTCTTGATTTCAGCTCAGGTCATGATCTCCGGGTTGTGGGATGGAGCCCCGTGTTGGGCTCTGTGCTCAGCAGGGAGTCTGCTTGAGGATTCTCTCTCTCTCTTTCTCTTTCTCCCCCTCCCCCCACTCGCACTCTCTTCCCCTTGCTCTCTAAATAAATTAATAAAATATATTATAAAAATAAAAATTCTGACCCCCTCTCAGTGGTTTCTGTAGCCCTTTTGATTTACAGAAAATGTGTAGCTTCCCCAGGTGACATACTGGGCATGGTGGGGACTGGGAACAGGCATGGGTTTTCTGTTGGAGGCTGCTTTGGTTTCATCTGCATTAATACCCAAAGCAACCATCGTTGGTCTCATACACATCCACCATGCTGGGGGAAGGACAAAATCTTGTTACTCTTGGGTCCATGTTTTGTTTCTGCTCTGTCCAGCATGAGTAGAGTCCTTCCCGTGCGTGAACACCTTCCAGATTTTCTTCTCCTCCCATCATGCAATCTTAGTCCAATGTTATGGGGTAGCTTAGGGGGTTGGGTGCTGGAAAAACGGGCTCTGCATATCCAGGAATTCTTCCAGAACCTTTCCATTTCTCGCATAAATCTAAGCTTTCAAAACTCAAGAGATCAAGAATTTATTTATATATACTCTGCTTCTTCTTTAACAAATTTTTTTCTAGGGTACCGTGTAGTCACAGAATATCGAGAAAGATAGAGGGGGCAAAGGCAGTGAGTGATGGTGTTGGTAGGGAACTTTGATTAAGATTTCAAAATATTACTCTGGTACAACTGGTTATCTTCAGAATTTAAAATTAGAGTGGGGAAGGGAGGACTTTCACTTCCTGCTTTATATAGCTCTATAATATTTAAAATTCATAAGCATCCCTTTTATTTTTTTTTAATTTTATTTATTTGTCAGAGAGAGCAAGCATGAGCAGGGGGAACAGTAGAAGGAGAGGAAGAAGCAGACTCCCTACCAAGCAGGGAGCCCAACCCGGGACTTGATCCCAGGACCCCAGGATCATGACCTGAGCCGAAGGCAGATGCTTAACCAACTTAGCCACCAGGAATCCCAAGCATCCCTTTTAAATAAAAAGTTAACCACTTCCATAAGTTTCATACCAGTTGATCCTTACTGTAACACCATGACCTAGCTAGGGCAGTTACTATTATCCCCATTTTAACAGATGAAGAAACAAGTCATTCACACAAAGTATAAATATCTTTAATCTTGGACAAGTAAAAAATGGGAGACAAATGCAGAATGAGTGTCTTCAGTGTGTAAGGCACATGCTAGGAAAGAAGCTGTTAAAAATGTCTTAATGCGGGGCGCCTGGGTGGCTCAGTGGGTTAAAGCCTCTGCCTTCGGCTCAGGTCATGATCTCAAGGTCCTGGGATCGAGCCCCGCATCGGGCTCCCTGCTCAGCGGGGAGCCTGCTTCCTCCTCTCTCTCTGCCTGCCTCTCTGCCTACTTGTGATCTCTCTGTCCAATAAATAAATAAAATCTTTAAAAAAAAATGTCCTAATGCATCGTGTTTCTCTAAGCCCTTATTGATTAAAAAGCATTTCCAAGGTTCCTTTTTTGATTGATTTTTTCCATTGAAATAGCGATGTCCCTCCTACCAATCCCAGAGGCATGTCTTCCATTCTGGTCCTCACGGTTTTGTGTTTCAACTACTGCCATAGCCTTCCCTGCTGCTGTCCATTCCAGCTCCAATGCATTCCTCACACCAACTGATTTGACTAAAACATGGCCCAGATCATATCATCATAAGGGCCTTCGAATTTCAAGAGCCTCACAGGCAGCTCCTCCAAGAGCTCAGGAGTATCTTCTGGAAGATCCCTAGCATCTGATTTTCCAATTCTCTCTTCAGCCGTGGGATAGGGATTAGCTACTCTACAAGGCAGCCTGTCCTATTTTTGGCAAGCTTCAAATGTTAGAAGTTTCCTTCTAATTGCTGTACCGAATGTCTCCCGTTAACTTCCACATGGCATGAGTTCAGTCTTCCTTATATATATATATATATATAATATATATATATATTTTTTTTTAAGATTTTCTTTATTTATTTGACATAGAGACAGCGAGAGAGGGAACACAAGCAGGGGGAGTGGGAGAGGGAAAAGTAGGCTCCCCGCTGAGCAGGGAGCTTGATGCCGGCTCAATCCCAGGACCCTGGGATCATGACCTGAGCAGAAGGCAGACACTTAACCGACTGAGCCACCCTGATGCCCCCAAATCACCACGGTTCTTGACACAGAGTAAACACACAGTATCTGCTTGTTTCGTGGGTTAATAATAATAAATGTTTAAAATACGCGATCGTTACAGTATCACTTTGGTTCCAGTTTTGTAATCTGTAAAGGAGAGCATCAATACATCTCCATCTGGTAGGTGATCTATAGTAACTCTTTGCAACGAGAGAACATCTGTTTCTTCTTTTGGCTTCACAGAAATGTCAAATATTTCTATGCCAGGATAATTTTTAAATCTATACATTTATTCCCTCTTTTGCATTTATAGCTGTTGTTTTTGAATAGCACATTCCAGCATGAGAGCATAAATAACTTAAGAGAATTTGTGCGATCTTATTTATCCCCTGTATTGGAAATATGTACCACTCGGTTTGACTTTTCACCCACAGTGTACAAAAAGCTCCCGTTTTCATCGGTGTTCATATGTAATTAGGCCATCGGTAGAATGAAGCAATATGGTTTTTATTAATACGTGCATTTATATCATTAGTAAAGACACTGTATTGCACAATTTATAAAGTGCACATCTTAAAGGAATAGGACTAAATTCTAAGAGATGTTCCTGGCACAATCAGAGTCTTGTTTATCCTACTGTCCAAATTTTATTCTTGACCTCCAAGATCATAAAATCAGGAAACGTTTAGAAAGTAATAAATCACCTACTTCTTGTCTTGTGATAGGTGTCTTGGCTGTGAAGACTGAAGCTACAAATGAAATTGTATGTGACTTTTAATCATATCCATACCCACTTATCACAAATAATCAAGGATTTTCTGTAGTGGAATTTCTTAAGAATACCCAGAAGTCCTCTCTGAGAGTGTGATGTAGTGTTACAGCCGCGTTGGTTATTCAACAATAGAATTTTTAAAAGAAAAGTCTTAAAGACAGATATCTCAAGAAATGATTTTAAATTATCACCTTCGAAATCAGCATCCTCTCCTACCAATTTTTATTTATAAGTATGTTTTCAAACTTTCTGTCTTAGGTCACAGTTTTTATAGTGCCCCTTTAGGCATCCAGATTACTCTCCTAAGTAAAATACTCAGAAAACACATTTCTTCCTTGCCATACATAAACAGATTAGACATTTAGATTATTCTGCTTTAACGAAAATTCTTTGGGGCGTTCTTTAAGGAGGAAAGGAGAGAGAGAACAGTGGGATTTTCACATCTGTTAAATAATCATTAGCATGGAGGATTGAAACTCTATCTTCTTTTTCAACTTGAGCCCAGCTGTTGAAGTAAACGTGAAGGGCCCCTTAATTATTGCATATTTGAATAGCTTGTAGAGGATTCAGTTAACCTCGTTCCACCACTCTGATCAAAGGAATTCATTTACTTGGTGCGCCATTGTTACTGAAAGCATTCCTCATTTGATTGTTTTGCTTCTGAAATGTTCTGTAAAAGGCCAGACAGGGTGTCTTTCTCTGATTCACCGTGCCTCTGCGAATCACCTCTGCTACCAATTATGTGTTACTTGGATGGGTGCTAGGATACCCCAGGGCTGCTTTTCTTGGCCTTAGTATGTGTTGGCTTTTGTCCCTTATATTGCTGAGTCAGAGATGTTTTAATGTCCATATGATATTTGGAGTCCGTGAAAAACAAATTCAGACAAGTGAACAGATTTTTTTTTCTGTTTGTAACATGATTCGGTAGCGTTGCCAGAAACCTACTTGCTGTGAGCTGGGCCTCCTCATCAGAGGTTTTCATTGTGTTGAAGGCTTCTCATTGGTGTTGGCTTCATGACTTTTTGTAACCATGGAATAAAATCTTACCCTGGCGTAACACATGGCTGGGGAAATGAACAAAGTGAAACTGACACCTGGAACTTCGGCCCTCCCACAGGACAGCGTGTGAATGATTGAATATGAAAGTCAAATCTTGGCTACTTCCAAATAGATCGCAATACTGAATTATCATGCTGGTGTCATGTTTATTGTTTCTTTCTCCCAGAGCATAGTGTACTGGGTCAGATTGGCAAACTTTGGAGCTGGCCCGGAAGCTCTTGCATTTGGCAAAACGGGTGCCCACAATTTGTACGTAGCCCGTGGACTGACTGTCGATGTAGAGTTACAAAGCTATATCCTGTTTGAAATACACTCTCATGGCCACACAGTGAACAATCTTTGGATCGAGAGTTCTTTTCTCAAATAGTGGATGTCAGACATTTTTCAGAACCCTTTTATAGTAGCTGTACAATCACCTGCTTACTTGGGCACTGTTCTTTTCTATAGATTAAATTTGCTGGTAGATGCAGTGACATACTTTAGGACTTAAAAAGACCAAAGGCTTCTTACTGTGATGAAAGTTTTTTTTTCCCCCTAAAGATGTATGAAAGAAACGAAGCTGTGTGTTACTATTACTTCCTACTATAAGGAGTACATGGAAAGGAAAATAAAATTATATTAACTTTTCAATAAAGGGGTAAATATCAGAGACACAATCTAGTCTGTGCTCTTGAAATCTAAATTTAGGGAGTGAAACTCAAAATGGTGATTGCTCATCGAGGTTTACTTTTTTGTGATGGAATGACTTGTATATTAAGATTTTGAGTAGGTTGGCTCTGCTGGCAAAATATACTCAGAATCCAACAATTTCCTATCTTCTCTGTGGCTAACACGTTAGCCTCAGCCAGCAGCTAGATTTATTTATGCAGAATCTTGCACCTGGATTTATGCAGAATTTTCCTCTGTGGTCTCTCTGCTTTCACCCACGACACCCCCTTCACCCGTCTGTTGTCAACACAGTGGCCAGAGAAGCGTCTTTTAAAATATACATTAGGTTATGTCACTAATCTCAAAACTCTCTACTGGCTCCCCATTTCACTCAGAGTAGAAGCTCGACTTTATAATGGCTGACCAGGTCCCATGTCATTGGGCTCTCGCTATAACTCTGAATCTCTTCTCTCCTCTTCCCCCAGGCTTGTACTGTCCGAGGCATGGGGATCTTTCTCCTCTTCCTGGAATACACCAGGCATGACTTTGTACCAGTTAGTACTTGCATGGAACCCTCTTCAGCCAGATTTCGTCCTGTTTAACTCTCTCATCTCCTTCATTCAGTCTTGGCTCAGTGAGGCTTACCCTGCTGTCCCTGTTTAAAATGACTTCATTCTGAAGTCTCCCTAACCTACTTTTCTTTCTTTCTTTTTTTTTTTTTTAAGATTTTATTTATTTATTTGATGGAGATACCGAATAGGGGCTCGATCCCAGGGCCCTGGGATCATGACCTGATCTGAAGATAGACCCTTAACGACTGAGCCACCCAGGTGCCCCCTCCTTTTATTTCTCTAAAGCACCTTTTGCCTACCATGTTACCATGCAGTTTGCTTTGTAATTATATTTATTACTTACCGTCTCCCCTCAAAAGGACATAATCCTCAAAAAGAGATTTAATCTGTTTTGTTCACTGAAGTAATCTGTATGCCTAGAACAGTGCCTGGCACATATGTAGTCAGTACTCAAACAATATTTATTGAGAGAATGACTTACATCAAAAGAACTAGTCAGGTTGGAGAGTTGGCTTGAACAGAAAGATTCAAATTCACTGTTGTCCTGCTGGTTTTAGAAGTCAGCAGTAGAATTTTGGAACAACAAAAACTGTACACGCAGTTATGGGAGTTGCTGTGCGTATAGACCACCAGCAAATCCTGTCTGCTCTACCTTCAAAATACACTGAGAATTTACTACTTTTCACCACTTTCACACTCCTGTAAGCCACCATCATGTCTTGCCTGAATTACTGTAGCAGCATCCCATAATAAACCCCCTTGACTCGGCCCTTACCTGTCTCCATATTGGAAGCACAACGCAGCGAGTTGGAAAGGCAGGATCCAGGGAAGAGGATCACCAGAGGCTGCAGAAGAGAGACAGTGATTAATGACGAGGTGTCTGAGACGAGTCTGGAGAAGGTTAAGAATAAAAGCAGAGTGAGGAAGGGCAGGACTGCCTGTCCTTCGCAACCGCTGGGGAGTGACGTAGTGGAGTGGAGAGTGGAGAAGGTCTGAGTAACGTTACCCTACTAACACCAAAGAGGCTGGTGACCCCAGGTCTCAGGTAGCCTGTGACATGGCTGGAGCTGGCATACACCACTGTGGAGGATTTCCTATGACACAGAAACTTTCGAGAACCATCTGACAGCTAGCTGTTTGTAAGCTAAACATCCACCCTCTGACCCAGGAATCGCCCTTGTAGATACTTACCAAAACCAGACATGAAAACGTATGTTTAAAAAGACTCGTGCAAAAATGTTTATAGCAGCCTCATTCATAATACACTAAAACCGGAAATACGTTCAGTGTCCATCAAAAGGAGACTAGGTTGTGGTATATTCATAAAATGGAATACCACTAAACAATAAAAAAAGAACAAACCACTGCTTTCACAACATGATGAATGCATCTTAGAAACGTGCTGATCGGGACGCCTGGGTGGCTCAGTGGGTTAAAGCCTCTGCCTTCAGCTCAGGTCATGATCCCAGGGTCCTGGGATCGAGCCCTGCATCGGGCTCTCTGCTCAACAAGGAGCCTGCTTCCTCCTCTCTCTCTGCCTGCCTCTCCGCCTACTTGTGAAATCTCTCTCTGTCAAATAAATAAATAAAATCTTTAACAAAAAAAAAAAAAAAAAAAGGAAGAAGAAACGTGCTGATTAGGGGGCCCCTGGATGGCTCAGTTGGTTAGATGTCTGGCTCTTGATTTCGGTTCATGTCATGATCTCAGGGTTGTGAGATCGAGCCCCGTGTCGGGCTCTGTGCTCAGTGCGGAGTCTGCTTGGGATTCCTCTCCCTTTCCCTCTACCCCTCTCCCCGCCGCTGCAAGCATGTGTGCTCTATCTCTGAGGAGAAAACAAAAAACCAAAAAAAAAAAAAAAAAAAAAAAAAAGTTAAGCCAAAGAAGCCAGACATGAAAAGTACATCCCGTATCATTCCAATTACATGAATATAAATAAAACTCAAGAACGCACACAAAATAAGAGGATGACAGATCTCAGACAGTGGCTGCCTGGAGTGGGGTGGGGAGGAAGATGGAAATGACCTGAAAGGGGCCAAAAGGGAACATTCTGGGTAAAGGAAACTTTTAACGTCTTGGTTTAGGTGGTGGCTGTAGATGGCAGTGCACAATTGCCAGACTTGTTGAACTGCACACTTCGGGTCTGTGCACTTTATTGTCTGTTCATTCAACCTCCATAAAAACATAGATAATAAAAATGTAATGAACCCATATCGTGAAATTCTGAGCTGTGATTAGGCAGGAGAATGGTAGAAAAATGTGATGGCTCAAATCTTAGAAAAAAGTAAGATACCAAAGTCATTTCCCTGAGCTTGATGTGTGAGTGATTAGATGGGGAGATTAAAACAAAACAAAACAAAAAACCCTTGGGGGCGGCGGGGGGCTCCTTTGAGGAATGTGACCAAAGTCCACAAGAGAAAACACAAGTTTTTATAAGTGGTGCTGAAGCAGACAGTGTGACTATGGGACCAGTCGGTATAATTTTGTGATTAGGGGTAAATAAATTAGGTAACTACCACTTAGGAAGGCAGGGGGAGAGTTGGAGTCTTGGCTCTTTGTGTCTTTCTAGAAATCCTCTCCATGAAGTGAGGTTTGAATCTGCCTCCAAGAGTGAGTTGAGTTTTCCCCAGTAGAGAAGGTGCAGAGAGGATACATTGGGTTCAATGGAATGTATTATTAAAATTAACTCCACTTGCTTCTTTTTGCTTTCTTTAACCAATAGATAATGTAAAATTATATATATCGCTCACTTATATTTCTTTTGGACAGTGCTGGCCTTGAGGCATGGAGAGAAGTAACAATTTCCATAATCGAAGCAAATGATGATGAATGCCTGGCCAAGGACCATGGCAGGAGGGAAAAAGAGGAGCATGAAATTCAAGCCTTATTTCTCAGGACAGAGTTGACTGGCTTGGTTAGTGATTACATTTGGCAGTGCCTGGGTTATGGAGTGGGACAAATCAGAGATTGCGCTAAGGTTTCTAACTTGGATTATATTGGTTGGGATGAGATGCCATATTTGACATTAGAGAAAACACAAGGGAAAAAGAGAATCGGATTTGGAAGTTTAGGAAGAAGGAGACTAATACCACATATTGAGTTCCAGGCACTTGTCATATATTAAATCATTTTAACGTCTGCAAACATGTAAGAAATTAAGACCCAGCAAGGTTAAATTAGCCGAAGATCGGTCAGCTGGAAGTGGTAGAATCAGGATTCAAACCCATACCAGTGGTGGTTCTAAAGTATTTCAAAATTTAGGAAGCAATTGATAGCGTGGCTTCTCTACGTAGTGATAGGTGTGTTTATCCCGAGTCACGTTTCGAGAATGCTGTGCGCCGTCATTATAGTTTCCTGTAAGAACTGGTGGACTAACCCAGGATACGGTAATCAGAAATGGCAAGGTTCATTTCGGGGTGGTGGGATGACTGTTAACTAAATGCAAGATTACAAAATCTGTACCATTTTCTGCAGTCAACTCCAAACAAACACGTGCAAAGGACAATGCTTATAGTCAACAATAGACGGTAGCTGTTTATTACTGTCTTACAAGAATAAAGGCACATGCTCTGAAGATAAATCTGAATTATTACAGGGAAGCAGGCTTTGTATTTTGTTTTCTCTGTGTCTTCTTGTCTTTCAAAAATTGAAGAACAGGGAAAATGCCAGTTAACTAAGAACTCTAGGTATTTTGCTTTGTTTTTCGTGGTGAGACAGTTTGGTAATATGGTCCAGGTTTTAGACAATATAAATTTCCGCTATAAAGTAACTCGATAAGAAACCATCAGTATGGGCACCTGGGTGGCTCAGTGGGTTAAGCCGCTGCCTTCGGCTCAGGTCATGATCTCAGGGTCCTGGGATTGAGTCCCGCATCGGGCTCTCTGCTCAGCAGGGAGCCTGCTTCCCTCTCTCTCTCTCTCTCTCTGCCTGCCTCTCTGTCTACTTGTGATCTCTCTCTGTCAAATAAATAAATAAAATCTTTAAAAAAAAAAAAAAAAGAAACCATCAGTATGAGCATTTTAAGAGTGCATATTCCCCCCCTCCTTGTATATAATTAACACACAGGACTGCAAATTTTCAAGCAATGTGAGGTAAATATAAACTCTTACAGAACAAAAACCAAAGACCATTGGCACAGAGCAATTAGGAATGATACGAACTGTTATAAAACAAAGACTTTGGACCAACTCGAGTGGGTGGTAGATTTGCACACTACAGCATATTTTATGAACAGCCGCAAGCTAAAGATTAGACTTGAAATGAGAACATTGTCATAAAGACAGTTGCTTACCTATCAGATCAGAGGTAAATAGCTGTCCATCTGGAGGAGAATGTATTTAAATGCCAAAGATAGCAATATAGTATTTTGGGGGCAACGAGTTACTTATTCCAACACCATCTGGTCTACCTTTCATTGGTAGTATCTTCAGAAACTCAGTACCTTTGAATAATTCCAACAATAGAGTTGACCTTGTAACAAAGTCAGCACTGAGAAGCCTACTTATTTGCAGAAGGGTATACTTATTCTCAGTGACCTGTGACTCTTCCTAAATTTAGCCCAACTGGTATCTCAAGAAGTAGGTAGAAAAACCAGAAGGTGTTCAAGTTAAGGAGACTCCTTTTAGAGGATTTAAAAGACATTGGAAATAGTTGTCCCTAGGTTTGATAAAGAGGTTCAAATTCACATTCATTGTTGGTAACCTCCTGATTCAGGGTTTTGAAAAACTTTTAGGGCCTCTTTGGGGGGGCCAACATTGCCATTTACATTAATGATATCTGTTAAGGTCATAGACCTAGGGTAGGCCTGAGGGAATGGGAGGGGAAGTAGTGAGGGGTTCATATTGATCACCTCTATTCTAGCACATGGCTTTGCTGATTCTGCTTGGGTCAAATAGTATTTAAAAAGCTATTATTTGGGGCACCTGGGTGGCTCAGTGGGTTAAAGCCTCTGCCTTCGGCTCAGGTCATGATCCCAGGGTCCTGGGATCAAGCCCCACATCGGGCTCTCTGCTCAGCGGGGAGCCTGCTTCCCCTTCTCTCTCTTTGCCTTCCTCTGTGATCTCTGTCTGTCAAATAAATAAAATCTTAAAAAAAAAACTTTAAAAAAAAGCTATTATTTATGGCTCATCTACTATCAATGACTAATTGTGACAGATAATATTTCATTGAGTTTCATTCTCCTGGCACCTCCATAGTAGTAGCTGTGAAACCACATTTTCTGCGTTAGAAAAATGAGACTCAGAGTTTCAAACCCAAGTTGACTGGATCCCAAAGACATTGCTTAGTTTTTGCATATATGTGTTGTTGAGATTTGTGTAGAAGGACCCACCTGAATAATAAGATTTTTTGGAATACGGCCAGTAATGTAGGCATGTACTGATGAATTAAACGTGGTTTTGATACTAACCACATAAATTCATCAAATCCACTTAAAATATTAATTTTGAAGAAATTTCTATAAAATGTTTTTGTCAAAATCTGTCATTTTCAACTATATTCCTCTAAATAAATATTTCAGGAAGCTTTTTGAGTGGGAAACAAGTCTCTGAATCCCATTTTTGGGAAAGCATCACAATAATACAACGATGAAGTTCTATAGACGCCGTCATAAGCAACTATTTATGAAAAGAAACAGGGATTTAATAAAAGTGAAAAGAAATATGAAAAATCCCATATATTTGTGTTTTAAACAATAGAGTTGACCTTGTGACAAAGTCAGCATTGAGAAGCCTACTTATTTGCAGACGGGTGTACCTTTTCTCAGTGACCCGTGACTCTTCCTAAATTTAGCCCAACTGGTATCTCAAGAGATAGGTAGAAAAACCAGAAGGTGTTCAAGTTAAGGAGACTCCTTTTAGTGGATTTAAAAGACACTGGAAGTAGTTGTTTATTAATGAATGTCATAGGTATTTATGACGTCCAAGCCCTGTGTCCATTGAAATTTCTGAAGACTTTCTCAAGAATCTGAAATGGGTCTTAGAGAAGCAGATACAGGAAAATAGAACACTGAAGCTTTATATTAAAATCCAATTTTAATATGGGGGGTTGGGAGAGGGTGGTGGGGTTATGGACATTGTGGGGGGGTGTGCTGTGGTGAGTGCTGTGAAGTGTGTAAACCTGAAGATCACAGACCTGTACCCCGGGGCTAAAAATACATTATATGTTTATTAAAAAATTTAAAAATTAATTTAAAAAAAAGGAAAAAAAAGAATTGGATTTTTTGTGTGATTTCATATTTAAAAGAAAGTTTATTTATAGTTTACTTCTAGATATTCCCAAAAGTTATAATGTTTTATTTATTACAAAGGTAAAGTACCCACCTTCATATTTCACACATCATCAAAATGATTGTACTTAAACAGAAATTCTTCTCACATTTCTCATGATGTATTACTACTTATGTTTACACAGCTGAAAACATTTTTTTTTTTGGTTCAAGGAATAAAAATAAATTAATTAACTACAATAAAATACCAACAACTAAAATTAATTCTTAAGGGCCTTTAGTTCAAAAGAAAAAAAAAGGCCTTATCTCAAAGTATTTCCCATTTCATTTCAAGCACAGAAAATATTTTAACTCACAAAAACTTAGTTCTTGAACATTCTGCCTTCTGCCCTTGTTTCAGTTTATCCAAAGTCCCATAACCTTGACAATTTAGATTTGTTACATGAGGCTGGAAATTTATATTCTTTAATATGTCTTTTTTAAATCTTTTAAAATGACCAGTCATGTCAAATTGTTCTCCATAATGTGTAGATTTCTACTCTTATCAGAATTGCAATTTACCATCGCTTTATTATTTATTATTTATCTTTCACTTTCTTCCAGAAAGGATACTCGTAAGAAGGGTTTAACTTACAGATTGTTTTCATTTGGTATGCATTACTTCATGCATTTATTTATTGCCATCTCTACTAAATTGTATTTTTGAAACTTTTGCTTCATTAATTCTTTGCTTTAGAAATGAAGGAAGCATCTTTAAGCAAAATAATTTTTCTGAGCTACCATAGAAAGAATATTTAAAATGTTAAAGCATTTCATGCAGCCATTCATAGGTGCTATCTATTGTATTTTTTTGAAGATTTTATTTATTTATTCTAGAGATAGAGAGGAATGAGCGGGACAAGCAGACTCTATGCTGAGCACAAAGCCTGATGTGGGTGGGGCTTGATCCCAGGACCCCAAGACCATGACGGGAGCTGAAACCATGAGTCAGACACCCAACTGACAAGCCACCCAGGCACCCTCCTATTGTATATTTTAACTCAAATGAAACACAGAGTAAAATATAGTATCTTTGTCTTCTTGATCATAATTTCAGATGATACATGTAGATAAAGTTTTAATTTTAACTGATAATTAAGCAAATATTTAACTGACAAATAATCTAAATTTGGTTACATTTTGTTCCTCTCTTTCTCTTCCCCTGTCCTGCCACTGGCCCTCAAACCCTCTCTCCTCCCCACCAGATTGGGTAGTAAGAAGGTAAACTTTGCAATAAAACTTATTTCAAAAAGGAGAATCTTTACAATGCAATTGCAGATGGTAAAAAAGTTTATTCTGCTCATAGATGTCGAGCATATGTTTCCTTTTTTAAAAATAACTTTACAGATAGACCTGAAATCTGACTATCTTTATAGGTTATCTCTCCAACTTCTGCTAAATTTCAAGCTAACATGAACTTTATAATATTTGGTTTTAAACTGCAATTTTTACCTTATAAACAAAGGATAAGAAAAAATTCTTATTATTGAGGAAGCAATTAACAGATTTATGTTTAAAATTGGTCAGCATAGAAATGGAGTAAAACTGTATACACACGTAAAACTAGGGAAATCTGACTAAGAAAAGTGGATTTTATCAATGTCAATATCTGGTGTAAGTTTTGCAAGATGTTACCATTGGGTGAAATCAAGCAGAGTGTACACATACCTCTCTGTACTATTTTCTTTTTTTTTTTTCAATGATTTTCTTTATTTATTTGAGAGAAAAAAAGAGCACATGTGCGCACAAAACCGGGGGTGGGGGGTAGAGAGCAGAAGGAGAGGGAGGGCTCAATACAGAGACCCTGGGATCATGACATGAGCCGAAGGCAGACACCAAACTGACTGAGCCACCCAGGCTCCCCTCCATGTATTATTTCTTAAAACTGCATATGAATCTATAACTGTCTCAAAATTTCAGTAAAAAAAAAAAAAAGTGGTTAGTAATTTTCAAGAGCCAGATGGTGACTACGTTAGCCTTTTTATGGGGGCATGAGGGGGCAACTGCTCAAATTCATTACAGTGTGAAAAGCAGTCAAACGTAAACAAGTGGGTGTGACGGTGTTCTTTTGAAACTTTATTTAGAAAAGGCAGACTTGCAGTTTGCAGCCCTCTGCTTCAAAAAAAGACGGGAGCTTTTAATATTCTATATGCTACTCCTTTCCCAAAAAAATGGTAACAAAAGTAAATCATATATTTATAATGCTTTCATTTGCAGTGTATCTCTGTCTTCATGATTTCCTTAATTTGCATAAATATTTATACATACAGTAGACATACA
Source organism: Lutra lutra (assembly GCF_902655055.1). Lineage (NCBI taxonomy): Eukaryota > Metazoa > Chordata > Mammalia > Carnivora > Mustelidae > Lutra > Lutra lutra. The sequence goes on from NC_062279.1 coordinate 13,885,013, forward strand.
CACATTTATTTTAAATATTCTATAAAGCACTTCTTGAGTACCATGTTTTTGCATTGGGGAAGTCAAAATGAGTTAAAGTGGTTTGACTTAGAAAAAAAAAAATTGTTTGACCTAGAAAAGTAAGAAATCCTTTTTAGGCAGAGCAACTGTGTTAAAGGAAGTTCTAACATGGAATTTCTATCCTAAAATTCTCATCTGTAAATGTAGTAATCAGTTCAGGAGGAAGAGTCGAAGTTGAAAAATAGCCACTTTCTGTGCTTCCCTTTCTTTTTATCCATTATGTCCAAGGATTGAACATCTTCTGCAAGAGTTCAGGTTCAGTTCAATTACTTTCATTTCCAGGGTTTGATAAAGCATTACCACAAGTGGAGTCTAACTTCAAGTAAGAGTGCACTCAGGCTTATGTTTCAGACAATTTCAAAGAAGATCCACTCTACAGGATTTCAGTATTTATTTCGTAGACTTTTTTGTTAACTTTTTCTTTCCCTCCCCCCTGCCACGTCATGAGTATCGTTTTCAAAAATCACCTTCAGTTTCCACTGATTCCGGTTGCTTTCTTCCCATATGACTCTTTTTCCTTCCGCCTCCTCGTCTCTTTTTAATGCAAGTCACTTGTGTGGAACAGCACCTTGAAGGTGGAATATAAAAGAGAAGAATATGCTTTACAGAGACGTGGGTATTAAGTTTTCCTCCACACCGTGGAGCGTTATAAAGACTTTGAAATTTCAAAGAAGATGGAATATAAACACTTCGAGGCACTGGCGAGAAAAAAATGTTAATGCCCACAATTTAGCAGAAATATAGAGCTGTTCTGGATAGATTTCCAGGATGATTAGAGTGGTGAGAGCCAACTAGGGTTAACATGATGAGATTGTGTGATTTTAAGTGGTTTTAAAAGGTGAAAGACATTTCTGAGAGGGTTTTGAAAATTCCATGCACAGCCCTCTTTTTTTAAAAAAAATATATATTTATTTATTTGACAGAGATCACAAGTAGGCAGAGAGGCAGGCAAAGGGGGGAAAGCAGGCTCCCCGCTGAGCAGGGAGCCCAACGCGGGGCTCAATCTCAGGACCCTGAGATCATGACCTGAGCTGAAGGCAGAGGCTTAGCCCACTGAGCCACCCAGGTGCCCCACAGCCCTCTTTTTTATCCTACCCTTCATTTAATCTGTTGCTAATGTAATCAGTATACTCTTCATTATCTCCTGAATGTGGGCCTACATCTTTATCCCCATTGAGGGCTTTGGTTTAGCTACTCTGTGCAATACTGCCAATATCTGCTCCCCGTCCTCGCTGAGCACTCATGCACACGCACACACAACACACATACAAACTCACTTACTCGCTCATTCCCACGCTGCTACCAGAATGACATAACATGTACCCCGGACCTTGTCATTCATTTGCTTAAAACCATTCAGCAGCTCTCTGTTGCTCATACAGGACGTGTGTGAATTCTATACCCAAAACACAAGCCAAAGCAAGTCAAAATCTTTTTCCTTCCAGCGTTTCCAACGTCATTTACTAAGTCGTTTGCCCTTCCCCTGCGCCATCCCAGCATCCGCCCACGCCCTTTATGGGTCAGTCAGTCTGAACTATGTCTTGATGGTGCCCTGTGCCATCTTCTTGCTTTTGCTTCTTTCCCAGCTGCCCTGAAGTCTTCTCTACCCAAAATACGCATTCCTCGGGACAACTCATGCATTATTTTAATCAGGAAAGCCTTGTGTGAAATCTTTCAGAATTGAACATATTTCATCTCTTGGATTATTTGCCAGATAATATTTGATCTCTTTGTATGTTTATACCCAAGAATGAGAGGACAATATGGTATAATAGAAAAAAAGGTTTGGAATCAGATGCAGTGGGAGTGCTGGAAGGGCAGGAAAGAATCTGTTTAACTCAACTTGGCAGGTACGTGAAATACTGTAGGTATCCATTGTATATGTCTTGTATGAATTATTGAATGAATGAATCAATCAATCAATAAAGGAGATAATTTGTGTCTTACTCATTGGGATTAGTTGGAATATCAGCCCGGGAGGCATTTCTAAAGATATTGAGGATTTAAAGGAAGACCCCTTTCTGTGGTATTTCTGTAGTGAAGGGATGAATATCTAAAATATATTTCTAACCATTCAGTAGGTTCCTAGGAAACTGTGACAGCTCATTTCAGAAACAGCAGTGGAGTCCTCATCAAGTTGGTCAACTTCCTTAACAGCATAATTAATGAATCTGGAAGAAAAAAATACTATAGGGGCGCCTGGGTGGCTAAGTGGGTTAAGGCCTTCAGCTTGGGTCGTGATCTCAGGGTCCTGGGATCAAGCCCCGCATCGGGCTCTCTGCTCAGGGGGGAAACCTACTTTTCCCTCTCTCTCTGCCTGCCTCTCTGCCTACTTGTGATCTCTCTCTGTCAAATAAATAAATAAAATAAAAAAATATATACTACATAAGTTAGGAGAATATATTCTGTTTTAAACACTAACAGCTATGATTATAATGCACATAAGTAACACAATTCTTTATTTCCAGTTTCGGCTATCCTTACAATTCCTCAAATACTCAGCAACCTATAAGGTATCTTAACAAATTATCCTAATACAGAAACATTTTGAAATCATTATCAACATGGCTGAAACCTAATTTCTTTTAAACTGATATATCCTTCATGCTGTGGCCGGTGCCCAGTAAATATGTGTGGAGTGAGTAAATGAACCATTACCAAATGAGTCTATTCAGCTCCCACAATTAAAAAGATAGTCATCACTTTACAGCCAGATACCGTCCCAAGATCCCTGGACCCTTGACAGGCACCCAGGTTAATCTTCCTTCCACTTCTTTTCTCATAATAAATCCCTTGCAGCGGGCCTCTGCATAGCATTACCACGTCAAATAAAAATTCTCCTGCTTGGATTTTAAAGTCATCAGCTGGTCCCACTGTTGGTCTACCCAGAACTCTCTCTTCATTTGCCTTCCAAACCAGTATCATTGCTCACCTCTTGGTCGTATGGCCCCACTGACTTATATCTTAGCTTCTCCTTTTGGTTTATCGAAGGTGTCGCCTACGCTTAAAGCCTTCCAAACTAAGCCCAGCACAAAGCAAAGGTTTCCTGAATTGCTTTCCTCATATAGTTTGAATTTTTTTAATTATTTTTTTGCGCTTGCCTGAGATGTATGGTCTAGCTGCTCCAAGTACATAAGTCCTGTCTCCCAAAGAGTGTAAACTCCATTAGACCAATCAACCTGTCTTCTCCTTCGGTGTTCCACAGGACTTAAACATTATTGGGGAAATAAAATTTGAACTTGTGGTTTGGCAGCAGTGGACCGTTGCTGATTCAAGAAGGATACATTTATGAAAACAAAGTTGTCTGTTGTACACAGGATAGACTGGCGTGGAGGTAGTCAACAGACAAAGATGTCAACGTACAATTTTTTACAGGGTTTATACTGAGTCAGCAGACAGGGGTTTTTATTTAATAAATGAGGGGTAGAGAGGGAAAGATGATAGGGGTCCAGATAAGTGAGGCAATGGGCATCCAGTGGAGGGTACATAATCAAGGTACATTTTTATAATCAGCTAACAACGGATTTGTTGATGCTTGAATACAAAGGATCAAAGAGGGTAATAAGTCAAAAATGTCACCAAACTTTCAAGTACTAAGTAATGATTTCAGTGGAAAAGCGAAAATGGTTGAGAAAGGGACGATGGGTTGGGCAGGGGTATGGAAGGAGTGGGATGACTTTAGTTTGGGCAGATTGGCAATTGGAGAAGACAAAATATGAGTCCTTTAAGGCACGTTAAGGTATGAATGATGACATTATGTTGGCTACAGTGGATTTTTAAAATCATGTCCACAGATTTGAAAATTTCTCCCCCCACCCCATATAGATATATTATCTACATTAGTCTTCAGGGATCACACTTTACAGTGATTTTTTTTTTTAATCACATTGGTTTATTCTGAAGCAAAGTTGTTAAGGTAGTCTGGTATAGAGAAAGTTAATTGAAACACTCATACTAGTATAATTTTGTTGTAATTCTCATTTCAAATTTAATGGATCGGTGCCTATTAGGAAAGAGGAGACACACTAGGAACTAATTTACCTGTGAGAAGCCAGAGGAGCAGAGGCTGAAATTCTAGTTCTTTGAAGAAAATTACAGGATGGGGTTTGTTTTTGCTATTTGCTGTTTTTCTCCCTTTGAATAGGATATAACTATGCTTGAGGACTATTAGAGGACAGAAATCAAATCTTAATCAGTCTTGATGATTTTTTTTTCTGTTTAAAAGAAAAGTTCAAATTCACTTTAAAGCCTAGGGAGTTTAATTAAAGTAAGTAGAGACAAAAGTACTCTATTGAGAGCTGTCATTTCTCTTAGTACGACACTATTAATAATGTAGCGTAATGCTATTTTGGAAATTTGGTTCTTTCCTTGTCTTTTGTCTTGTTCTGACTCTTTTCTGTATTCTAAATGAAAGGGAATAAAGCACTTAAAGGAAGGTACTCAACTAAATTCACCGTCTCCTCCTGTACCACATTATCTCTGACCTCAGCTGTAAGTCTTTGAAGAAATAACCCTTGCAAACACTGATTTTGGTTTTTTTATTTTTTTATTTTTTATTTTTTTACTTTCCCTTCCTCTTTTATTTGTGAGCCTCTTTTACCAACAACATTTATAGGGTTCTTCACAAAGAATTTTTCCCCCCAATTAGGGTGAAAACGAGATAATTATGTGACCGTTTCATTGTGAGCGTAACTTCCCTATTTGACAGCTCCATTAGCTCAACCCGGTTCTAAATGTTCGTATTTCTGACTTGCCTTGAAATCAGAAAGTGTTTTCATTATGCTAGGGCTTTGTGAGCTCCGGGCAGGAATGAAGGCATGGCAGACATCACAGCCTCTTCTGGGAACTTACCCGCCTCACGACTTTCCGACAGGGCAAAATGTTTACTGCTTCAACCTAATGGCTTCGCTTTGATTGCTAATTACGTGTGGCACGGTTTTGAATCTAAAGAGTGTTTCGGGGGTCACTTTTCATTTTGGGGTGCATGGTGATGTGTTACCTGTAAACTTGGATTTCACGATCTCTGTTGTTTGAAAGTTAATTAGTATTCTTTGTTCGACTACCTTCTCATTTGCGTATGTGTTTCAGTGCGTCTGCCTTTGTCACTTGATTTTGGTGAATATCTTTTGATCATATGATCATTTTAAGGTGTGCTACATCTAAGTGCATTGGCTTGCAGAAAGCCAATCATTAAATATAAATTGTGCTTTTACTCTATTCTCATACTCTGTTTTTATAATGTATGTAAGGTAAAACCATTTAGAATTACTCAGTATTTTAACATGATAGTTTAAGAGGTAAGAAATTATAAGGGAAGCAGATATTATGTTGTTTTGAGTGTAATCTATGAAATTGACCCTAGTTTGATGTCCTCACTACAATATAAACCGTGGCAGTATATAATGAAGGCAAGGAGTTAAGGAGTTAACAGTTCTTTATAAACCAGAAGGCCATTAACTTTTAATAATGCCGTCTCAAATATTTGTCTGTAAATTGTGGTGATAATCAAAGGTGAGCCTATGGGATTGTGCTTTGTAGTACTGTTTGATTTGATAACTCTGGTAATCCCTTAAGCACGTTAGGAAAAATATTTTATGCTTACATTAGCAACTATTGTGAGTTTGTAAAATAACCTCGCAACCCCAAGATGTATTATAAGGACAAGAAGAAAAACAATTATATCTCAGATTTTGTGGTGCGATTTTTTTTTGAATAATTACTTTTAGAAAAATTTTTTTTAACTTAATACATTTTTGTTTCTCACCGTCAGAAAGAAATGAACTGGCTTCAGAAAAATTAAAAAATGAGACAGAATGCTGTCTACATCTAAAAGATGTTGGACTCTTTATGAAACTGAAAAATAACATCCGAATTTTTTTTTATCTGCATTCCCCATTTAAAAGGCCGTGCAGTTTCCCTGTATTAAAACAAGGCTTTTGCTATCACTGCTGGAATGTGGTCTCCAGCTCTGCCTTAACTAGATGGCACTCCGACCCCAGACTCAAAATAAAGCAAGTATTTCTTCATTTAAAGTTGAATTTCTAAAAAGTTGAAATAAAATAAAACTGAATTTCTACAGTACTTTCTTTTAATGGCGGTAAAATTGATATGTAACAATATGTAAGTTTCAGGGGTTCAACATTCCAATTCAATAGCTGTCTGCCCTACAAAGTGGTCAACATTTAAAAGCCAGTTATCCTTCTCTACTGTAGAGTTGACCCCCTTCATCCATTTCACTTATCCTTTTCCTTCTTCCCCACCTGTAACCCCAATTTCTTCTCTATATCTACAGGGTTTTGTTTTGTTTGTTCATTTTGGTTTTTTGTGGATCTCACATATAAGTGAAATCATACTGTATTTTTCTTTCTTTCTTTTTTTTAAAAAAGATTTTATTTATTTATTTATTTGACAGAGATCACAAGTAGGCAGAGAGGCAGGCAGAGAGAGGGGGGGAAGCAGGCTCCCCACTGAGCAGAGAGTCTGATATGGGGCTCGATCCCAGGACCGTGGGATCATGACTTGAGCTGAAGGCAAAGGCTTTAACCCACTGAGCCACCCAGGCGCCCCTGTATTTTTCTTTCTCCATCTGACTTACTTCACTTAGCCAAATACCTTCAGAGTCCATCAATGTTGTTGTAAATGGCAAGAGTTTGTTCTTTTTTATGGCTGAGTAATATTCCATTCCATCTCTCTCTCTCTCTCTCTCTCTCTCCATCAGACTTACTTCACTTAGCAAAATACCTTCAAGTTCCATCGATGTTGTTGTAAATGGCAAGAGTTTGTTCTTTTTTATCTCTCTCTCACTCTCTCTCTCTCTCTCTCTCACACACACACACACACACACACACACCCCACATCTTCCTTATTCATTCATATACTGATGGATGTTTAAGTTGTTTCTAGTTCTTGGGTACTGTAAATAATGTAGTGAACATAGGGGTGCATATATCTTTTTGAATCAGCATTTTCATATTCTTCATATAAATACTGAGAAGTTAAATTGCTGGATGACATTGTAGTTCTTTTCGTGATTTTTTGAGGAAACTTCATACTGTTTTCCACAGTGTCTGTACCAATTTACATTGCTACCAGCAGTGTACAAGTGTTCCTATTCTCTATATCCTTGCTAACACTCGAGTATGGATTCTTTGGGAAAATGTTTATTTCCTCCCATTTTTTAAACAGGTTGTTTTGTTGTTATTCAGCAACCTGTTTAAATGGTATGAATTTTGTGTGTATTTTGGAAATTAATGTCTTGTCAGATACATGATTTTGCAAAAATCTCTCATTCAGCAGGCTGCCTTTTCATTTTGATGACGGTCTCTTTCACTGTGCAAAAGCTTTTTAGTTTGATGTAATCCCATTTATTTATTTATTTATTTATTTATTTTAAAAGATTTTATTTATTTATATGACAGATAGAGATCACAAGTAGTTGAGAGGCAGGCAGAGAGACAGGAGGAAGCAGGCTCCCTGCCGAGCAGAGAGCCCGATGCGGGGCTCGATCCCAGAACCCTGAGATCATGACCTGAGCTGAAGGCAGAGGCTTTAACCCACTGAGCCACCCAGGTGCCCCCCATTATTTATTTTTGTTTTCCTTTCCCTTGCCTTTGGAGTCAGAGCCACAAAATATTGCTAAGACTGATGTTGAGTGTTTTCCTTTAGGAATTCTATGGTTTCGGGTCTTACAAGTCTTTAATCCATTTGAATTAATTTTTGTGTGTGGTGTAAGATAGTGGTCTATTTTCATTCTTTTGCATGTGGCTGTCCAGTTTTTTCACCACCATTATTGAAGAGCCTGTCCTATCTCCATTGTACATTCTTGGCTCCTCTGTCATAAATTAATTGTTGATATATTTGTGGGTTTAATTTAGTTCCGTTCCACAGATCTATCTGTTTTTATACCAATACCATACTGTTTTGACTCATGGTATAGTTTAAAATCAGGGAACATAATGCCTCCAGTTCTGTTAGTCTCTCTCAAGCTTGCTTTGGCTTTTCAGGATCTTTTATGGTTCCATAAAAATTTTAGAATTACTTGTTCTAGTTCTGTGAGAAATGCCATTAGAGTTTTGATGGGAATTGCTTTGAATCTGTAGATTGCTTTGGATGTGATGGACATTTTAACAATATGAATTCTTCTAATCATGAGCATAGAATATCTTTTCATTATGTCTTCAGTTTCTTTCATCAGTGTTTTTTTTAGTTTTCAGTGTATAGGTCTTTCACCTATTAGTTATAGAAATGCTACAGATTACTATATGTTGATTTTGAGTCCTGCTACTTTACTGAATTTACTTATTGTAACTTTTTTTTTTTTTTTTTGGTGGAGTCTTAAAGATTTTCCATATATAGTATCATGCTGTTTGCAAATAGTGACAGTTTTACTAATTCCTTTCCAATTTGGATACCATTTTATTTCTTTTTCTTGCCTAATTATTGTGGCTAGGAGTTCCAATACTTTGTTGTTGAATAAAAATGATGAGAGTGGGTGTCCTTATCTTGCTTCTGATCTTGGAGAGCTTTCTGGTTTTTACCATTAAGGATGATGTTGAGTAGTATGAATAACTTTGGGTTTGTCATATGTAGCCTTTATTATATTGAAGTATATTCCCTCTGTTGGTTGAGTTTTTATCATAAATGGATATTGAATTTCATCGAGACTTTCTGTGTCTACTGAGGTGATCATATGGTTTTTATTATTTGTTTCATTGATGGGCTATATCACATTAATTGACTTACAAATATGATGTTGAACCAACCCTCATTCCTAGAATAAATTCCACTTAATCATGGCACACACTCCTTTAATGTATTATTGAAAGAAGTTTCCTAATATTTTGTTGAGAATTTTTATGTGTTTGTCAGTGATATTGGCCTGTAATATTCTTTTTTGGTGGGGTCCTTATCTGGTTTTGGAATCAGGGAGATGCTGGTTTCATAAAGTGAATTTAGAAGTGTTCCCTCTTTTTTAATATTTTGGAAGAGTTTAGAAGGATAGGTATTAAATCTTCTTTGAATGTTTGGTAAAATTTACTGGTGAAGCCATATGGTCCTGGACCTTTTGTTTGTCAGGAGGTTTTTGACTCCTAATTTAATCTCTTTACTAGTAATCAGTCTCTTCAGATTTTCCGTTTCTACATGACTCAGTCTTAGAAGATTGTATGTTTTTAGAAATGTATTCATTTCTCCTAGGTTGTCCGATTTGTTGGCGTCTAATTATTTGTAGTATTCTCAAATGATCATTTCTTTTTCTGTGGTGTCAGTTGTAACTTCTCTTTCATTTCGGACTATTAGAACACTCTTTTTTTCTTGGTCTAAAGGTTTGTCAGTTTTGTTTATCTTTTCAAGGAACCAGGTCTTAGTTTCATTGATCTTTGTTATGTCCTTTTTTCTGTTGACTAGGGTCTTTGTTTGTTCTTTCCTAGCTCTTTTATGTGTAAAGTTAAATTGAGATTTTTCTTGTTTGTTTTTGTTTTGTTTTGTTTTGAGGTAAGCCTGTATTACTTTGATCTTTCCTCTTAGAACCATTTTTGGTGCATCCCCGGATTTTGGTAAGTTGTATATGTTTGTTATGTCTCTAGGTATTTGTTTATTTCTTATTTGATTTATTCATTTACTCATTGGTTATCCAATTTTTACGTTTTTGTGATTTTTCCAGCTTCTTGTAATTGATTTCTAGGGTCATACCATTGTGGTTAAAGAAGAAGCTTGATAGGATTTCAGTCTTCTTGAATTTATTGAGCCTTGGCTTGTGGCCTAACGTGATCTATCCTGGAGAATATTCCATATGCACTGAGAACAATGTGAATTCTGCAGTTTGGGGATGGAACGTGTATATATCTGAGAAGTACATCTGGTCTAATGTATTGTTTAAGGCCAATGTTTCCTTAGTCAGCAGTACTGTCTTAAAGCTAATATTTCATCTTCATTTTCTTTTTGACAACATGTCTACATCAAAACTGACAAAAATAATTATCCCTGTATAAATTAGTACAGAAAGCTTCGGAGTCTTTTTCCCTGACCATTGCCAGCGTTCTTAATTTCTCAGAACTTTCTTTTCTTGCTTATGAAGTAGGAATAATACCAACAGCTTATGGTGGCTCTGAGAGTAAATAAAATAATGTATGTGAGTATATAGCCTAATGAATTTCATAAACTTTAATGAGTATAAAATTTCTTCTGTAGATTTCTCCCTCCCACTGTGGCCCCCACTTTTGCATTTGGGTCTATAAAGTTACATTAAGCCTAGATTTTTAAAACTCCCTTTTAGATTTATAACTCCCTTTTAGATTTATAACTTCTTTGTGAAATTACTGGGTAAAGCAATTTAGTTACGGTTAGCAAAAAAATAAATAAATAAATAAGGTAGAGAAACATATGTAGTTCCTTTCTCTTTGTTTTTCCTTGTTTCTTTTTTGTAGTGAAGAACATTTTCTTTAAGGCACACAGTTTTGTGAATATCAGGGGTTAAAGGAATTGTTATAGACTGGATATGGATGTGTTGGAATGCTTTAGAAAATCGATTCTCACTAATGGAGAGAACGTTTTTAAAGTGAACTATTGCCATTCCTTCAGTGAACCACATACAGCAGAAAAAATTCAAGTAAACATTGAAGGAGAGGCAAGCTCTTCCTTATAGAATTAATGAGAATTGCAGTGATCTGCCGTGGGGAATTAGATTCGAAAAACCTCTTCCATGTGCGTTATTCCCTAATGTCTAGAACCAGATAAGTAGACTCTAATTTTAAATGTGCAATTATCCAAACAAGATGAATGTGCAGGGCAATGCTGGATAAGACTGTCGATCTTCATGTTAATATTTTTATTCTCCTTTATAACAGACATATAGTTGGCAAAAGCCACATGTCTGTGAGATCCCTGAAGACCACAACTAACTCAGGAGAAAGGTAGCCAGCTTTATCTTACATCAAAGACGGAGATATAGCCCGAGGGAGACACATCCCAGAATAAGCCCTTTATAATGTCTTTTATAATGTCTTTGGTCAGTTGTTTTATCTTTAGGAGATTGTTTTGTTTTGTTGTTGGAGGAATACTAATAACAAGTTAGATCACATATGCTTATCTAACACGCATTTTTTAGATCGGGGAAGCTACAGGCAAGCATCGGGCTTCTTGGTAAAAATGGCCTGCTTTCTGTATGTACACTGCAGTGCAATTTTTAAAATGTTGTGATTATAATTCCAGAACACAAGAATGTGAATAGGTGCCAGTGTTTTCTCCTTTGTATGGGAAATGCCTTTGAAAATCATTTGAAGCTTGGATAAAAATTCCATAGCTCTGTTCTTAAGAGCACTGTGTAGAGTCTTCATGAGTCAGATACAGGGAAAGCTTCAGTTCAGCCTTCTAGAGAACTCATTGTAGCTTGCTCGGTCTCATCAACTGGGAGAGTGTTGGCGGCCATCATGGTGCAGGAATGAAGGAGGGGCTTTTTCCCACAGTGGTTACGCCATATGCCAACGTCTACGGCTGCCATTGGCACACCTCTGTTTAAGTGCGCACCCCCAACAAGTTGACCTGATTCTGAATGTTCTGCTTTCACTTTAATTTCAGTTAGTATTTCTGGAAAGTCAAGACCAGAGCGCTGAGCAAGAACCTTGGGAACAATGAGCAACGCATTGGCGAATGCTTGAACTCCAAGTTGGGCCCTGCCCTTGACTGGACTTATAATCGGGGCTTCTCCTGTTGCCAGTGCCTCTGCCGCAAAACCTGGAACCACCCAGACATCAGCCATAGCATTTTTAACAGCCCTCCAGCCATCTCTTACTGCATCCTTGATTTGACTGAGGATCTGCTTACTTTGTCCTTTGACCAGTCATGTGAGAGAGCGGGGATTGTTACATTTCTTACTGAAAGTCAACTTTTCCCAATAAGTAGTCAAAGATGAAACCTGCACGTCCCAAACAATCAGGATTTAGGTCATCAAAAGAATTTAGGGCTACCCCACCACAAGCAAGAGTCAGCCTTTCTATACTTCTCTTTTTAGCTCTGCACAGAGCTGTTATACCTTTTTTTTTTTTTTTTTTTTTTTGCAAGAGCATCTAAGGAAAAGGGTCAGTTCCCTTTTCATTAAATAACAGATCTTTGTATCACCACAGACTTTCTTTTTCAGTTCTGTCATGTTTTTAATTGTATCCTCAATGAATTTTCTTTCAGCTTTTACTAAGTTCTCTCTCTTCTGAATCCTTGTTTAAAAAAGCCAGAATCTGCTTCTTCTTCTTCTTCTTCTTCTTTTTTTTTTTTTTCATATTCTGAGAACACATTGCACGTATGAGGACATAAGAATCTTCTACTCTTTTATTCACATCGGGACACCATGCCCTTAGGTCCAAAACAAGATCTCTGAGTAAGCTTGTATTCATTTCAGATTTATATTTCATATCTATAATCTCAGTCATAGAAAGGTCAATAGGTTCATCTTGTTTTGTAACAGCCAAAATGGAGGCCGCCACAACCTCTGTTAGGACTTCAGTACGTTAGTATAGAGAGATATTCTGGCCAAGACACCCATTAAGTGCTGTCCTTGTCCATCTATTTGCTAACTTTGACTTCTTCTAAAAGCTGAGGTACCTGTACCTTTGCAGATTCAAATCTGCATGTTGTTGTTCTAGAATGAAGACCTTCAGAAATGTAGACATCCACCTGTTCGATCAGCTTTCCAGTGATTAGAACGTTGGACATGGTACAGTTGCCACTCATGTCATCCAGGGCTGTTGTTACGTGGGCTATTAAGGAGGCTGTTGGATGGCCAATTTGCGTTTTAGGAAGCAGCATGTTGTCATGTTTAGTAAGCTTGATGTCTCTAGAAACGGGCATTTTCCTGGCACCGTCAGGCCCCAAGTTGGTTCTCAGAGTGTCCCGCATCCCCTGGGCTGTGCTGATGTTAACTGCGTGTGCTGCCTGGGCTCATTCACCTTGGCCTTGGAGTTCTGAGTCTTTGCAGCCACCATAGCTGACACAGCAGAGGAAGAGGAAGGGACCAGGCCTGCAGAATGCCCAAAGCCTTGAGTAGATTTATATTTCATAAAATACAAAGTGATAAAGCATAACAGCATTTGATACTTGAAGTCAGCAACCAAAGCTTTAAACTGTATGTATGTGCACACACACACGTGCAGACACAAACACATACACACATGTAAAATGCTCTAGAATTGTAGAATTTTTTTTAACTGGGAAAAGGTATTAGAAATCATGATCTATCCCTTAACTTTATAGATAAAGTTAACCAAGGCCGAAAGAATAGAATATGTTAAAGGTGGATGCAAGGAGTGTACATATGTTGATATATATTTATCAAATATAAGAATTTCTTTTTTACAGTTGTATCCTTCTTGTTTATATATAAAGAAAATTATATTTATGTATTTATGACACTGGGTCTTTAATAAATGAAAGTGAATTCTATATGGTAGGACTGAGTTTTAGAAACTTTGAAATTCATGTCAGGATGCTAATTTCTGTTAAAATAAATTAGTAATTATATATAAAAAATAAAATTCATACTTCTGCAGCACAAACCCAGTTAGCCTTCAATAGTTAATATATATTACGTCCACATGCTATGTATTTTCCTTACCAGGCAGATAAGGCATGTGCTCACAAATGAAGGTTTTTGTGAGTGCTGTGTATTTGGCACCTACTTTGCTAATATTAGAAGAAGTGATTTAGTAAAATATTTGGGAAAAAGCAAACATATTCAAGATTGTGCAAGTGGAAGCACAACAGATTCAGGTAGGAGAATTTTTTATTGATAAGTAAATTCTAATAATACAGATTTCACCTCTGTTTTAAGAATCTTCATGATTTTCAACAGAACGGCCTATGTATTGGAAACCCTAAGCAGTCTTTCCGAAACCTGAAAAAGATTTGTGAAAACAGCCTACAATAAAAATCACGCACGCTTCATAAAACACTACTTGATACATATCACTTGCACCATTAGGAACTAAACGACAAAGGATGTAATTTCAGTTCTGGCATGCAATATTAATCGAAAGCCTTTAAAACATCTTGCTGATGGGAACTATGACAACGTGACATTGAAGAATTAGGAGCTAAAGACATTTATCTTAATCAGATTTTCAAAGTAAATGCCATAAAACACAAAGTTGTTTCATTCATTTCTACATTTGCACATGTGTCGGTGGGAGCATCATTTTCTTGTGTATTGCTTTAAATGCAAAGAGTACGAATTCAGTACCTGAGAGTATGGATTCATCGCCCAGGACCGAAGCACGTTTTAGCCCCTCTGCACACACATGGAATTATTTCAGTACTAATGTACATTCGTTCCATCTTTTATGCTAGTGATACATTATCCTCAGCAAACACTCTAAATAATATTGGCAGATACTTTTAAAAACATTTAGGCGGGGCCCTGGGTGGCCTAGGCATTAAGGCATCTGTCTTTGGCTCGGGTCGTGATACCAGGGCTAGAGGATCAAGCCCCTTGTCAGGCTCCCTTGCTCAGAGGAGAGCCTGCTTCTCCCTCTTCCTCTGATGCTCCCTGTGGTTGTGCTCTGTCAAATAAATAAATAAATAAATAAATAAATAAATAAATAAATAAATAAATGCTATAAAAAGAAATTTAGGTTGTATTTGCCTTAATAAGTTTAAAAAATGAAAACAATGTTTTTAAAGACTTTTGTAGAAGGAAATTAAGAAATTATCTTTTGGATATACTCACTATATATAAACATCTTCTTTGGACAAAAAATAAATATATATATATATATATACTATATATATAGTATATATATATGATAAATGTACTTTTATTGCTTTATTTGAATAAATGGTGAAAGTCTGGAAAATAAGACCTTACATTAAAATGATATTTCACAGTTTATAAAAATACTCTAATATACATTATCTCTTTGAATCCTCCATATAAGAGTGATTATTAATCCCATTGTACAGATGAGGAACCAGAGAAGTTAAAACAGGAAATTGATTTACTCAAGCTACAGTTGCTAAATTTTAGACGGGGAACTTGAACCTGGGTGTTACAGGTTGAACGTTGGTTTCTCCCCAGATTCCTATGTTGAAGCTGTAAATCACCCCCTCGTGTGACTGTATTCGGCGATAGGTAAAGTCTAAAAAGGTACTTAAGGTTAGGTGAGATAATAAGGGTGAGGCCTTGATTCCATAGGCTTGGTGTTTTTCTAAGGAGAAAGACTAGAGAGCTAGCCATCTCTGCCCAGTGAGACGCAGGGAGAAAGCAGCTGTCTGCGAGCCAGGAAGAGAACCCTCACTAGAAACTGACTCTGCCGGGCCTTGATCTTGAACTCCCAGCCTCCAGAACCGTTGGAAAGCAAATTTCCATTTTTTAAGTCCCCCAGTCTGTAGTATTTTGTTACGGCAACCTGAGCGCACTACTATGCCAGCTCGTGTTTACTCTTCTCCGCTGTAAATTCATTTCTCTCTTCAATGGAATATTTTAATAAACTGGTCTGAAAATGCTTGTGGATTCATGACAGGAAAGATCAGAAGATCCGTGGAAGAGTATCTTACGCACCTGCTTTCTTTTGAACCTCTGTTGTGAGAGGAAGGTTTCTAGTGGCAATTAGCATCCTATATAAAGTCCGAGCCTTCCAGCTTCAACAAGCCATGCTTACTATTTTAAAAGGCACAACAAAGCCTCAGGAAATCCAGATCATTTATCTACTAAACAATAGTACCTTGCATTTCTGTAGTACTTTGCAGTTCTTTTCGCTGCACCATCCTTTCTGTTGGTGCTAAGTCATTACAGCAGCGGAAAAATTCATGTTGGGAAGAGGGCTTTTAGTGCTGCATACACACAAAACACTACCCCAAAATTATTAACAGGGAAGGGCATTCACTAAATATGCAAGTGTCAGCTTAAACTATGACTATTTCCCTTTTCATCAAAGAGCATCATTGCTTGGTTTCCACCTAACAGATCACCCTCATTGCACATCCCAAGAAGGGGAAAGATACTGTGGGTTCTGTTCAAGTTTTTTTGCATCTCCATAATATTTAATGTTTGCGGTAACACCCTTCTCTGCCTGGACACCATCGTGTCATTGGAAGGAAACTGAAAAAATTTTATTCTGTTTCAGTGAAAGGCATTTGTAGATAATGTGGACTCAATAAATTGCAGATAACAAATACGAGATCAAATAATACGCTAGGGGAAAAGTCAATGGCAAAGTTAGTATTTTGGGGGAAATGAGGTCGGCAGTGTTATTGGATGCTTTCTGAGTGTTTCTTGATCACTTATTTTTCCTATAGTTGCTGAAATATTCAAAAAAGAAAAATCAAAGAAAGGTTTCAAGTAAACTGAACCTTTTTTTCCTAAAATTGATTAACTATAGTTTTTAAAATGCATTATAATTGCCATCGTAACTTTTAAGAGACTGGTTAGTTTTCTGTTAAGTTTGAAAGTTTCATGCTGGCTTTTATTTTTTTCAGTTCTTTCCATAAGCAATTTTAATATCGAAATCTGAAATAAATTTAAGTTTGATACAAAGTGATTTTGACTATATGTACCTTAAGATGTTACTAGTTACAATATGTGTAATACAGAATGGTTTATTTTAAAAATAAACATTATTTTTAATATTCGTAACAAGATAATATGGTAGGATATTTGTGCCATGAATTAATATGGTCAGGTTCTCATAATACTTAAATCAAAGTAAAGTAATTTTTTTACTGTATGTCCCTTTAATGTTTTATATGTATAACTGAAGATAATATAGGGCTTTTCATTACCTTAAAATTTGAATATTCATAACGTAATTTAATATATGTCAAGAAAATAGTATGTAATACCTAAAAGAATTTTAGAACTAAAAAACTTCAGAATTCATTGCCTGAGCCGACCATGCCCCCAAACACCATTTTTTTTTTTTTTTACAGAAGAGAAAAACTGAGCCCCAGAAGTTAGTTGATTCATATGAGGTTACGTTTAGTTAAAGCTAGCATGAAACCCTAGGTCTCCTGTTTCCTTTTTTAGTGCTTTCTTCTGTACAAGATATCATTGTGACAATATATTATCTGAAAGGCATAGCAAATTTGCATTATTTGGAATATTCGAGCTGCTTTTCTTATTCTTTAAAGCCATTTGTTATAGTGTAATAGCTTTTAGTTGCTTTCTAGCCTGTCCTTATCCATATTACAAATATGTGCTCTATTTATATCATATCATGTACTCCATTTAAAGTCAATAAAATTTAATTGCATTAAAATCAAATGCTCATTAGGTAATGCGAGAGGAGAGAAGTATTTATTGATCTTATGTCAACAATTCTTTATTGTCAAGATGGGGATAGCACTTCCCTTTTTGCTTATTCTCTTAAGAAGTATTATTCTTAAAAAGTAAAGTATTTTAGGAGGCACCTGGGTGGCTCAGTGGGTTAAGCCTCTGCCTTCAGCTCAGGTCATGATCTCAGGGTCCTGGGATCGAGCCCCACATCGGGTTCTCTGCTCAGCTGGGAGCCTGCTTCCCCCTCTCTCTCTCTGCCTGCCTCTCTGCCTACTTGTGATCTCTATCTCTCTCTGTGTCAAATAAATAAATAAAATCTTTAAAAAAAAAAAAGTAAAGTATTTTAAAATGGGTAGAAGAATAGCTTGAAACATATACTGAGATATTTTGAAGGTATTTTTATCCAGGTTTCTATGCATGTATAATAGGTAAGTTTTATGTATGTTTCTGTGAGAAATGATTACGCAAAACTAAGAATTCCATGGAGGATAAATCTGTGGCATTACTAGGGTTAAGTATAGTAAAAGAGGAACTGTTTTAACAAGAAGGTAGCCATTTACATTTGTTTCCATCCCCTGAAATAAGTTAGGGTGCTTAACTTTTTAGATTAGCTGCACGTTTTTGAACAGCAACCATAGAAGTCAGAATATCTTCAAAGAGAAGTTACAGCCATTTAAAAGAAGTTTCCTTTTATAAAATATAACCCCCAAAAGCTGTCATCCAATAACAAAGAAGACAATAGCAGAGATAATTTATATGAAACAAGAAGGAGATGAGTAAGTCCATGTTCTGTATAATACGACAGCCATAAACATGGTATTAGGAAGTTTGGAAAAAGCTGTTTAGCTCTCAAGAAAGCTCTGTTCTTGCCTTCTGCAACTCTCTCTGGATATATATTGTGCTCCTTTGTCATGTCTTCTTTTGTCTTAGACCTACTCTTTCATATTTAATCACTCTTCATCTTTCTGATGCCATCTGAGTGATTTCCTCAGATTTCTTTTCCAATTCGCTGGTACTCTTTACAGTTGTGTCTAATATACTCTTTAAACTATCCAGTAAGTGTCTGATTTCAATGGCTGCATTTCTTCCTATTTATCCACATTCTACTTTTTTGAACTTCCTTTTTCTCATACTGTCTTATTCACATGGTTTTCACTTCTTTTAAGTCTTTGATCATTCTAAACATACTTAAATTTTATCTGATGGTTATATTATCTGAAGTTTTGGGGGAGATCTGTTCTGCTATTTTGTCTATAGATTTTGGCTCAGTGTGGATTGTTTCCTCTTAAATTTTGTAACTTCAGACTGTAAATTTATTGAGAGCTGTGTTTTATTTGTGGAAATCCTTTGTGACTTCAATTGAGAGCATATTCTTTTAAAGAAGTTTTGCATTTGTTTCTGCCAGGTCCCGCAGGGAGGAGCATTGCACTTTTAATACTAATTTATTGGCTTGGGGTTCCAGAACTACATTCAGAGTGTAAGCTTCAACCTCATATGACAACCCTAGGGAAGACTAAGCCAGTGGTTAAAATTTTCAGGAGTCGATTTCTTCCCCATGCAGGGATTAAGAAACACAGCGAGATTCCTTTTTGTTCCATTTGCAATGAGAATTTTAAGTCTACTCTTAGACTACAGGTATGGCACTTCCAAGGTCTCATATACGTAGGGGTCTCGGTAACAACTGACGTGTTATCTCTTGTTTCCTCATTGGACGTTACAAAGTTTACAGAGACAGGAAGATCTCCCCAGATCACCTGCTTTAAACAATTTTTCTCTCCCTTTGGTTTCTGGCCTATTCTTTCTTTCTAATCCATTTATATTAACCTAAATATAAGTTGAGCGGTAGGATAAGACCATTGGCTGTTTAGTTTCCTGTTACATCCTCAGCACCTGGAACAGAGCCTGGTACCTGTTACGCACTCCATACTTATACTGAATGAATCAATCCAAAAGGTATTTATTATATTTTACCCAGAACTTCCAGCATTTTATGGCAAGGGAATTGATGGGTCATCCAGATGGCCACATGGTTTGAAAGAGAAAGCACAGGGAACTGTCAAAGGAAAAGAATGCAAAGATTTAAAGTCTTTAAATCTTTCTTCTAATCCTCATTTCAAGGTATCACCCTAAGGAAACTAAAACCAAATTCTCACTAACTCAGTAAGTACAGTAAATCGGTTCATCTGTGCTCACTGAAATTATACCCTCTGGACAGTGCAAGTCTTTCTTTTGTATCTTTTGTCTCTAAGGTTTTCATACTCAAATGTCTTTATATAAGTTATCTTGCAATCAGTTGTCTGCTCCTGCAGGTGATAAGAACAATACTGTTTATTTATATAGTATTTTATGGTTTTTAAAGCACATTTTAAACTTTCATTTGATTTGCATGTAGCTGTGTGAAATGTTTAAGTGACATGGCAAGTGAAATGTTAAGTGGTGGAAATTTTTACATGGTGCCATATTATTTTTTAAAAAATTTATTTATTTATTTGATAGAGATCACAAGTAGGCCAGGGGGGGATGCGGGGGGCACAGGCTCCCGGCCGAGCAGAGAGCCCGATGCAGGGCTCGACCCCAGGACCCCAGGATCATGACCCGAGCCGAAGACAGAGGCTCTAACCCACTGAGCCACCCAGGCACCCCTTTGGTGCCATATTTTAACCAAAGGCTTGTAAAGTTGCCTCAGTGAACAACCCACTTTCAAAAACTTGTCTTATGTGAAAATCACTAGATAAAATAATGAACCAGAACAAGTTTATGTGAAAGTAATTTTCTGAATGAGGTGAGACCTTTCTTTTCCAATTTCCCCGTTACTATTTTAGGTGGTTATCTTACTAGTACAGTATTGTAGGGGGTAAAGGAGCGGAGGAGTCACCCTGAATATCTAAATATTTGTGCTCTAATATAAGCTCCATTGAGGTGTGGTCTGACTAAAAAGATATATTTCCTTAATTC
Source organism: Lutra lutra (assembly GCF_902655055.1). NCBI lineage: Eukaryota > Metazoa > Chordata > Mammalia > Carnivora > Mustelidae > Lutra > Lutra lutra. The sequence continues at coordinate 13,905,282 of NC_062279.1, forward strand.
ATATTTTCCCCATTTATAAGGAAAAGTCTTGCTACTTGACTATTCTTTCCTAATAGAGAAATAATGACAGTTAAATGTCTATAACGTATATATGAGATTTTCTGGGTAATGGAAAAAACTGTGTATAATTTACTATTTCCACTGTCTTAAAAATTTTTGAATTTATATTACACCCTTCCCAGTACCTCTTGAAATGTAGCCAGATGAAAGAGGTGTTGTTACCTAACTTTACCATCAGAATTAATTTCCATAAAGCCCCAGAATTAGTTGATGATGGAACATAAGCTTAAGCTAAATCCAAGAATCAGAATGGGATTTTAAAACTCAAAAGCTAACTATGATTTTGTCCTTGTACATTTGGAACATCTACTCCAAGCTCCGGTCACTACAGTTAAAATTAATATGGTAATAAAATGTACAACAAAAGGTTGTTTTCTTTTGGCGACCTGTTTAATGGAAGAGATCAGCTTCGAAGAAAATTCAGGTTTCATTTATAACAGGTAGAAGAGGATTAAAGATAAAGCCAGGAGGTGAAGTGAGAATGAACACATTTTACAATATAGAAACAAGGGTTTTAGCCCCATCTTTGCTAACCACCAATAAATGAGTTGTTTAAATGTTTGTCTAGTTCAGCATGGTCTGTGTATCATAATGTTAAACGAGTAGAGGATCAGAACCAGAATCTATTCCTTTATTCAACTTGCAAGTGGTGGTGTCCAAGGGGACACAAGCTGTAGGCAAATTACCTAGAAGGTGTTTTGTCTAACCACACTTCTCAGGGGTTCAGTAAAATTAAAAATGTTTTTGTCCTTTTGTATTTCTTTCTCTCTCCCCCACCTCGTCCCTTCCTCTTCCCCTCCACGCCAGTTTGTCTTTTGTTACCAGACTTTACTCAAATTGCAAACAATTGGATTTTTTTTTTTAAGATTTTATTTATTACTTATTTGACTGAGACACAGAGAGGGGAACACAAGCAGGGGGAGTGGGAGAGGGAGAAGCAGACTTCCTGCGGAGCAGGGAGCCGGATGCGGGACTCCATCCTGGGACTAGATCCCAGGACACTAGGATCATGATCTGAGCCGAAGGCAGCTGCTGAACAACTGAGCCACCCAGGCGCCCCGCAAACAATTGTTTTAATACAACACAGCTGTCAGCTCCTCAGCCCTAGCCTCCTTATGAGGTGGGATATTTTTTCTCTAGGGCATTGGCTGCCCCATAACTGAGATCCAGGGAAGGAGGAGGACAGACTCATGAAGGAAGTGTGAGGCACAGAGCAGTCAGTTGGGGTGACTGCGCTGTCAGCTGCTCATCTCCCCCTTACTTCTCACCTGACACTTATTTTCAGCCCCTCCCACATGAAGAGGCACGCACGCGCACACGCACATGCACACAAGCAGGCTTTAATCCCCCAGCTTTCACACTTGGGAGTTCACTCCCACTGTGTTCTGCAAAGGCCACAGCCCAAGGCCATAAAGCAGAGAGGAACTGGGGCTGAATTCGATATAACGGTCTAGAAACTGCTTTTAATTTAAAAATACACACACACACACACACACACACACATACACACACCCCACCACACCACCGCTGCCACCGCCCCCCATGAATATGACCAGATCTGTTTTTTAAAAATCAGGCATCTCCCACACCACCTTTTAATAATTCTTGATTTGGTTCTGTGGTCACACGACATGGGAAAAAGAGACTCAGGTTGACTTCACAATTGTGAGATAAAATTCCCTCTTCCGTGGGAACCGACACCACGTGAGTTTATTTCTGATTCTTAGGATGTTTCCGATTCTTGCTTTGGTACCTGTTAAAGGAAAAACTTTTCCCGTTCGGACATACTTGACTGTGTGTCCTTGCGTCTCGTGATAATGGTATCAATTGCTAAAAGGCTTCTCAGTTATACTTGGTCCTTGAACAACATGGGTCTGAATGATGTGGGTCCATTCAGACATGGGCTGTTGTTGTTGTTTTTTTTTCCAATAAATACAACCCAGTGTTGTACTGTATTTTCCCTCTCTTACGATTTTCTTTTCTCTAATTCTCTTTCTTATAAGAATATAATACGTAATACATATCAGACACAAAATATGTGTTCATCAGCTGTTTATGTTATTGATAAGACTTCTGGTCAACAACAGGCTATTAGTAATTAAGTGTATTGGGGAGTCACAAGTTATACTCGAGGTTTTCTACTGCGCAGGGGGTCTGTGCCCCTAACCCCTGTGTTCCTGGGTCAGCTCTACTGTTTTCCTTCATGATGTTCTTCCCTGAAGAGAGTTCTTTCTTTTCTACCCTGAATAAGTTACTATTTATTACTTACTATATCTTTCAGATCCTTTAAGCACTACGGAATAAATGAAGCTCAGAGAGATAGATAACTTACTCAAGAAAATAGGGCCACTGAAAAATAAATATCCACATTATTGTCATTTTCTCTATGGTACCTTTCACCTCAATGATCATAATAGCCTCGTTGCTATTACAGAGGCATTGTCACAACTTTCTTTTCTTCCCCCTGCGGAGTGCTGTTAACATGCCTTACATTTGCTTAGAATTGGGGTTTTATAAGTTACTTAAACTGGAATCTGCCCCATTATCAGAGAGCTTCTGTGGCTCCTAACACTTTCATGATTTCTCAACACACGTTACTCAGTGCAAGCCATGATCCAAGTCATTACCCCATGTCAGTGGGTTTGAAGTGACAACCTTAAATGACACTATTGGGCTATACATTCTTTGGTGGCACAGGGCTGAGGAAAATGACCAAAGTCTTACCTATCTAATATTTATCATTCATGTTATGTGAGCTGGGACATCTGGGTGGCTCAGTCGTTAAGTGTCTTTCCTCGGCTCAGGTCATGTTCCCAGAGTCCTGGGATTGGACCCCGCTTCAGGCTCACCTGCTTCTCCCTCTCCCACTCCCCCTGCTTGTGTTCCCTCTCACCCTGTCTCTCTCTCTGTCAAATAAATATATAAAATCTTTAAAAAATAAAAAATAAAAAATAAAATTATCTGCTGTAGGGACGTCTGGGTGGCTCAGTCGGTTAAGCATCTGCTTTCAGCTTAGGTCATGATCTCAGAGTGTTAAGATCGAGTGCCATGTCTGGCTCCCTGCTTAGTGGGGAGTCCGTTTCTTCTCTCTCTACTCCTCCCTACCACTCGTGCTCTCTCCTTTTCTCTCTCTCTCTCTGTCTCAAATAAATCTTTAAATTTTTTTAAAAATAAAAATAAAAATCATCTGCTATCACTTATGTTTACCAAATAAAAACAAGCAGCTGCTAGGCTGTCATGAAGTTATATGAGTAATAAGAACTTGAAAAAAGGTAGAAAGGAGGAGTGTGGTGAGTAAAGACTCTCGTCGAGTATAATAATTTCTACTAAGCATAATGAGAAGAATTTTATTTTAAAAAGGGAGGAAGAATATTTTGAGAAAATAACATACAGCTTTTCTAAAATACCTAATCTGGAACACTTCTAATCATAAGCTTTGAAATACAAGGAAGACATAACTGTGTTGGGTAAAGCTGTAATATGTATGTATTTTATTTATTGTTTCATATCTTATAGGTTTGTATTTTATATATTCATATTTATTTTAGATAATCTTCCCATTATTTTCACATCTTAGAAGGTAGATTTTGACTACTGGAACCTCTGGTGAGGTTCCGGAGAAATATTCCTAAAACCTGAAGTCTGGGGGAAGTAACATGGCACCCTGCCTGTGTGGGATGAGCCCTGAAGGTGCCATTATTGCCTATTTTGTTACCGATCAGCCAGCACATTTCTAGGAGTCTTTGAAGTACAAGGCTGAGTGAAGATACTGCAAAGTCCAAAGAAATTTAAGTTAGAGTCCCTGCCTTTCAGGGTCTAAGAATTAAGGAGCTAAGACAGGTTGCAAATGACCTTGCAATTAAAGGTCCTATGGGCAGGCTCCGCACTTTACCAACTCAAAGTTCTCTTCACTGAATTCTTCACAAAGTATTCATCCATCAAATATAGATTGAGTGAATGAATATTTATTTACTGACCACATATCTACCCATATGTGCTTCTTAGGGGTTCCAAGGTGAATTCGATGTGGATCCTGCCCATATAGAGTCTAACAGGAGACATGAGACCTATACAATTAATTGTGACAGGGGAGATGAAAAGAGCCATGAAAAAGGCTCAGATAAAATACTCTACGACTCAGAGAAGAAATAACTGATTTCTATTTGAAGAAAACAGGAATGTCCTCTTTCTTAGAGCTTGAAGTACGTAGGGTTTGGATAGAGAAAAATGGAGGATAATGTCTTTCCAGTTAGAAGCAAATATGCTTATGCGGAAAGGTGTATACACTGGGTACAGCAAGCTTGACGAGAACAAGATATATGGGGGAACATTTGCAAAACTATTTTGAGGACTAACTCGGGAAAATATGACATTTGCCTTCAGAAAGTGCATTTTATGTTTTATAGGTACAAGGAAGCCCTTTGGAGTTTCTAAGGAAAATGACATGTTCAGAGCTATGCCTCAGGGACATTAAACCTGGTAACTCTGAGGTCTAATTGTCCCCTCTATGACTCAAAGTTGTTGTATCCACAACTTTCTCAAATCTACAGGAATCTTGTATCAATGAATCAGCCTAAAGCAAGGGCCACAGTTGGTGTTTTGGTTGGTCTTAATGTGGATCTGGTCATAAGTATTAGATTTTAAGTGCTTGTCTCCAAATCTGACCCTATTCTGTTTCTTTGTATCCATTTTTTGTTTGTTTGTTTTAGTAGGGGAGAGGCAGAGGGAGCAGGAAGAGAGAGAATCTTAAGCAGGCTCCACAATCCTGAGATTATGACCCTGAGATTAACCCTCTCATTACCTGCAAAGGTACCTCTGATTTAACGGAGATGTAGATGCTCTTAATTTTTCATGTCAAGACTTGGATGGTTAACTGACTGAACCATCCAGGCACCCCTCTTTGTGTCCATTTTGAACCCAAGTCATAAAATTTTTCCTGGATATTCAGTTTTTCTTCCTCTGTGGACTTAAAAGAAAATTTTCTCTCTATTTTCAATACCAGTAATGGTTAATGCTTTTCTCAAGCAAACCTTGTGATCTTAAAAACATCCCAAATCAGGTAACTGATCATGTTTCCCTTTTTGGGTTGACAACTAGATAAATAATTTAGAGCCAGATTTGTATCCTTCTTTAAAAATGTACAGAACTATACAGCAGGCATTTTGTCCATTTGCTTTAGATCTGGCTTTATGTTATCTTTCCCACTTTATTTTCTTTTATTCTCTCTTTCTTCCTTTTGGTCTATGTTTAATTTTCTTTTATCTTGTTATGCTTGATAAATTTATGCTGTCTTGAATAAGTGGGTATAGATACATACTTCCACCACTTCTTACATCCTATAAGCCCAGATCCCTAGAGGCAGCGTGCACCTCCAAGGGAATCCTCAGATTTTGCCTCTGTGGACTGCTGCAGAATTTAAATTTCTGGTCATCCATCCCATCTCACTCAGGCTCTGCATTTATTCTCTTCCATCAAATTTTAGAGTGAATCTAGCTTTCATTATCTGGATTTGTTTTATAGGAAGACCTCATGATTATGTAGTCAGATCAAAAGAGGTCCCAGCAGACAGAACACATTGTGCTGAAATCACCTGGATAAACAATTGAAAAGGGCATGGATCTTTTTTTTTTTAATTTTTAATTTTTATTAACATATAATGTATTATTAGCCCCAGGGGTACAGGTATGTGAATCGTCAGGCTTACACACTTCACAGCACTCACCATAGCACATACCCTCCCCAATGTCCATAACCCAACCACCCTCTCCCTCACACCACACCCCACCCCACCCCCAGCAACCCTCAGTTTGTTTTGTGAGGTTAAGAGTCTCTTCTGGTTTGTCTCCCTCCCGATCCCATCTTGTTTCATATTTTCCCTCCCTCCCCCCACCCCCCCATTGCCTCTCAAATTCTTCATATCAGGGGGATCATATGATAATTGTCTTTCTCTGATTGACTTATTTCACTTAGCATAATACCTTCTAGCTCCGTCCACGTCACGGCAAATGGCAAGACTTCAGGTTTTTTGATGGCTGCATAGTATTCCATTGTATATATACACCACATCTTCTTTATCCATTCATCTGTTGATGGACATCTAGGTTCTTTACATAGTTTGGTTATTGTGGACATTGCTGCTATAAACAAGGGCATGGATCTTTGCATGATGTCTTGTTCATCATAAGTTCTTGAGGGGGGCTTGCCAAATGAATGAGTGAACCTAGAGAAGGCCTCCGTAGTGCCAATTAGTTTTGAAACCTTAAATGGAAATTTATTCTCACTGTTTAAGAATCCTTTTTTTTTTTAAGATTTTATTTATTTATTTGACAGAGATCACAAGTAGGCAGAGAGGCAGGCAGAGAGGGGGGAGGGAGCAGGCTCCCTGCTGAGCAGAGAGCCCGATGTGGGGCTCAATCCCAGGACCCTGGGATCATGACCTGAGCTGAAGGCAGAGGCTTTAACCCACTGAGCCACCCAGGCGCCCCATAAGAATCCTTTTTTAAAGATTTATTTGTTTTGGAGAGGGAGTACATGTGTGAGTCGGGAGGAAGGGTGGGCAGAGGGAGAGCAAGAATCTTCAAGCAGACTCCTCGCTGAGCGCAGAGTCCAATGTGGGGTTTGATCCCAGGACCCTGACATCACGACCTGAGCTAAGACCAAGAGTTGACTGCTTAACTGACTGAGCCACCCAGGTACCCCAAGAATAAGAATCTTTAATTCAACATATTTAAGTATGTGATGATGGCAATAGATATTAAAATCATTTCATCTTCAAGAACAATCTTAATATCCATGATGTTTTAGCCATTACCTAGTACTTTCACTTGTTGACTTAGCATATCTTTGGAACATAGAGGCTTGATAAATGTTTGTGGGCTGTGTGACTCAGTAGGTAATCGAATGAATAAATGAGTTCATTTCACTGAATCCTAAAATTAAACTAATACCTACATAGGACGGTATTATTTTCCACATTACAAATGAGAAAACTGAGACTCACTATGGTGATGCCTCACAGAGTTAGAAATTAAATTTGATATCAACCGCTACTCCACACTGCTCTCTCCTCTAGTTAGTATAATATCCAATACATAATTTATACATCATATGTATAGTATAGTTCCTTCTTTCTTGGAGCCATGCTTAAAAACATGCATCATTTGACATATCCCTCTGCTTCTTTTTATTTTTTTTTATTTTTTTTTATTTTTTTTTCCTCTGCTTCTTTTTAGACTCAATCTTAATACTTCCCCTTTGAAATGTTTCACTCATTTCTTTCTTCTCATTGCATTGACACTAACCTAGTTAAGGCCCTTAGCTTATTGTAAAATAAATATATACATGCATACATACATATATATATATATACATACATACATATACATGTGTATATATACATATATATGTATGTATGTATATATTTATAAAAGCAGCTTTTGAAATGCTCCTCAAAGACATCCATAGATATTCTAATCATATGCACTAATGCTGGAGAAGACAAAATTAATCATATGGTACCTGAATACTAAATCTTCTTTGAGTTTTAAACTATTTCTTTTTTTCTAACACAATTAAAACTCTATGTGCTAGTTTAGCCCTCTCAATACCTCCAAGGGTACCTTTAATTTAATGGAGATGTAGATACTCTTTTAATTTTTCATGAGCACCAAAACAATGGACCAAGCAAGATTTCTGTAGTTTCTAGTATATGGATCCTCAAGAATAGAGACTGTGCAAGAAAGTAGCTTCATTTCGTACGTTTAGATATTGTCTCTGTCTCTCATTTCAAGAGTAAGAAATTATTAGTTGTTAAGTGATATTATATGGATTGTTAGAGACCATTAGAAATACACGGTAATTACTGATATTATGTGCTATGGGAGGAGTTATTTTAATTATTGTGCCTTGTAAAGAGGTTTGATAATACATGTTCAAGCTATTATATATCAGGTATTCATTTCATGCAATCAGAATTACAGCGTTAGACTCTATTTGGCATAACAATTGCTGCTGGAGTTCACACAGCAGATGAAAGATAGCCCCTGTGTTTCCTTTTCTCTTTTAATACATGCATTTATATTAATAGCATGATTTAATACATCACTTTAAAATTATATTGCACTTTGAACTGCCTTTAGTCAAAAATTGACATCTTCTATGTGTGGAACCATAATAAGTTTAGCATTAAATTAAGGAGTCGTCTGTCTGTTTGTTAAAATGTGGAATTTTAACAAAACAAAATGTGTTTGTGAATTCTAGCATGTCCAGAGGCAGGCAATGAGATTGAAAAGTTAGTCTCATGTTACATTAATTTGTAAATTTTAACTTATGACTTATTAAGCCTTAGGGAATTTCTCCACGGCCATGACCTTGCATTGTGTTTATATTTTGAAGTCGCTGGATCCCTTACTATCGTGGTTTCGAACACAATATTTGTACCGCTGACATAGTGGCGTGAGTCGCTCTGGTCACCTATGACTTCCTCTAAAATGTGGTTATACTGCATGCTGTGAAATTGGAAAATCTGTTCTGTGTGTGTTCTAATGGATGTAACGGTCATTAAGTATATGAGTCTTCTGACGTCGTAGTCAGATGTGATTCAGTCTGTTAAATATCCATGAAACAACATCTGCTTCACAGAGTGACCTTCTGCTAAAGAATACTTAGCGTCTATTAGTGGATCATAACGCAGATCTGCCTTATTTGAAATGCACTAAACTAGAGTAGTCTACTGCTGTTTAGCAACTAGCTTGTAATAATTTATTGCAGTTAAATAAAGCTTTAAAAAACTCCATTAAATAATTATAGGGATTATAATCATTTCGAAAACCTTTGTGTTCCATGGAAATTACCCATTTAATTTCAGGGTTGGTTTGTTAAAAAAAGCCGAAGTCGAAAGGCACATTAGGGGACCTGTCAGATACTGTTTTCTGTAGGTGTTAACAAAACCAGATGAAAAAAAATCTGAAACAAATTAAAACCAAAACCAGTTTTACCATCTGTTGTATATTAATTAGTACTTCGTGTATCAAGGGTAAACTTGCTCTTAGAGAATGTCACTGAACACCCGCTTAATAGAATAATATGCAAATTTATTAGGTTATGGATTTAAATGCAGTTTTTAATTCTTATTCATCTGCAGTGGATCCCCCAAGAAATTGATGGTGTGTGTAGCTACGTAGGTACATATACATATATCAAGATAAATATATAATGAGTTTCCTTTTCTTTTTACAGAGCAACCTGCAAACAACCAAGGCCAGCCCACTCTGCAGCCTTTGCCACCACCGCATAAACAGCACTCCGCCCAACACCATCCGTCCATCACTTCCCTCAACAGAAACTCCCTGACCAATAGAAGGAACCAGAGTCCGGCCCCGCCGGCTGCTTTGCCCGCCGAGCTGCAAACCACACCCGAGTCCGTCCAGCTGCAAGACAGCTGGGTCCTTGGCAGTAATGTACCACTGGAAAGCAGGTGAGTCCTCTGCGGGAGACTCCCAGATCATCGATGCTGGTAGGAGTGCGCCACATGTCTGCTCGGAGAATGGCCACCCTGCCAGAGTCAGCCGGCCATGTTGATTAAGGTCTCGCATTTAAAGATAAACTAGTCTCAGCCTCTTCTTGTGAACAAATTTACCAGACATACTCTGTGTCTTGTCTTCGCTGAGAACAGCACCAGGTTACTGGTTATTTTTAACTTGCCAGCCCGGTGAACATTCTCGTCCTTTTCACACGTTGTGTAGGCTCCAAGACACGAGAACAAATGCCTTTAGTGAAACTCTGCATTACTATTTTTTTTTTTTCACTTACCTACAGATCATCAGGCATGTCGAGAAAAAGATGGAGATAGAGGGTGTGATTCTGGGTCCCATACGTAGTTTGATTCGATGAACATGGTTAACAGACACTTGCTTCTAAGACATCCCTCCTTTCGCAGGACACGTTCTGTCCTTCACGTCCTAAAATCATAGAGGGTTCCTGAGCAGATAGTGAAGCACAAGTCAGACGACCATTTGTGGAGGAGGTTTTAGTTTCTTGCCATAGAAGGGAGATGGGACCTACTCTCTAAGGTTCCTTCCAGCATTATTTCCTAAGACATCCCACCCGTTCTTAGACAATAATGTTAGATGGTAATATTCTTCCTTATAATGAACTGAGATCTCTAACTCCTGAAACTCCCATCCTTTGTTGTAAACCATGCAACTCCTATTCTGTCACAATACACAGTCATTTTGACCCATTTCTGTGGGATGGCCCATGGGCTGCTCTCAGTCTTGTGTTCCAGAGGCTTCCCCAAGCTTCGTGTCCTCTCTCTATACACATCTGGGTGTTTCAGTGAGGTCCTTAAGTTAAGACTTCTAACACGGGTTGGCCCACAGGGAGTAAACCGCTCAGACGAACGTGCAGAACTAGTGTAGAACAAGTTTTGAGTTAATCCATTGCATTCGTAAATATCTCCCAACACAAAAAAAATTTTCCTTCTTTCTTTGGACAGAACCTTGACAGTCAGTGTCTTCCTTATATCATGTACTGTACGAGCCAGGGGTGGTGTCCTTCCTCACTAGCTTCCTATTGACAGCCTTGTGACAAAGTCCCCCTAACATTCCTAGCAGCGTTTATTTCTTCTCTGCCCTAGGCTTCCATTAGTCTCAGAGAAAAGAATCATCACCACATAAAATCCAGAAAATAGAAGACTCTGGGGAGTATGCCCCCCCAAAATGGCCTGTCCCATAGAGCCCCTGCCTAATGTCAGCATTTAAATTAGCTTCTGGATGAAGAAACAGATTTCACAACGAATAAATCATGGTTGTGGGTTTGTTTGTTTTTTTTTTTTTTTTGCCTTTAAATGCGTGATCTAAACCAATTCTTCCCCGAAAATGAGTTAGCAGGAAGTCCTCATAGTTAGTTGTCAACAATAAAAATCTCTTTCTTTTCTTTTACTCTTGATCTAAGAACATGGTTCCAAGGAACTCTTGTTTTTGTTTGTTTGTTTGTTTTATCTGTAGTGTGAGCCAAGATTATTTGGCTTTTACTGTTTATTTTGTATTATGGAACACTCGTGTGGAAGAGATCAGAAAGAGAAGGTAAGAAAGAAGTAGGCAAACAGGAGATTTCTTCACTTAAGACAAAGAGTCATGTCTACAGATCTTTTTTTCTTTCCTGAGGTTATTAGCACAGAACTAAATTTGCCCAGTGTAATTAATTAGCACACACCGAACAACTCATCAACACTGATTCACTGTTGTCATTTGGAAAAATTTTACTAGGAAAAAAGTAATTTTCCAGTTGAGTCATCAAATTGAATATGGATAATTGCATTGTAGTTGACAATAATTGTTCTGACAAATATGTATGAAATATGTTGAGTTCAGTCAGTAGAAACGTGTTTCATTTTAGGAATGTTATGTAGTTCAGAAGCCTCAAAAACTGTGTCTGTATGAGAGTTGGTATTTCTTAAAGCCATGTCTTCTAGTGGAGATATTTGGACGCATCTTGGGGGAAGATGTGTTCCTGTTATTCCTCACATTGTACTCATGAATTTTGGTTGGTGGGACAATTAGGAGAGAAAATAGTTGTTTAGAGGACAATCCATTCTAGCCATATGTGTAGTTGTGGCTGATTTCTCCATATTCAGACTGTGTAAGAGATCACTCTCGGGATGATTTAAAATTCCATTTCAAAGCAATGCCATTAGTGAACCATCCATGGAATTATATTTTTTAGTTTTATGAACTGACATAGAAAGGAAGGTCTGCCAGTTGCTATAATCTCACTAATGTGTATATGAAGAATAAGGAATCCAAAAAATGTAAAAACTTTCATTCTGTCTTCTAGTTTTGCTGTCTTCCTGTTTTCAGGTGTCCACCTCTTAAAATATTGCTAAAAGGGGGGCACCTGGGTGGCTCAGTGGGTTAAAGCCTCCGCCTTTGGCTCAGGTCATGGTCTCAACGTCCTGGGATCGAGCCCCACATCGGGCTCTCTGCTCAGCGGGGAGCCTGCTTCCTCCTCTCTCTCTGCCTGCCTCTCTGCCAACTTGTGATCTCTCTCTCTCTCTCTCTGTCAAATAAATAAATAGATGTCTTTTAAAAAAATATATTGCTAAAAAGTATTTCAGCTTACCACGCACTCCCTGTATCAACCCAAGCAGCGATGTGAAAATCTCACACTGTACCAACAGAGGCTACTGTGGTTTCTTTAATAGTCTCCCTTGGTTGGAACTCTGGAGGTGAAGAACCGGTCTTATTTATCATTGATTTTTTCCTTTTTTAGTTAAGGTTCCCTATTGAGTATGATTCTCGGGCTCCGTTTCAGTTACATTAACAACTTCATCCAGACGTGTGTCTGCCGTTGACTCGTTTTTAATCTGGGGCACAGTTTTGTCTTTGGCAATTATTTCTGTTTACACATATACTCATTTTACAGACTCTCACTTTTCTCAAACCATCATTTAAAGGGTATAAGGTATGAAGCATGAGATTCCATACTGTGCGTATAAGAATCTGTGCGCTTTCTTTGTCCCCAACCCTGTTCTCCTTCCAGCGTACATTGATAATGGCTGCTGGCAGATTGGCCCGTAATAATCCACGAAACTCTTGGTAATTTGTAGACTTAGTCTATCCAAATTGGTAGAGAAGACATCAAAGATTTTGCACCTTGTCCTGTTTCAGTGCAGTTCCTGGTCTGATTTATTAAAAGCGTTTATTTTTTTCACCAGCTGTTTCTTGCTTCCATAACAATGTTTATTTCCTTTGTCTAATGAATTTAACATTTGCTGCTGCTGGAGACAATCGATATTATTGTGTACTTGTACATTTCCACTCGGTAAATAGAGCCTTTCTGGTCTATAATCTCTAGTGAGTTTCAGATCTCCTAGAGTCCCATCCAGACCTGGACAAGCATTTGCAGTTTCCAAGCACTTCCTTATTATGTTATCATCTTCAATAAATACCACTCAGCACCCATCTATAATACCAATCCTTGCTTATAGTTTTCCTTCCAGATTCCTTTTCTTGGCACTCAATATTTCTTAAGCTTTGTATGATTTAGTTTTAGGTCACTTGCTAGCCTGTAGGTCATCCTCTGTTTATTTTGTACTTCGGCTGCTTCAGAGCATGGTCAGAGTTGCTGCGAGAGTATAGAGCAGCCAAGGAAAAGCTGGGCCTCGGCCCAGTGCGGCAGCAGCCCTGAAAGATGGAAGGAACGGCAACTTTCACTGGGAGCCCTGACCTTCCACAATTGTGAAGTTAATTGCCTGCAGGTTCTTCATTTATATATGTGAATTAAGTATCTTAGTAGTTTCCTATTAGATGTTAACAAAATGGTTCATTTGTAGCCATTTAATAAAAGATTTATTAAAGTCTTATTTTCGTATGAAGTCTACTTTGGCATTGATAGTTCATTAGTTATGTTCCCCTAGCTCTTTACCTTGCAGTGCAGTAATGCTCTGCTAATTATTAATGTATGATATTGCAGATTAAATTACCTCTTTATTATTGCATTTTTATTTAAATATTGAAATGTCCTGGGCTGCTTTAATGTGAGATCAATTGCTATATCTTAAAAAAAAAAAGACCTAAACAGAAGTATTACCTACTGAATTAAGATATTCTCCCTTTCTCCCTCTTTTAATCTTCACTCTAAATGGTTCTAGGGAAAGTCAAGACATCAGTACAGGCTTCAGATATCAGTCATCCTTTCCTATTAGAAACCTAGGCAGCAACCTTCACATTGTGGCATTATCGTACCAGGGAAAGCTTTCCTGGGTGAAAAATGGTACCCTCTCGAGCATGCTAATAACCAACTACCTTTAACAAGATAGTAAGTAGTTAGATGCTCCATAATTGCAGATAGAGCTTTAGGTAAAATATCCCTGGGGAGGTAATCCACTGACTTAAGTTTACAGATGATGCCATATCCTTTTGTTAAAGACAGTTTGGGGGACGGGGGAGAATATCACAGAGTATGGAAAAGAGGTACAAAAATGAAGCTGAGGTTACTGAACACCAGTGTCAAAATTGGATCTGGGCCCAGGCTAAGAAATTCTTAATGAATCTTTGAGAGTCTCACCATCTCTGTTAAAAACAGACAACAACAACAGCAGACCCTGTTAACCTATCTAAAATTACACGCCAATGAATAGTAAAAATCAACTGGATTCTAGATCTCTTGAAATAGTTCACCTTTAGTAACTTACAGTATTTCTTAAAAGGCCTGTGAAGGGACACATGTGCATTTTAAGAGTAACAGGAAGAAGGGACGCCTGGGTGGCTCAGGAGGTTAAGCGTTTCCCTTCGGCCTTCGGCTCAGAACAGGGAGCCTACTTCTCCCTCTGCTCAGCAGGAAGCCTACTTCTCCCTATGCCTGCCACTCCCCCTGCTTGTGCTCTCTCACTCTCTCTCTGACAAATAAATAAGATCTCCTCCCCCGCAAAAAAAAGAATAATAGAAAGAAAGAGGAAGAAGGAGGTATGATGTATTAGGATATTCCTGGTGATGTTTATATTTAAGGCTCATTTCAATCTGTGGCATAAAAACTTTTGTCTCATTAAGGTGAGATTAATTCAGGAAGCTATTGTCCTAATTCAGTGTCTAAGTGCTGTGCTAACCATTTAATTTATCATCAAACCAGACAGTTTAAGAGTGAAAATGTTATAAGAACTTGGGACACCTGGGTGGCTCAGTCAGTTAAGTGTCTGTCACGATCCTGGGGTCCTAGGATCCAATCCCGCATGGGGCACCTTGCTAAGTGGGAAGCCTGCTTCTCCTTCTGCCCCTCCCCGTGCTCATACAGGCACCCGCACATTCTCTCTCTCTCTGACAAATAAATAATATCCTTAAAAAATATTAAAATAATAAAAATAAATGAAAAGAGAAAGGGTTATAAATACAATTGCACTAGAAGTTTTACGGATATAAACTGAAACTATACCGGACATGGAGGGGACATACTGTTACCCAAGGAAGTATTATTTATTCCCACAAGTAAAGTTGCATGTTAACTTACGCCTAAGATAAATCAGAAAAAGAAACTAAATGAGAGGGGAAGCAGAAAAACAGCCATTGGTTGGAATACAGTCATTGGTTGACTCTCAACTTGAACTTTTCTAGTTTCTATGCCAACTTGTAGCAAATATTTAACACTTTGTCAACCCCTTCACAGAAAAAGCTTCTGTTTTTCTCTAAATATGTGGTTCTTAACATAATACATAAAATATTTGTTTTTATTTTCTTCTCACAATACCAAAAGGACAAGAGAGAACATATATTGAGGCCAACATAGCCAATGAAATTTTGTTCAAGAAGTTCAAATTTTGAATTTTAAAGGTAAAATGTTAGATTTAAAGGTAAATCATATATTCACTAAAAATGTAAAACAAAAGTAAAATTTGGTCCTGAATTTACTCAAAGAAGGAACAACTGTGTGTCTCTAGCTCTCTAGCTAGTAAAATTTTTGTTTTCAAAGCTCTTCAGCTGTACTGAAATAGAGACCTCATTCCAAATAAAGTATGAGATTAAAGGTGATTACTAAGATAAGGGAAAAGCAAAAGCATGATTTTTATTTATTTTTTAAGATGTTATTTATTTGAGGGAGGGGGCAGAGGGAGAAGGAGAAACAGGGAGCCCTATGTGGGACTCGATCCCAGGACCCTGGGGTCATGACCTAAGCTGAAGACAGACGCTTAACTGAGCCACCCAGACGTCCAAAAAACGTGATTTTTAAAGTGATATTATTATTACCTAATTGTAATGCACCTGCCTCAGGTTGATTGTTTAGCAAATATTATGCTGATAACTTAAATGGAAAAGTAGGCTGTGGATTGACAGTAGCTCTAAAATGGAGGTCATTCCCAGGAGTCAATATTGATGTATATTCCTGAATAAAACCTAGTAGTTTTATTTTTAAATATCTTTTTTTTTTCTTCTCAGAGTGGTTTTACAGAAAAACTAATCTGTAATAAAAACTTGACATTGAGTGAGAAGGTTCTGCTAGTTTTGAGTGGGACATAGATTCTTCGAGGACAGGGTAGGAGAAGCCCTAGACAGTTACAACAATAAAATAACATAATATTTTCTCTTCCTCTTCTTTTTTTTTTTTAAAGATTTTATTTATTTATTTGACAGAGAGAGAGAGATCACAAGTAGCTAGAGAGGCAGGCAGAGAGAGCGGGGGAAGCAGGCTCCCTGTTGAACAGAGAGCCCGATGCCGGGCTCGATCCCAGGACCCTGGGATCATGACCTGAGCCAAAAGCAGAGGCTTAACTCACTGAGCCACCCAGGCACCCCTTCTCTTCCTCTTCTTGAGAGGTGGACAGAAACTTCTGGAACAGTTGCCTCCAGTTCCATCATGAAGCCTCACTGTGTGCAAGCCCGGCGCTCCCCACCCCCACCCCGCTAAGCCCTGTGGGTGGGTGATGCCCATCAGATGCTTCTCCTTCGTTTTCTCCATCCTGTCTCTATCCTCCCTAAGATCAGGTTAAGCCCCCCAGGAGGATGGGAGTGCTGGAACGGGGGGAAAGGGGCGCGGGGTGGTGGTCATACTTCAGGACATCACTTGGCACAAACATTTTCTTTCTTTCTTTTTTTTAAAGATGTATTTATTTGTTTGGGGGAGAGAGAGAGAGCACAAGTGGGAGGCGCAGAGGGAGAGGGAGAGAGATACTCAAGAGGACAGAGTTAGGCTCTTCGCTCAGAGCCCAACTTTGGGTTTGATCTCATCATCCTGAGTTCATGACCTGAGCTGAAACCAAGGGTTCTCTGCTTAAATGACTATACCATCTAGGCACATTTTCAAATGAAGCAGGACTGTAGGAGAAAAGAAAATTAGGAATAATCTGTTTGCAGGTAGGCTAGGGGACGTCATCCAGTCTGTCACCGTCTTGTTCAGCTGCACCCATAAGCCCAGATACAAACACAGCTCAGCAGCATAAACAAGAGTCTGTGTTTTGCAGTCAGACCGGGGTTTTCATCCTGGATCCATCATTTAAATTATCCATATGATCATCTACAGGTTATTACAACCTTAGGCCGATCTCCAGTGCCACAGTACTACATACTGAAAAGAGCGCCGTGACTTTAATAATGTTAAGTAAAGTACCTGGCAAATGATAGGTGCTCCATAAATGGTTTTAAAATATGACCAAATAATAAGAACAACCATTGCAGAGGATAAGATAACCTAATTAGTTAACAGTTGAACAAATGTAAACACCATTTATCATCAAGAAGCTCTCTTCTCTCCAACGGACAAGAAAAGTGTTTGTCCTGACTGGAAGAGTTACAGTCTAATTTATCTTCATGGGGTAGGTAGGTCAAGCCTGCAGCCACAGATCTATCAGAATAAACTCTCTGGCTGCTTTCACTCTTTCTGTTGTTCAACAGAAAAAAGGTGAATTTTTGCAGGTAGGAACCCCGGGTCTGCTCATTTCATTCCTGAGAAGGAAAAAAAAAATGTTTAAATTGTAATGAAAGGCAACTAGTCCTATTCCTGAAACATTTAATTAACTAAGGAGGTAAATGTTTGGAATGAATCAGTCCAAGCCTTGATAGATGCATTGTCTCCCCATCAGTCAGGAGTTAGACCTCAGTTTTACTTAAGGTGTTTAAAGCTTTAGGTGTCTTTTGAGCATGATGAAGATACTGTACAATGGAGTAGGCGTGTTATGTTGTTTAATTGAGGTGAACCAGTTTCTTTATAATAGCAATTAAGACACCAAGAAAGCATGCATTAATTATTTGCTATAGACCTTAAGTGATTTTTGAAAGCATAATTCCAACAAAATGCAATTACTCTACTCTGATAATGTTTGGTTTTGGATAACCAGCAATCTGTATAAAATATTCACACATGATAACCTTAATTTCCCTAGTACCTAGGAAAATGAATTCTTACTTACTTCTAACACATTTCTAGTCACTTCTCTGAACATGATCAAAGTATAAGGTCATCCGTGCCATTACTCTGGTCATGGCTAATGACTGTGATTTCATCCTTATCTTTTTCTGAGCATGACCTATTCATTTTTGAGGCACCTCTCTTCCTCTTTCTCAGCAACCATTTTGTGAGCATTTTTAAAAATCCTTTTACTCTTCCCTAATATTGTCTGTGAAAACGTTTCAATCCTCTTGTGTATGGGCGCACGTGTGTTTTCATGCGTGTGTGTCTGTGTGGTATGTGTGTGTGTGTGTGTGTGTGTGTCTGTGTCTGTGTGTGTGATCTCTGCCTAACATCACTACTACAGGGGGATTTTTATCTTTATCCTAGAATTAATTTCTGTCCAGTTTTAAAACTGTGTTTTGCTCTAAAATTTCATCTTGTTTATATCACTGATTAACATTGTTTCTCACTTCCTGTATTTCTTCATTTTTCCCTTGACAAAGTTTTGCCTTTTGTATTTCTTTCTTCAAACCTGAGGTGAGGTCTGTTTTCTGTTAAACCATTTTCAGAATTCTTTCTCCTTTGCCTGCAAGATTACATTCTTAGACATGCAATTAACCAGCTAAGCTTAATAAATTCTATTTGATAACCCCTTTGATTCTACGATGACCCTCTTTATGATTTCTCACCTCATATTGTGAACCACTTGGAATATTACCACGAGAAGTCATCTTGTTTCAATCACACCCTGCACTACTATGATAGTGCTTCTTTCTGCTCATGGCGGGGTAGAAAAATAGCAATGGTTTGGGGATAAATCTGGGTTAAAATCTTAACATTCTACTAGCTATGTAACCTTAGGCAGATTACTCATATATTTTTATCTTTTTTTTTTTTTCATAAAATGGGTCTGGTAATACTTCTTAAAGATTTTATAAGGATTTGTTGAAATGTCATTGCAAAGTAGCATTTTGACTTCTTTGCTTTTCTTTATTCTTTTCCTCTGCTATACAGTTAAGAGAAAAATAATTAATTCCATATTTAGAAGGATGAATAATAACTTGGAAAGCAGTAAAGGCTTGGTAAAGGAAAGGCAATGACAACTAACAAGAATTGGCATGTTGATTAATTTTTGTGAACAATTAGATAGCCTTTTCAACTTCGGAAATAGGTATTTTTAGATTGAGAATAACCGGTATTTTCCTGTTTAATTGGGGTGGCTTCCTACAGGAGATCAACTATGAAGTAAATTTCAGAAACAGGGTTTGCTTTAGAAAAAAGTGATCTTAAGGGGAGGAGATTATCTGAGATCATGGTGGAATAGTGATATTTCACAAAATGAATCCTGAATGCTTTCCCTCATTTTATGGGTATTTATGAATGTCTTACAGTGTACCAGTGTGAAAAACTCAAGGTTGTGACAGAGGACGGGGAAAAGTGGCGACCACTTTTGAGAAATATATGGACTACATTCCAGAACAAATTCACAGTTGGAGTAAATTTTGGCAATTACCCGATCTTACCTTCTTTTTTTTTTTTTTTAAAGATTTTATTTATTTATTTGACAGACAGAGATCACAAGTAGGCAGAGAGGCAGGCAGAGAGAGAGAGAGGAGGAAGCAGGCTCCCTGCAGAGCAGAGAGCCCGATGTGGGGCTCGATCCCAGGACCCCGGGATCATGACCTGAGCTGAAGGCAGAGGCTTTAACCCACTGAGCCACCCAGGCGCCCCCCGATCTTACCTTCTTTTAGAGCCCATTGAGATTTTAGTAATCTGCCCAAGGTCACGTAACTGGTCGGTGGCAGCACTCAGCTAGATCCCAGATTCTAAATTAATTCCTTTCCTTCTTATAGTGGCTCCATTTTGTTAATTAGATATGAAAGAAAATAAAAGCACTCAACCCCAAAATACATGTATTTATTCAGTTATTAATTGTACAGCTTTAGCAACGTACTAATCTTATGCAAGTTATCATATGTGTATAAAACTAAAATTTGAAAGGATGAAATGAAATAAATAGCATTTCTAAATAACTTTATTTTCTTTCAGTCTGTCACTTAATTTTGTTTAATAAATATTTATTAAGTATATATTTATAAGATAATTACATGTCAAATATTAACCATACATAAACCTTTTTGACCTAACAACTATATGAACTTCCTTTTGACAAATAAAAATATATACAATTTAGATTGCACAGTTTGATTTTTTAAGGTATAACATTGAACCTGAACATTAAAATATATATACACTATATATATACACACACACATATATATACACATACATAAACACACACACAGACACACACATTGTAAAATAATTAATATATCCATCCCCTCACCTGGGTGTAGCTTGTGTGTGTGTGTGTGTGTGTGTGTGTGTGTGTGTGTGTGTGTGGTGAGAGGACTCAAGGTCTCCTCTCAGCAAATTTCAGGTATCCAATATAATGTTAATAACTGTAATCACCTGGCTGTACATTAGATCACCAGCACTTACTCATCTTATAACTAGAAGTTTGTACCCTTTGACAAACATCTCCCCAATTCCCCCACCCCTAAGCACCCCCTGGCAACCACCATTCTGCTCTCTGGTTCTATGAGTTGGACTTTTTTTAGATTCCACACAAGTAGGATCATCCAGTATCTGCTGAAACTTGACTAATGTCTCTGATGTTCTAGCAAACTAATTAGAAGTTGTTACATTTGCACATCTTTAAATAAACAAGGACCAAACTCACTAGCATACCATGTTTTGCAGACGTTAAAGCAGCTTAGAAAATTAAAAATTGTTATAGATGGCAATCATTGTTCTTGGCAACAAAATAATATATTGATGGGAATATTTCCAAATGTGAGTTTTTAAAAATCCTGTCTGAACTAAGAGTTTCTTTAAAGAAGCAGTACTTCCTTCCTTGTGCTTGAATACCACTTTACGTGAAGGGACATATTAATAATTTTTTCAAAAATATATTCTTGGTAGCATGCTGTTGACAGCCCCTTGTCCTCCCAGAAAAGGTCATCAAATTTGGCCCCTTCTCCTTTCTATATATTTAACTCACTTTTAAGGTCTACAACTCTTTCGGGTACTTTGCCATGAGCCAGCTGGCTAACCTGGATGTGGTTAAAAAAGATTTTCAGAATCACTGCGCAGCTCATCCCAAAGTATTGGGAAGAGTCTTGTATTTAGTTAATCACAAACAGGTGCAGAAGTTAGAAGGTGAGAGTGTTGCTGTCAACTCGTCTACTAGGTGAGCTCATCCTGCTCTCAGGGAATCTCTCACAGACACCTGTGACTTTCCCACAGAAGGACTGAAAGCAGTTTTCACGATGGTCACAGTACTACATAGTATTAAAGCTTAATATCTTTCTTATTCTTTAGACAGGAGATAAGTCCAAACGGAAGTGTGTTTTATACGTGAGTTAAGATACATATCTCATGTAGAAACTACTACTGTATAATGAACTGGTTAAGAATGTAAATTTTAGGGCCCAAAAGACCTACCCTTGCCTCTATATAAATTCTGAAAAATTAAGGCTCAGCTTCCTCATCTTAAAAAAGGAAATTTTATTACACACACCACACACAGAGTGGGGATTTTGTGAAGTTAAAATCAGAATAGTTTCCTTGTGCAGAGTAAATAGGTGCTCATTAAGGTTTATTTAAAATGCCTTCCTCTCTTTGGACTGGTTGCTTTATGTTTTGTCTTCTTAGCTACTTTCGGTTCACTAATATGTGATTGACTAAGGTACATCTTCAGTATCTCTTACAATCCTATAATTCTTCTATTCTTTGTAAACTTACATCTACACTTGAAATTCTTGTCTTTATCTAGATCATACTTCCTTCTCAAACTTATTTAGAAACTCTGAGCAGTTCTAAGCATAGTTGGCCATCAATAATTGAATGAATTAATAATTAAAATCTTGTTCAAATAGCACATAGGAGTCTTAAGGCATTCTTTTTATTCCCATTTTAATTTTAATATATTTAGTATGCAAATGCCAACAGTAGCTGTAATTGATAATCTTAAAACATGTAGGAAAATATCTGATATAGATTTGTACATTTCATGCTATGACCACACCATTATAATAACTAAAATTTGAAACAAAGGCTGTGAACCTATTTTAGCCTTCTTGGTAATGGTAAAAGGATAAAAAAAAGAAAGAAAGAAACAAATCTGCGTATTTAACCTGTTGTTCCATTCCTAATCCTCCCAAACTCTGTAACATGATTTAGTGCTTGATTATAGATTTGTCTGTGTTTACATAAGTCTTAATAAAAATAGTTTGCTTCCTATTATAACCCTATATATTTTTATAAAGCTGTGGTTATACATAAATTTTATATTGTATTAAGTTTCTCACCTAATACTGAAAAATAAATACAAATTCACTAAAATGCTCTTCCAACAGATCACATGAATACTCTAGAATTTTTCTTCCCAGTTTTCAGAGATCGATGCTGTACTTTCCATAAACATGTTTGTGTATACAGTATAATTGCAAATTGATACAGTGGCAATTGCTAAAATATATAATTATTCATATATTCATACTGTGGAATTTTTTGGTAAAATATAAAAAACAGATTTTGTCTCAAAGCACTGTTTTGTACAACCACTAATAGCTCATATTAATTCAGGTAACAGCAGTGAAATGTATCTTGTTTATAAGCTTTTCATTTAAGACATTTTTCTTGCTGGGATCACCTCCTGGTGTGAAAGTTGTCCAAAGATAATAGCACATCAATTCAAAAGTGTAATAGATTTGAGACCACAACATGCTATCAGCATGAAGAAGTAGTTTATCAGTCTTACCAACTCACTGTGTCACAGCTAGAATCATTACATATTTGTTCTTTTGTTTGCACATCAAAATATATAATTTATATTCTAATGTTGATTACTCACTTGGGGGTGTATAATTTTCTTATTTAAAATATTTTTCTTTAAAATGCATATCATAATTAATTTAGAGGTAATAAAAGAAAAGGCATTTTAATCAGTAGGGTTCTAAAAACATTTTCTTTTTACAATTCAGGGATGCATAGTATATTACTTACTATGAACCATTTTCAATTAAGTTTATAGTAATAGTACCTTTATATTAGAGGCAAAATAATTAATCCATTTTGAACCAACCCTGGCCAATTCTTATAAAATTTACACACACACGCACATACACCTGTGTTTGGACTCGCCCATTTCAAAATTATCAGAGATTAAATTATCAAAGCACAAAAAAGAAAAATTCAGTCTATTATTGGCTCACTCTAGGTAAGTTTTATTACTTATTAACTGTTTCCCTTTATATCAATCCTTGACGCAAGCCCTTTCAGTTTTGAAATCCCGTTTGCTAGTTTTTATTTTTAGTTACAGCTTTCGTTGACTACTGTTGTAACCACAGTAGTTATTGAAGTAATTAAATAAATTTAATTGAAGTGAATTAAAACCTAGTCCTCTAAGTACTTTATACTTTCCTCATCTGGGTGAGTACTCTTCTCAGTTCTCCTGCTCCCACCCTTGAAAACATGTTCGAAAATAATATCAAAAGAATAAGAGAAAAAACTTTGTCTTTAACTCTAATAATGAGGATTCAGTATGGGTGGTTGTTTTGTTTTGTTTTGTTTCAAGTATGCTAGAATTCTCCCTCTGAACCTTAGGAAGAGGATTTTTTTTCTATGCATGAACTTTATTTTTTTTTTAATTTTATTTTTTTCAGTGTTCCAAGTTTCAGTGTTTATGCACCACACCCAGTGCTCCATGCAATATGTGCCCTCCTTAATACCCACCACCAGCCTCACTCATCCCCCCACCCCCCTCCCCTCCAAAACCCTCAGTCTGTTTCTCAGAGTCCACAGTCTCTCATGCTTCATCTACCCCTCTGATTTCCCCCAATTCACTTTTCCTTTCTGTCTCCTATGGTCCTCCATGTTTTTCCTTATGCTCCACAAGTAAGTGAAACCATATGATAATTGACTCTCTCTGCTCGACTTATTTCACTCAGCATAATCTCCTCCAATCCCGTCCATGTTGATATAAAAGTTGGGTATTCATCCTTTCTGATGGCTGCGTAATATTCCATTGTATATATGGACCATATCTTCTTTATCCATTTGTCTGTTGAAGGGCATCTTGGCTCCTTCCATAGTTAGGCAATTGTGGCTATTGCTGCTATGAACATTGGGGTATATATGGCCCTTCTTTTCACTACATCTCTATCTTTGGGGTAAATACCCAGTAGAGCAATTACAGGGTCATAGGGTAGCTCTATTTTTTTTTTTTTCATCCTGTTCTCTTGTCGATCTGAAGCTGCCGGGATTACAACCTTGGTTGGGGTGTGGGGTGTGAGGGTGCCTTCACTCTGGCCAGTACTAAGAATGCCACCTTGATTGTCACTCCTGGTCCTCAGCAGCTTCAAAGAAGGAGAAAAGTGAAGGAGAAGGCATTTGTGTGGGAAATATTTCTATTTCTTTCCCTTCTCCTCAATATAACAGATGTGCAAAGGGGTAAAGAGGTTATGTTTACGTGTGTGCATGTATGTGTGTTTGGTGCCTTAAAAATATTTATAACCGAGTTTTCCAGAAGTCTCTCTTAACAGATAAAGAGAAGGATGAGAGGTAGCTTTTTTCCTCCTATAAATTTTAATATAGGTTGTAAATTGAAGCCAAGATTATAGAGGAAAGAAGATTGTATAAAAACAATTCTAGGGGCGCCTGGGTGGCTCAGTGGGTTAAGCCGCTGCCTTCGGCTCAGGTCATGATCTCAGGGTCCTGGGATCGAGTCCCGCATCGGGCTCTCTGCTCAGCGGGGAGCCTGCTCCCTCCTCTCTCTCCGCCTGCCTCTCTCTCTACTTGTGATCTCTCTCTGTCAAATAAATAAAATCTTTAAAAAAAAAAAAAATTCTAGCCAGAAAGTTTAAGGGTAAAGAAATAGCATTTCTGTAGGAAGGAACCTTTGGGAAGTTGTAAATACCCACGGTGAGTTATCAGCTAGACTTCTCCATGGCTTATACACCCAAGTATTAAGTTCAAAGAGATGCAGAAAGAGAACCCCCAAAAGAAGACACTTGTGGAGTGAGATACTGTTTTGGTGAATGTCTTACAGACACATGGAAATACAGATAGTGTAGGAGACAAAGAACCAAGAGAGAACAGATGCTGGTGTCTCATTTAGACATAAAGCCCAACAAACATGATAGATACTTGAAAGTAGTGGCACCTGGGTAGCTCATTTGGTTAAGCGACTGCTTCAGTTCAGGTCACAATCCCAGGGTCCCGGAATCAAGCCCCACATCAAGCTCCCTGCTCAGGAAGTAAAAAATTAAGAGTGAAATGATATAGAACAAGGACAAATCTTTAAGCTGTTTGATGCTGAGGTCAAGTAGATTGAGCCTCCCACTGTAAAAATTCCATTCCTTCTAAGTTGACTTCTTGAGGTGAGCTCCCAGCCGTAACTTTCTAAGAAGCAGGAATCTTTTGAATGATTTT
This sequence comes from Lutra lutra, assembly GCF_902655055.1. Classification (NCBI taxonomy): domain Eukaryota; kingdom Metazoa; phylum Chordata; class Mammalia; order Carnivora; family Mustelidae; genus Lutra; species Lutra lutra. Next base: position 13,930,713 of record NC_062279.1, read on the forward strand.
CTAATTTGTTAGAGTATCTTGATGAGAGTCTTGAGTGAAACTGAAGCTAAAAACCCAGTACGCCAACACGTTACCGTAGTGGTTCTCAAACTGTGGTCTCTGGACTGGCAGTATCCGCTGGGGTGTTCCACCGAGATCTTCTGGTTTAATAAGCCCTTCAAGGGACTCTGATGTGAGCCCAAGTTTGAGGACCGCTGCTCTAATGTAGGGCATGGACTCTTAGTAGATTTTGTTCTGTCAGTGGCTACCTAAGCTTCCCAGGCCTTACCAAAACCTGCGATCCCATCATCCGTCTGGTTGCAATGTTTTCTTGTGAAAGAGTGGAGGTGCCGAACACCTTTTAGAGCCTTCCTCTGCTGCTAGTGTGGGTGGGCTTCTTCCTGAACATTCACAGCAGCCTCTGCATTCTCCCAGAGCTTCCGAGGGCCGGCCTCCTCAACGGACGGAGAGTTCTTTCCCGAATAGCCAGGTATCGAAACCCAGTCAGTAACTGTACTAAATGGCTTTGGATACCTATCGAGAATCAGTTGCTAAGAAGTAAAGAAAACAAGCAGGAACCCGGCCTTGAATAAGAACAGGTAATTTTCTGTTTAGGCTTCTGCTTTCTTTAGTTTTCTTGCTTCATAGCTGCCGGAAATTATGTATTTCGCTGCATTAATATTTCTTTTTATTTCCCTGCATTATTATCGAAAGCACATCATTTGAGTAAACTGCTCTTTCAGTCTTTTAATTAGTTATAAACACAGTGCTAAATATACATTTAAAAGATCATCCAGTTGGCTTTGGAACTTAAAATTCAGGATCTGGTAGTGAAAATTCGGAAGACTGTGATAATGAACCACAGGTTATCTGGAAGTTTTCAGAGTGTTTGGATAGTGGTTACTATCACAGTTTAGGTATATCATGTTTTTCAAATATATACTGATAAATACTGGAGGCTGTTTCAACTCCTGTGGTATTTAATGGGTATATTCTTAATTATAGACTACAAGCAATTAAATAAGTGGTAATGAGCAATATGGAAGGAAGATAATGCACAACCGTTAAATTTTATATATTTTGACAGTTTTTGCAAATTTTTATCTTAAAATGAATTCTAGGCAACCTGCCCATTGTTTTGGCATCATCAAGTGACTAAAACTATTTTGAACTCAGTGGTTAATTTTAGCCTTCATATATTTCCAGGTAAATTTAATCCGTAAGCGTGGGATTCATTTGCTTTAGATCTGAAAATGTCATTTTAGAAGAGTCGTTTGATGTTGAGGAAATCTTGTGAGACCTTTAATAAGCCTCTTAAATCCAGAAAGTTGTATTTTGCCTGAAGGAAAAGGAACCTATCCCTCAAAATTCCCTCAGCTCTTAAGCCAGAACTTTGGATTCTGAAAAGGTTGTAAATGTGACCCAATATCATCAGTCAGTCTTCTCATTGGCACTCTCATTGTCTTTGAAATGAGAGCCCCTCATTTGAAGGAAGCAGTTTGTGTTCCAGGGAAACGTTTTATTAATTTGCCTAGAAACGTAAGTCGAAAGCAGGACACATCAAGACGTTTTATGTAAGCGGTTCATGTTAAGTTTGAAGTAGCTCATTCTCTTTGTTCAACCAAGAATTTGAGAAGAGCAAGAAAAACCGTCACATCTCCAGGGCAGTAGTGTCTTTCCCCCCATAAGACGTACTAGATTATACACAAAAGAAATCGTATTCCAGGTGTTCATGGCTCACTAATAAAGGTTTCAGCTATGCCACAGGGACAGCACTGAACACTGTGATGCTCTTTTTAGTCGTTTGCTCTGTTTGCTAATCTCTAGAAAGGTTTTTAACATTGTATAAAATATTGAAGAAAAGAAACCTCTTTTGTATGAAGACAGCCAGCTATGAAGTTGATCTAATTAAAATTTCATTCAGTGATGGCACACTTTCTTTTTGACTCTTATTTTCTCTCATAGCGCTCCATTGAGGAAATGACTCAAACCACTTTGAGTAACGCAGTATATTTTCCAAGGATGCTTTTCATTTTGGTCCCTGAAATTTGCAACTTATGAAACCGTGCTCTTGATATTAGAGGAATAACATGATTATGTTAATGTTCTGAACAAAAGACTAGTATGAACCCATTTGTTTCCTAGTGACTCTTGCAGTCTTACAATCTTTGTTGTGAGCTTACAATTTAATTATATATTATAAGTTATTTAATTTTGTACTTGATGTCAGGATCTTTTCAAATGAGCATCGGTATGTTGATGTATCATATAACATCATATCATATCATATATAAAAGGACATTTAAATTCAACTTCAAAAATCTGATTATTTTGCCATTAAAAATTTTATGATCGTAAGTTTTGTAGTTTATTATTCTGAAAGACAAAACCAATCAAAAGTGCAGAATTTCTAAAGAATGAAACATCCCTGAGGAGACATAGGGGGAAGAAAGCAAAACAAAGGACAAGAGGCAGTGGTCAGAGGCCTGAGAGGAGAGCAGGGAGGAATTACGGCTAGAGGTATAGAAGTAGTTCAGGATCTAGCATTTCACCATGACGTTTCATCTGAGAGTAGAAAACGTGAAATGAAAATATTACTTTCGCCTCACCTTTGCCTCTGCCAAATAGATTCAGAAGAGGAAGTTGAAGTGTAAGAACTCAGAAGAACTTCTCAACCCCACAGAAAATCAGACAGGAAAGAAAGGGGAAAGGGAAGGGAAAAGACAGGGAGATGGGAAGGAAGGAAGGAACGAACGATCGAAGGGGGAAGGAGGGGAGGGGAAGGGAAGGGAAGGAATGAGAGAGGGAAGGAGAGAAGGAGGCAAGGAAGACAGGCAGGCCATAAAGGAAAGAACGCAGGGTTCTCTGGTAGGGGGACTACTGGGGGGTAGGAGGGTGGGGGATAAGGGACTGCACAGGACAGGCAGGCCAGAAGAGTAATTGAAAATCACCCCTGAGACCCTCAGCGAAAGCTGCAGGGTAGAGTTACTAACAGTGACCCAAAAGTCTGAATGGGGACAGCAGGAAAGAATGGAGGGATTCAGTCCTGTCCCTCCTGATTTTAAATTTGTGGCATGACCCGTAGAAAGCTCCTTCCCAGGCTCGGTGAGAAATAGAAGCCAGGAGCGAAGGCGGAAGCTGAAATGAAAAGGCTGGTCGGTGCTGAAGGCAGATCCACAAAGAAACAGCTCTTTCCACTTCAGAAGGAAAAGGAGCAGTTATTAATTGTGCTGAATCCAGAGTAATTGTTTCCGTGGCCGGTGGCATAAGGCGCTCGAGTTCCCCAGCCCTCGTCTGCTTCTCGTTGTTGTTGTTCCATAGAATCCCCCCCTCAAGATTCCGAAGCCACAAAGCAACGGTTAGTGTTCGGTGACCTCCCGCACCAGCCGTCTTCGGGGCTTTGAAATTGATTTTCCTCCTCTCAGTCTCTGATAGTCTGTCTTCAAGTGCGCCTCTCTAGTTCATCACCAGAGTGACGCGGCGGCCCCGAGAGCGGAGGGACTGGAGGCAGGCGACACGCGGGGCATCATTAGACACATCAGAACCGAATCAGCCTGCGCCCGTGTGCTCTGTGTTAAAAAAGAAGCTGCTGCTTTATTGCCGAATACAATGAGGGATATTCTCACAGGATTCGCTTTTTCATTCCCAAATACGGTCTGAGAAGTAAAGAAAATCTCTCCCTTTCTTCTCCAAACCTCATGTGGATGCCGGGTCAAAACCGTCTGGTTTTGATAGTAATTTTGGCAGGATTTTTTTTTTTTTTTTAAATACATGAGAAACATGTTCCTGAGGCTGGAATGACCTGGCAGAGAGTCACAGGATGCAGAGAGGCCGGAGTGACACATGGAAAGACGTTTCTGGATGGTGAATTCGGTGATAAAATAATTCTCTCCTCAGAAAACTCGTGGGATGCTTTTCAGATGGTGGAATTTCAGAGCCCTCTGGTCTGTTTCTTCGTTTGATTGGGGTGGAGTCCGCACATAACTATCTGTCCCTTCACTGTTGACGGCCACGTTACTGCCAGGACAACCTTCATCCCCACCTGTGTGGCCTCTTCAGGCCCAGTGGGACACTCTGTGATGTCCAAGCTACTCTTGAAGCCACAGTAGTAATTCTCCTTCCTACAAATGTTGCTGAGACGCCGAAATCTCAGGGAGCCTCTGCCCGACGGAAACACCTCCATGCTCCACCCGTCCGTTTGGTCTTTGGGACCCAGAGGCCTCCCCAGGCCTCTGTCTGACATTGAAGGTACAGGTTTGATTCCGTCAGGTTCTGCGGACACGCTCTGTGGTCGCCACTTCTCCAGCACCAGGGAAGCCAGGAGCAGGGCCCGTGTTTCTGAGACATGGGGAATCTTCTGAGTTCATCCAACCTCTCCCCGTTTCCCTCCTCCTAGATAATAGGTAGAGAGATTTTTCTAATCTAAGACAAACCTTTAATCTCTTAAATGTTGTATCTTTCACACATTTTGGTTACATCCCAAATCCTCTCTATGTCCGCTTTTCCCCAGAGGTTCTTCATGGTACCAAAGACTAAGGCAAGGGAACGGCCTTTGGCCATGGGCCGCCATGCTGGTTGCTGTTCAAATGCAGCTTGTTTCTGTTCATGATTGTCAGGGAGTGCTCTCTGCTATTTCTGTACCCCCATGTGTGGTGTGGGAGTAGTGGAGAGCCTCATCCCTCTCTGGAGTCATGCCAGCTCCCCAAGATGCTGCCTATGAAGCGGGGGGGGGGGGGGGGGGAGTCAGGCGTCTCTCCCTTGTTGAATCAGTTGAATCAGGCCTTGTTGAAGCTCTGTTTTATCAGCTCCCTTTCTGCAGGATTCCCCTCCTAGTCTGGAGGGTAACCCCTTCCGTCTCACCTCAAATTTCTCCCCGACATTATGGCTATACCCCAGTAGATGGGGCTATAGGAAACCAGCTAGAGACCTGGGCTCTTTCTGCTTCTCATTTTGTCTCCTGTCTCCTGGGGCCAACGCAGTGAAGCAGCCACTGGAATTGAGAGAAGTGAAGTAGAGCACAGACAGCTGAGGGGGTTGAGGGGGGAGAATTTCAGGAGGAAAAACTCACTTTAAAGAGTACTGTACAGGGCGCCTGGGTGGCACAGTGGGTTAAACCATTGCCTTCTGCTCAGGTCATGATCCCAGGGTCCTGGGATCAAGCCCCGCATCAGGCTCTCTGCTCAGTGCGGAGCCTGATTCCCTTCCCCCCTCTCTGCCTGCCTCTCTGACTACTTGCAATCTTGCTCTCTGTAAATAAATAAATAAATAAATAAATAAATAAATAAATAGTACTGTACAACTTTAACCCCATTACTTCATGACATGGGAAAATTCTATAAAATTAAAATCTCAGTGTCCGTAAGCATAGTTTTCTTTGAATACAGCCCCACACGATCATTTCCATATGATCTATGGCTGCCGTCCTGAGCGGGCATGGCCAGAAAAGGCTGCAGTGTTTCCTGTTCGGTCCTTTACAGTAAGAGGTTGCTCACAGCTCGTCTGAATAATCAGGTTCCTGCTTGGTCTGTTTCAATCCATCTTCTCCTCCGGAATCCCTGCCCATGTGTAGAACTTCCTGTATCAAGTTTGTAAAACTGGGAATTCATTCTACAAACATTGGCTTTAGAGGTTGTTACCTATTGAATTGGAATCTGAAGGCCCCAAATGATCCTTTTTGGTCTTTTGGAATACGCAGCCTGTGACTCTGGGAAGATAAATAGCTAAGGCTTGTTGAGCTCTTACCTTGTGTTAGGTACTTATAGAAACACGGCGTGTGTGTTACTTCCATTGAATCCTCATATAATTGTCTACATGGTAGCTACTACTCATATTCCCATTTTATGGATGATACAACCAAGATGCAGAAAATTTGAGTCATTCACCAGATATCATCCAGCTCATTATAGGTAAAGTCTGGATTTCAACCCAGTCTTGATCCAGGGCCCATGTTCTTAATGACTGTGCTGAATAGGGATATGGTAGGAGATTTTAAAAATGCTATGTCCAACGTAACATTTAATTCAGACTATAGACTTTAAAATTTGCCCTGCTAAGTACCTCCATATGGGAAAAGAGACTCACAGTACAGTTACTAGTATAATTTATAGAAGTAGCAACTGATCATTTGCATCTGTTCTAATTGTGTGTTTGACACAGTATTTTTTTAAAAGATTTTATTTATTTATTTAACACAGATAGAGTACAAGCAGGGGGAGCGGCAGAGGAAGAAGCAGGCTCCCCACTGAGCAGTGAGCCCAATGGGGGCTCAATCTCAAACCTGGAGATCATGTCCTGAGCCAAAGGCATCAGATGCTTAACTGACTGAGCCCCTCATGCACCCTGACAAAGCGTTTTTAGATACATTAACGGGTTTACAACCCTGTGAGATAAGCAAATCATTAGCTCCATTTTACAGATGAAAAGCAAAACTGAGGCTTCCTACAATCACGTATGTAGGAAATGATCAACCAGGAACTTAAACTCAGATCTGATTTCTACTCCAGAATTCTTCCCACTATACTTGTGTTAGGCAAACTTTCATGACTTTTGCGCTGTTTCTACTCCAGCAACACAGTTGGTCACTTAGTACTTTTCTAGAAATGGATTCTTTGTGACTTAAGGACCTGATTAGCCCTCACAACAATATTCATAAGCAGTAATGCACATAGACTCATGAGTCTGGCTCTTTCATTTATCTAACACTGCTGCTGTGCTTACCATATTCCAAGCACTTGACAGCAAATATGAACTCCTTTGAGCCTCACTGCAAACCTGAAGGGTAGAGGCTATTACTGTCTCCATTTTACAGATTAAGAAACCAAAACACAAAGAGATGAAGTAACTTCCCCAAGGACATATGCACAGTCAGCAGTGAATTAGGATTTGAACCTCGTAGTCTAGCTTCCGAGTTCTGCCCTGTGAACCCCTTAAGTTATTTGATATATTCAGTTTATTCTCTTATATATTAAAATAAGGACATCAGTAGTAAAATTTTAAAATATTCAGCTATGTACCATCTATAGCCATCTTTCACAGAAACTGTATTGTACCATAGTGGAATATTCCATATATATTACATACATACATTCCATATATATTCCATAGTGGAATATTGTACTGTAATGGAATATTCCACTATGGAATACCCATAACCTCCTGAATACATAAGAGAAAACAGTCTGTTGACTTCACTGGACACGTTATTAGAGAAAATAATAATACGTGTTAGGACACACAGTGAATTCACAATAACTTACTGGTATAACAGGAAATATAAACCATGAAAAACATGGCACTTTTTTTCTTTAATTTGGGGACTTTGATTGTTAATAGGAATCTATATTAAGTGTTGTTCCTGGAGAATTTCTTTCTTTTTTTTTTTAAGATTATATTTATTTATTTGACAGAGATCAGAAGTAGGCAGAGAGGCAGGCAGAGAGAGAGAGGAGGAAGCAGGTTCCCTGCTGAGCAGAGATCCCGATGTGGGGCTCGATCCCAGGACCCTGAGATCATGACCTGAGCAGAAGGCAGAGGCTTTAACCCACTGAGCCACCCAGGCGCCCCTCCTGGAGAATTTCTTATACAGCACTCTTGTCATGTGATCATGTAATTTCTGCCACATTTTCAAAATGTACCACTTCTAGAAGCATTTTCCTCCACTGCCATCCAGCTCAGTTGTTACAGACTGTTTCTGTATTTGATCTAAAACCTGCTTCACTGACCCCTTCATTTTTTTAGGTTGGTTTTAGAAGTGTTCTGTGATTCCTTCCTCTTTCTCCCCCTTCCCCAGTTATGTCTGACATAAGCTAAAAATAAAATCGGTTTGCATCCCTTGAGACCTGACCAGCTGCCTGTGGCCAAGCTTGATAGTGCTTGTTAGTGGGAGAGCAGGCTGGGGTTAGAATGTTTCCATGGAATTCCAGAAAAATAAATCTGTCTGCAAAACATCAACATGATCATGCATCCTTGTGTTTATACGAGTACGTGGTCTCATGTAGTCATAAAACACAACGTGTAGCTTTAAAGTGATGTGATTTGTCTTAAGTGGAATGTGATTATGTTCTTAGTACAGTTCATACAAGGAAGTTCCCGAATGGTTTGGGGCAAGAAATGGTGTGATTAGAATAACTGCAGAGCATCTCAAGATATCTACTTGAAGGGATGGTAATAATTGGTGTACATCAATACTTCTGTGTACTTTACAAGTCAGTTTCTGTCATCAGAGTCACCATTATGAGTTGGTTAAGATATTTCCTTAATTTCTAATATTTTTAAATAGAGGTAATGAGGTAATGAGAGAGACAGAAGACAGGGGGAAGAGCTCATGGATAGCTGTGTCTGTCTCCCACATGTTAGCATATCTGTATCTTCTGATGATAATTGTTCTGTTCCACAGGCATTTCCTATTCAAAACAGGAACAGGGACAACGCCACTGTTCAGCACTGCAACCCCAGGATACACGATGGCATCTGGCTCTGTTTATTCGCCACCTACTCGGCCACTACCTAGAAACACCCTATCAAGAAGTGCTTTTAAATTCAAGAAGTCTTCCAAGTATTGTAGCTGGAAATGTACTGCCCTGTGCGCTGTAGGGGTCTCCGTGCTCCTGGCAATACTCCTCTCATATTTTATAGGTAAGAACCCAGTTTGACAATTACTTTGTACATTGGGATGTTATATGGTGGTCTTGTTGGTTTCATCCATTTAGGTGGCCAAGAAGGATATTACAAGATTTAGTTTCTGGAAGAGGGATTAGTTAATACCTTGTCAATCCACAGAACGTCTTCAGTCATCTTCGGGCAATTTGGATAAATAGAAAAGCTGCATTTGCCCAAAAATTGAGGTCTATGCTTGGCTGCAGACTAGAATGTGACTAGAGTGTGAGTTTGGCGCATCCCTCTTGAAACATGGCTAAGTCTGTGACATCTCATGTACATGAAGTCAGTCATGAATTTGCAGGAAGGAACGTTACACAGGAATCCCTTCAATGCATATTCGACAGGGAGCTCTCTGCTCCTTGTACTGATTACACACCTTTCGGCTAACTCAGCTATCTTGGTGTAAAGCTCGTCACTCAGGACCATCGTCCTGGCCTCAGCCACATTCTCCAGAGACCTGTGCATCCATAACACAACGAACGATTTACAGACTCATTCAAATATGTGGATTTTTCATCTTTTCTGATGTCATGTTGATCATGGTTTTCATTTCATAGTAACCCAAATGATGGGAGCTGCTAACAGAAGTTGTAAATAGTGCTTTTCTTTAACTGTTTCATAACTGTATGAGCATTTGGATTATTAGAAATGGCTTTTGTAAATCCCAGAAATGACCACATCGAAATGCTAATGGCGTCCACCGAGGTTCATCACAAGTGATATGGTTTACCCAACAAGAGCCACAGCCAGTGATGCATCCTCAGGTTTACAATACAATTTGTGATGCCCCTGAAATTCTAGAACTGAACACGAGTATTATGGAGCCATATGTGTAGTTGCATGGTGCTTTTGCCGTGAACGTGTTTCTGTCATTAGCTACCATACTCCTTATAAATGATGTATTTTGGAAAGTGAAATAACCATTTTGAGCCACGACATTTAAGAGGAATATAGAATGTAAAGCATGAAGGAATTTTAGGGATAAGTGAGTCAGAGATGGCAATTCTGGGGCATGATGTATACTATTACTTCCAATCCTTTGGCCGTAGCAGACATCACTAATGAATTGGGGCCCGCTTTCCCACCGAACCTGGAGAAAACCTCATTATCCCCGTCACCGGGCTTCATACACCACCTTGTAGCACCGCTCTCCGTCTGAGATGAAACATTCTTGTCGTTTTTCAATCTGAGTTAACTCCCTCCTTGTAAAAATGCTCTAACCAAGTACCACGAGGTTTGTCGCTTGGCCAGGATCCCGCGCTCCTGAACCGTCACTACGCTCTTTCATAACCCTCAAGGTAAATGAGGACTATCACAACAAAAAATCAGTATTCGGGGATGGAGTTCTAGTATTCAGCTGGAAAATACCTAGCCATTAAGAGAATCTCTTCTCGTTAGTTGTATAAATTATCTGTATCTGTCAGCAGCGTGCTGCTAAAGAATTTTAAAAGGTTCTGAAATGCACGAGGCATAAATGGGATGTGATAAATTAAGCATACATATTTGCAGGGGATTTTTTTTTTTTTTTACCACAGTACATGCCAGACCGATCAAGAGCTATGTGGGGCTGGCAGTCTGTGTCTGTGTTGTTGCTCTGTGGGTAGGTGTCCTTTCTGAATGCCTACCAGATGTGCAATATTGGGAATATCAGATTGATACCATGCAGTTTTATTTACAGTGGGTGATTAGCGGGAAAAAATAGCATTTTAATGTGAGATTAGCTCTCTGTTATTTGTGAGACTTGTCCTCCTTTCAAGGGCCCCTAGTGAATATCGCTGAGTATCAGACTTCTGAGTAAACACTCCAAATGCTCCTTTTCTTCAAACTGCCTGTTTTCCTGTTTCTCAGCCCATTGTACTTTATTCCACGATTCCATACTTTTTCTCACTATCATCCACTTGTCCCTCTGATTTTCTCTCGCCCCACATGGAAACACACAAATTATATAGTTAATATACTCAGCTCAACAGATACTTGTCAAACATTAGTTATGATCTCGTTCTTGTGCTGGAACTTAACTGTTCTCTGGCAAAAATTACTTTTATCGTCAAAGAATTTTCTCATACTTCCATTGCTTTAATTAAGCCCAAATACACTTACCATTTTCACTGGTCTTCTTGTACTTGAATGACTAATACACAAATGCAATGGTTTTTTTCATTGGGGTTCAAATCAGGTAAAAGATTTGTTCATCAGTTAGCATGATCCATCTTTTCAGGCCGAAGAGACTGTGTTTACCCTTGAAAACAAGAACAGGGCACTCCTCGTCAGGGAAGGTTGTCCTTTTCTATTGACATGGTGTACAGCAGAGATGGAGACAAGGGACCTTTGCCTGTCCGGCTTAGATCAGTCTGATAAACCCCAGAATCGATGGGGAGACCGACGTCCTCATCAGGTTGACCTCACAACCTTTAACAAAAGTACAGCCGTCCTTACACTTTTTTTTCCGCATTCCCTTAGAGGTCCCTTTTCTCATATTGACTGTCAATATAAAGTCAAAGCCTTAAGAAAGAAAGAAAAGAGAAAGCTTGAGGAATTACTTCTGTCCCAGAATTTTCTTTGTCACCTGCCAGGAAGGTCGTGAGAAGTTAGGAGAATGTAATATTAGCATGTCTCTTTTCTAAGATAAAGTTATCTCAGCAGAGTCAAGGTGAGTCACCTCTAAAACGGAGGCAAGTAGGGGAGGAGAACAGGCTTTGTTGTTTGTCTTTCCTATTCCTATCAGACTTTCAGAGAAAAAGGAAAGGGTGAAAAAGGAAGCAAAAATATATTCCCGTAGGTCACTGTGAACTTCTTGCATACGTAACCACTCGTTAACTTCTTGGGGTATACCCTTCCGGATGTTTGTCCATGCATATGGAGTTCCGTATTTTTAATGCATTTGGTACCAGGCTTTCTCACTTGTCACTTATGAAAACATCGTATGTGTATGATTTTATTTAGTGGCTGTGTTTAACCAGTTCCCAGAAGTTCAGTGACCTTTTTCTTATGCATGTATGTGTCCGGTTGATCAAAATTTTTTACTTTTTATTTATTTTTTAAAGGTTTTATTTATTTATTTGACAGAGAGGGAGAGAGGGAACATGAGCAGGGGGAGTGGGAAAGGGAGAAGCAGGCTTCCCCCTGAGCAGGGATCCTGATCTGGCGCTCAATCCCAGGAGTCTGGGATCGTGATCTGAGTGGAAGGCAGACACCCAACGACAGAGCCACCCAGGCACCCTGATCAAATATTTTTAAAAGATTTATTATTTATTTTAGAGAGAGAGTGAGTGCATATGCAAGTTGGTGGTGGGGGGTGGGGACAGAGGGAGAGAGAGAATCCCAAGCAGACTCCCTGCCAAGCACAGAGCCTCACTAGGGGCTGATCTCACAATCCTGAGACCATGACCTTAGCCAAAATTAAGAGTCAGACCTCACCTGACCCAGCCACCCAGGTGCCTCCGGTTGATCAAATATTTTATCAGAATAAATCCTTTGAAAGGGTGTACCAAAATAGTGGGTGTGTTTTACATTTTGACAGACTATTTCCAAATTACCCTGTTTATACAACTACCAATGCCACTTACTATCAAGATTTTTGACCCTTGACAATCTCAGATTAAAACATTTTATTGTTGTTTTCATTTATTACAGAATATCTTTTCTCAGACAAATTGACCATTTCTATTTGTGTGTGTGTGTGTGTGTGTGTGTGAGAGAGAGAGAGAGAGAGAGAGAGAGAGAATGGCCTAGTTTCTCCCATTTTTTTACTGGGGCTTTTCTCCTTTTTTTCCCTTTGATTTGCAAGTGTTTGTTTAGAATATGAGTCATTTGTCATATCTGCTATATATTTTCCTATCTGTTATTAATTTTGTTCATATTTGTTTTGCCATATACCATATCGAATTTTTTTAGGTAATTAAATTTATCAGTTTTTCCTTATAATTTTTTTTTTTGAGAGAGAGAGAGCATGTGAGCCCACAAGTTGGTAGGAGGAAGGAGGGAGAGGAGAAAGGGTAGGGCAGAGGGAGAGAGACAATCTCAAGCAGGTTCTACTCTCAGCGCAGAGGCTGACATGGGGCTCAATCTCACAACCCCGAGATCATGACCTTAGCCGAAATCAAGAGTAAGACGTTTAACTGACTGAACCACCCAGGTGCCCCTCTCTATAATTTCTGAATGTCACATTATACCTTATAAAGTCTTTAATCACTCTAGACAATATATTTTTTTAAATTCACTTGAATTTTCTTCTGGTACTTTTATAGTTTTTCAACAATTATTTTTAGGTCAACATTTTTCTGGGTACTCTGATAGATGCTAGAGGTTCAAATTAGCTTTTTCCCAGAAGCTCATGGTCAAGTGTCATACATGAACGCACTTTTAAGAGTACATAGTTTCAATAGCAACTTGAGCCTTAGGAACAAAAACTAGAAGAGTAGGGAAGGGAAATATGGGCCCCTAGCTGAAGATGTTGGGGAAAGACTTGATCTGGCAGGTGATGCCTGAAAGACGAAGAAGAGTTCAGTTCACGAGGTTAGATGGCAAAATGGGTCAGGTGAGGTCTGACTCTTGATTTTAGCTAAGGTCATGGTCTCAGGATAGTGAGATCAGCCCCTAGTGGGGTGCTGTGCTCAGCAGGGAGTCTGCTTGGGATTCTCTCTCTCTCCCTCTGTCCCCATGTCTTCATGTGGCTAGTGGCTACCATTTTTTAATTTTTAGAATTGTTTTTATTTTTTGAAGTTTATAATAGAGAGTTTCTAACAGATCCAAAGTATAAAGAATAGCAGAATATAAGCTCATGTACCTAGTACCCAGATTAAGGAAAGCAGTATTATAATTGTAGTTGAAATTGTCCTTCTTCTCTTACTCCTCCTCTCCCCTACAGGGGTTCCTATTCTTTAATCAGATGTTTATCACCGAATGAACTTTTTATAATACCTTATATGTATACCTCATACTCAATACTTAATCCTTAAATATTTTTTATTAGCATATAATGTATTATTGGTTTCAGAGGTGCAGGTCTGTGATTCATCAGTCTTATACACTTCACAGCACTAACCATAGCACATACCCTCCCCAGTGTCCCCCACCCAGCCCTCCATCCCTTATACCCCCCAGCCCTCCAGCAACCCTCAGTTTGTTTCCTGAGATTAAGAGTAGCTTATGGTTTGTCTCCCTCTCTGGTTTCATCTTGTTTCCTTTTTCCCTCCCTTCCCCTATGATCCTCCATTTTGTTTCTCAAATTCCTCATATCAATGAGATCATATAATAATTGTCTTTCTCAGATTGACTTATATCAGTTAGCATAATACCCTCTAGTTCCATCCATGTCATTGCAAATGGCAAGATTTCATTTCTTTTGATGGCTGCATAGTATTCCATTATATATATATACCACATCTTCTTTATCCATTCATCTGTTGATGGACATCTAGGTTCTTTCTGTAGTTTGGCTATTGTGGACATTGCTGCTCTAAAACTAGGGTGCCCCTTCAGATCACTACCTTTGGTTAGTGGCTACCATTTAAACAGCATAGGTATAGACCAGCTATTAGAAAACTAGCCTAGGGACGCCTGGGTGGCTCAGTTGGTTGGACGACTGCCTTCGGCTCAGGTCATGATCCCGGAGTTCCGGGATCGAGTCCCGCATTGGGCTCCCAGCTCCATGGGGAGTCTGCTTCTCCCTCTGACCTTCTCGCTCATGCTCTCTCTCACTGTCTCTCTCTCAAATAAATAAATAAAATCTTTAAAAAAAAAAAGAAAAGAAAACTAGCCTAGGCTGGAGATCATGAAACACTGTTGGGATAGAGGAGTGAGCAGAATTGAGAAGTTATAGCTGATAGATAATAGAATAGATACGCCATCATTGATCATAGCCCAATTTTAAAAATCAAATGTTCCAAGCATGTATGCGTGACCAGCTTCTTTTTGACAGAGTCATGTTATAACTTTCTTTAGATGACCGAACTCCCAATTAAAATCCTCCATCAATGCGTTAATCTTTAAGTTGATGTGTCTTTACACAATGGAAATTCCACGGAACACAAAGAGGAGACTCAATGACAATATTTAGTGATACAGACCGACCAAAAGAATACTTGTGCCACTTTTTCTGAGCCTGAATTTACTCATTTCTCTGTTTTCTGTTCTAAAATTAGCAAATTAAAAGATGGATATTTGATATCCAGCAAATATACACCAAAGAATGGATTTAAAAAGGGATGGTCTGTTGGTTACTTTTACTTCTGTGCACAGTTGTGGAATGAGTAGGAAGGAGCCTTGATTATTTTTTCCTCACAGAATGCTCTTTTTCCTGGGTGGGAGCTGACCTTGAAATTTTGATGTTGCACACACAGAATTTGCCCATAAATCTTATCATAAATCATAAATATTATTAAAAAATAATTAAGTCAAAATGTCAGACTAATTCTGTTAGCCCCATTTAAAACTGCAACAAAATCAAGTCAAACGTCCAGTGACACTATGAGGAACATTTAATCTCATTAGCATTTCCCTATACTTTTAGGCAGAGTCTGAAAATTCAAATCAGTTCCCCTGTAGAGTAGCATCAAAAGTATTTGCACATGTTCTTCAAACTTGAGAAAAATGAGAGAAAACAAAAATCTTAACAAATTCCACTTTGCTAACATATTTTCTCAATTTTGGGCCCAGTTTACCCCAACAAATCATTCTTTGGACGACACTTTTTTTTTTTTTTTACTATAACAGCTTTATGGAGTTAAAATCCACATCTCACATAGTTTACCCATTGAAAGTGTACAAGTCAACATTTGCAGTTTTGCAACAATCACCACACTCAATTGTAGACATTTCCATCACCTCCAAAAAAGGTACCCTGTTCTATTAGTACTCACTTCCCGTTTACCTTCCAAACCCTCCCTAGTCCTCCCCCCCACCCACCCTGCCCCTGTCCCACAAATATCTTAACTTTTGAGGGAATGGTTTGTCAGCTCATTTCCTAATAACAAGAAATAACTCAGCATTGTTTTTCTTCTGGACTCCTGACATATGCTGTCAAGCAAAGAACTACTTGCATTTTCAATATTCTTTTTTGGTTAAAAAATACATGTGTAGTTATTTATTTCCTTTGAGCAACTGCTACCAACTGATTCCTAAAATAGATGTTGTCACATGTCTGCTAAAAAGGCTGTTTAACAGCATAAGCATTCCCTAGATCTAGCAAAACATAACCTGTCGAATTTAGGTTCATTGCAGTTATGATTCCGTGGCAGTTATGTGTCCTACTTCTGTGTTGATTTGCATTTTATGAACATTTTTACCTCTCTGTGTACCTTGAAATTGATTATGGTACTAGCTATATATATGCAACTCAGGGTCAGAGGGAAAAACACGCCAGCCTTTTATGCTTTATGAAAAATCAACCATTTAAATATATATGGCAAAATAAAATGTGTTGTGACATTCTTTTTTCTTTTTGGACATATCTTTGTAATAAAAGTGCTATTTTATTGGGTGATAGAACATAACCCAGCAATGAATTACATACCATTTTTCACTACAGCTTCTTCCCTTAACTCCTGGTTGCATTACATTCAGAAAATGCATTTTGCCCAAGATGGAATGCTAGCTTTTTAATAATACTAATGTGATTTCATCATATTGAAGAAAAAAATATTGCCTGTTTTTAGAGGATTGAAACTTATAAACTAAAAATTTTAAATTAATATATCAATATTTTATTTTCTCCTTGGACACATGAAATTAAGGACATACTTATGCCTGATTTGGTGGTGAGAGCGGGATTAGAATGGGACAGTTTATACCGCTAGAAGAGGAGGAAACTAGTAATATGATAAAGCATATTACCACAGCACTCTGCAGTGAGTCTGTGAATTCAAAAAAGAAAAAATCTAAGAACCCATTCTAGATTGTTGTATTTTTTTTCCTTATTGAGGACAGCACTTTGTATGAGTGAAATTGTGCTTCCATATATGTGTGTATGCATTTGTGTATATGTGTATGTGTGTATATGTGTGTGTATTCACATATATATGTATCTATATATAGATAGGAATCTCTCCAGCATCCACAGAAAAGTTTAGCTCTTTTGTCATATTTGCACTCTATCCTGACTTTCCATGTGAACTACAGAAATGTATAGAAAATATGAGGTTAGTTAATTTATAGAAAATATTAGTTTTCTATGTCATAAAGAAGAACCTAGCAGAGATTGAGAAGTCACTTGGAATTCAGTTCCATTATAGTCAAACCTGTATAGTTGCCTCAGTGACTTTCTGAGTTGAACCTAAAGTGAGAAAAAGATTGTATACTGCACTTTTGGACATTATAATTTTTTGTTGCTTTTATTAGCACAACATACAAATGTTCAGTTTGGAGTTTATCCTCATATTATTTATTACTATGCGCGAAAGAGAAATCACCAATTTCAAGAAATTAATACAAATGTCGGAAATAAGCTTCTCCTCTCCTCCCCAAAATAATTTATTTTACTCTTAGTTGATACGAGGTCAGCTAAAGTAAATAATATATGAGAAACACTCTGTTTACGCAGACTGTTTTTACCATTCAAATATAAAGATCTCCCTGACTTGAAAAACACCCAAGGACAACAACAATAAGAAATACCTTTAAAGCCATCTCAACTCCAGTTCCTGCCAGACGTAAATATCTTCTCTGTGAAATACGGTGCTGTTTTCTGTGTTTTAGGCTATCATTTTTGTGGAATGTAGCAACATCTCCTGCCTAATGACAAGTGGAAAGCATAATACAATATTTACCATTTCAGTGCTACATTGCATAAATATTTAATTGGTGTTGCTTATGCCATTTGCTTTTACATTAGTGGTACTGAGAGCAGCGTGTTCCAAGAGAAATATCTTCATACAGAAGAATGAGAGGAAAAGTAACTGGCATAGATACGATTTTTTACAAAGTTGATAGATGGTTAGGAGTTTTAGGAAGGAATTCATCGTAACACCTCTAAGTTCTATTGAATCTACATTCAAACAAATGTCTCATCCTATAGTATAACAGGTAAAATAAAACTCACATATGTATCCACTCTTTTAATTTATTGTTTCTGCATACCATTAGAATGTCTGCCGACTCCTCACACCTCGTCTTTCTTCCTTGAAATTAAGGTTCCAAGGTTCCTTTGTTAGTGCTTTGTAATGTGACACCAGAGAAGGAAGTGACTGTCCATTCATCCATCCATCATTCATTCAATTTTCATTTATTAAGACACTGTGACAGGTACAGTTGTGAACAAGATAACACAGCCCTCGCTCTCTTCGAGATTTTATCTCAGGGCATGGAAACTGAACATTTAATTGTCATCATGAGGGCTATTTAAAAAGGAGAAATGTAGGAGACTAGGGACTGCATAAAAGGCAGAACTTACTGAGTGTGAGCATTAGAGAAAGGTTTTCCTGCTAAAGCCTGAATGATAGGTAGGATTATGTGTTTGGACAACTGCTGATGTTAGGACGGATTTTAAGTGTGACCACATAAGTCTAAATGTGGCCCAAAAAATCAACTCTAAGGAAAATTAAAACCAATATATTGTGATATAATAAAGATAAAATCTTGATGTGTCTGAGAGGGGGGGAAAAAGTGATGATATTCATTTGTTTTCTTTGTTGAGTCAGTATAGCTAGGAACCCATCTTGTAGTTAACACCTAGAAGGGGAGAGAAATATTACTTGGAAAGTTGGGGCAACTGGATTTAAAATTGTCACAAAAATGTATGGTCTGTTCTCATTTATGGTCTTTTGGATTGTTCCTTTCCCTTAATTGTAGATAACAAACGTATATACTTGAAGAGTTTTGTTTATCAAGTATGCCCAGAAGATCGTTTTAAAACTGTGAAAAGAAACGGTGTCTCAGTTCTTAATAAACATTTGTGAGTACTCTATTAATCTGTTCTGAAGAAATTTAAGAAACATACACTTCTTGTATTTCAAACGTTGCTGGGAAATGAAAATCACATCGCTTTGCATTTGCTAACCAAAGAGCTCAGCTTGTCCAATTTCCATCGCTGAGTTGGACCTAAAAGGCATTACTTCGAGACCCTTCCTTTGTGCTTTTTAAGCACATACCAAACGGAATCAAAGAACAATTATTAGTTTATCCAGACCCACTTCTGTATAATGCCAAGATGGTTTTTGAGATAATATTTAGTGTCTTTGAAGATAAGAGTTCTGGATCTTTCCTTTATCTGTTGAATGTCCTCCCTGGGGACTTACTCAGGGCTCCAGAGACAGAACAGCTCTCCTCTCCTGGTGGGCTCTTCATCAGCGGGCCCGCCATGATGTCAGCTGGCTTCATCCGGGAATTGCCATTTCTCCCTAGTATTTGCCCCACAGACTGATCTTCCCCTTTGTGCCTTTACTAGTGAGCTTTTTGTCCCCTCCATCACTTTTCATAGACCTTTTTGTGCCCCTAAAGGAGAGAAAGCCTTCCGTGTATTCTTGTACATTTCCCAGAGCTGTAGAAGGACATCCAAGGCTGACTTGAAAATCACTGCATTTGATTCTAGAATACGAGGCCCTTCGTTCTTTTTTTAAAAAAAAAAAAGATTTATTACTGGGGCATCTGGGTGGTTCAGTCTGTTAAGTGTCTGCATTCAGCTCAGTTCATGATCCCACAGTCATGGATGGAGCCCCCCATTGGGCTCCCTGCTCAGCAGGGAGTCTGCTTCTCCCTCTGCCCCTCCCCACTGTTTGTTCTCTCTCTCTCAAATAAATAAAATCTTGAAAAAAGATATTTATTAATTTATGTATTTGTTTGAGAGAGAGAGAGAGAGAGCATGGCAGCTCACCAGCAGGGGGAGGGGCAGAGAGAGAAAACCTTTAAACAGATTCCCCGCTGAGCACAGAGGCCCCAGGCCAGGCTCAATCCGGGGACTCTGAGATCATGACCAAAGCCAAACCAAAAGTCAATCCCTTAACCAACTGAGCCACCCAAGTACCCCAAGGGGGGTGGGGACTTCGTTCTGAGAAAAAAAAGATGCAAGTAATTTTGCATCTTGCATTTTAATTTGTTTTTTTCATAGGCATTTCCTTGTAATTATGACCAATATCACAGTCAATTTAATTCCATTAAGCTTAGCAATTATTGAATTTCCCTCCTAAACATTGATTTCACAAAGGGAAGATCTCGTCTTTACCTCAGTGATCTCACGATCTTATATGGAAAAATACAATGTCCAATTTGCCTGTTGGCATTACAACATATTTTTACATTACATTACATTACAACATACATTTTTTAGAACATTACATTACAACATATTTTTAGAACACTGTTTGTAGGGGCGCCTGGGTGGCTCAGTGGGTTAAGCCGCTGCCTTCGGCTCGGGTCGTGATCCCAGGTCCTGGGTTGGAGCCCCACATAGGGCTTTCTGCTCGGCGGGGAACCTGCTTCCTCCTCTCTCTCTGCCTGCCTCTATGCTTACTTGTGATTTCTCTCTGTCAAATAAATAAATAAAATCTTTAAAAAAAAAAAAAAAAGAACACTGTTTGTAAGTGCAGACCCTCTCAAAGCAGTAAGATTTGAGTTTTCTATCCCACCTCTGTAACTTATTAGCCATGTAATTTTGAGTAGGGTACTTAACCTTCCGTAAACTGGAGTTTCCTCATCAGTGTAGACAGGATTAGTCATAGTACAGCTCCTAGAAATCTTTAATAAAATAATGAATGTACCTGATAAAATGTCAGTGCTCAATGAGCTTTAGCTGCTATTATTATTCCTTATAACAATCTAGTAAATCAAATATTACTATCCACAGTTTCTAGAAAGAAAAGTCTTTGGCCTAGAGAATCGGTGGCTTTTCCTGTGTTAAAGCCCATATATCTTTAAACAGGGACCATAATCTAGGCCTTTTTATCTTGGACCTGGGACTTTTCCCCACTGTATCATAGGGCCCTATTTCTCATAAGGATTTCAAATTTAAGGGTGATACATGGAAAGAAAATCAATAAAACTGAAGGACAAAATGAGGCATGTACTCCCCTTTGTCTTTTTACCCCATCGTATCTGATTATGTCAAGAGGAAGGTCTCAGTAGATGCTTGTATGTCACGAACCATCTCTTTAATACTTCCTTCACAAAGAACACTTCTGCTGGCTATCATTTCTACATAGATTTTAATAATTTTGCTTATAGTTTACTCCATTTATTCTTACTGTTGGCTTCTGTTTTTATCAAGAAATGTTGATTTTTCCTTTAAGATAGTGCTATAAAATTTTCTTTTAAAATGTATTTAAGTGGCTCAGTGGGTTAAAGCCTCTGACTTTGGCTCGGGTCATGATCCCAGGGTCCTGGTATCAAGCCCTTCATCGGGCTCTCTGATCAGCCTGCTTCCCCCTCTCTCTTTCTGCCTCTCTGCCTACTTGTGATCTCTGTCTGTCAAATAAATAAATAAAATCTTTAAAAAGTAAATAAATAAAATAAAATGAATGTATTTAAATGTTTAAGCTAATCATCTCACAAAAAAATAAACATGTAAATGTAAAAATATATTTCGTTACAAAAAGGGATAGATGGTTCACAATTAAATCATAAAGATGATAAGCACATTTAAAAAAAAAAAAAACCATGTACGGGAATCATTACTGAGGAGTCTGAAAATGCTATGGGTCTCTTCAGCTGGGCCTTTAATTCATTCTAGATCCTTAATCTTTTCATTAACTACATTTGTAGTTTAATATCTGAACTGCATGATGTAGTTCGTGAGCCCATGTGAGTTACATAGCATTTGTACATAAAACCTAACCCGTATTATTTCAGTCGTTTCCAATAGTCACAAATTTTACCATTATTTTCTATTTTTAGAGTCAAGATATTTTTAGATGCTTTTTGCTACTTCAGAAAAATTCTTTATGATCTTAGAAAAGAATCACATAGAGAGAAGCAATGCATGTTTAAAGCGGGAAAGTGGGCCACTTATTTCTAGGAGAGGAGTGTGAGACCACCAAATAAAAAAGCAGGTTGGCAGTCTGAGCAGGTATCCTGGGGATCAGAGATGACAACTTCCTTTGTATTTTGTTTGAAACAAATGTCCACAAATGCTTCATAAATATCCATTAATAATAGTGAAGTTCATAACTAAGGAAACCTGCTCTCCACATTGGCCCAGATTAACAGGGAACAGCTGGAAAACTGGCTTCCGAGGATCTGTTCCCACCTGCATGATGATGCGAGCAGGTCCAGGAAGACCAATAAGATCGGTCAAAGTTACCATTATGTTCTAGATACCGGAAGTGGTGAGGCGTGTGAGTCCATGCAACAGAACTTGAGAAGGGAGACGGTGACCCCATTTTTGTTGATGAGTGGATGGTGAACAACAAACTGTATAAGCTGGTTGTATCTAGATTCCTGAAGGGTCATTGATTGTGTTTAAATTTGCCACCTGAGAACCATGCGCACATGGGTGCACACACACATTCCCAGATCACGTTTTTCCTTGAAAATGTAACCTCTTGGAGAAGTGGACTGTTTTGAAGGGGATGCTTTTCTGGATTTTGCCGTTTTTTTTTTTTTTTAACTTTTTATTATGTTCAATGAGCCAACCTATAATACATCATTAGTTTTTGATGTAGTGTTCAATGACATTAGTTGCGTATAACACCCAGTGTTCACAGCAGCAATGCCCACAGTAGCCAAACTGTGGAAGGAGCCAAGATGTTTTTCAACAGACAAATGGATAAAGAAGATGTGGTCCATACATACAATGGAACATCACGCAGCCATCAGAAAGGATGAATCCCCACCATTTGCATTAACATGGATGGGAGTGGAGGGGATTGTGCTGAGTTAAATAAGTCAAGCAGAGAAAGACAATTATCATATGGTTTCACTCATACGTGGAACAAACCATGGATTTTGCCATATTTTAATACACCAGGTTTCCTCTACAAATCTCCGTGTCCCTAATAGTTGAATCTTTTCATAATGAAGATTAAAGTGTCTTAAAATTTCAAAGACTTGTAATTTTCAGATCTATTCTACTTCTTTTTCAAGAAGTCAAGCCAGGACACTTGGATGGTTCAGTCAGTTGAGTGTGCACCTCTTGATTTTGGCTCAGGTCACGATTTCAGGGCCGTGGGCTCGAGCCCCACATAAGGTTCTAGGCTAAGCAGGGAGTCTCCTTGAGATTTTCTCTCTGCCCCTCCTGTTTCTCTCTTTCTTTCTCTCTCAGATAAATCAATCTGATTTTTAAAAAGCCAGAACAAGCCAAAGAAATTTTTATGTTTAAGTAGATTATTAACATATGTACACATTTGTTACATAAAAAGAGGAGATAGCTCTTAAAGCTATTATGGAAGAAAAGAATACAGATGAAAATTAAGTGAGTACAATCAGCTTTTGAATAATGAGTAGATCCATGGGGTTTCAATAGCAAAGCTGCTAATAACTGTCACTAATGAATCTTCTGTTATATACATTCCATGACAACAGCAAAGTCAGTATATTGGCATGTGGGGAATAGTCCATAAATCATGTAAATGATTTCATTGTGTATTTCGAATGTTCTTGAAATAGGTCCTCTTGCCATATTCTTTAATGTTGACAACTGTTACCTCAAACTTGATTGATAATGACTGGCCTCTTTGGACAGTTCATCATAATGGTGAACACTTTATTCTTTCCATGAGATTGGAGAGGGAATGCTTCTTTTGCTCACAGAACAGAACCTGGCCATGAGCGGAATCTAATGAAACATTAGGAAAACAGCCTGTTTTCGAAGACTTGACTTAATTCCCTGGGTGACAGACACAGCAGCTTGATTTTCATAAGCCCCGTCAGCCTCCGTGTTGGCCATCAGCAGACAGCTAGAATAACTCTCTCCTCAACAGCATCCTTCAATGTGTGATGCTGAACCTACATAGTGAAGAAAGAAAAAATGCAATGCAATTTAGAGGTGGAATTTTTAATGTACATTAATTTGCAAAAGAGTATGAGTCAAATATTTTGGCAAATCTACATAACTAAATAACTGTCCCATCAAGACATTTCGATAGCCAAAGTGATTCTACACCCCCATTAATGACATGATGCCAAAAATAGAATAGAATGGAAAAATGCACAGCGTGAATATATAAAATATCAGCAGCCATTCCTTGTCTCCTTCGCCCTCCCCCCAGAAAAACTGTTTACATGAAACCTATGGTTTTAGTATGTTATCTTATAATACTCAGAGAAACCTGCTACTTCAAGTGTTATTACTGCCTTTGCATATCAAAACATCCTGTAGTTGAGATAATTCCCTTTTGCTTAATGACAGCTGAGTACATACTAATATGAAAGCTTTCCAGAAAATTATTGATTTTAAAATGACCGTATTTGGAAAAAATAAAAGAAAAATAAAATGGCCGTGTTTTGGCCAGCAAGATATAGACTGCTCGGATAATATTAGACTTGAAGACTAATAACAAATAATAATGGATTAGCATGTCAAAATATTGCCTCGCACACTCTGTCAACATGTATATGAACACAGCAGGAAATCGAAAACAAAAGCTAATTTATGGAAAACTATGTATTCCTAATGACAGTTTAGACCACTAGGGGTCCAAGTTACAAACTGCATTTTTACATGAGATGCTTTCATTTTACATTGAAAACCTGGCTGTATTCTGTAAGCATGTATCAAATCAAATCATTGTCCTATATTTAAGAGTATTTTTCTTATTTTAGTCTGTAAAATCTAATCACAGCACATGCGCATTGCGTATATTTCTATGTTCATGACATTGAAACCTAAAATGCTAAAACTCTGCCTTTAAACCCAAGATACCGAAGGAATTGTGTGCACATAGTGGTCATTTGACCTGCGCTATTTTATTTTATTTTGAAATTTTTAGAAAAAGGAACAACAGCATTGGTATTCCAATATGTTGATGTATCATTGATACCAGATGTCTTTGCCTCTACTCAGTGATGTAGCCTAAATATTTCTATTTGAAAACATATTGACATACCAAAGAATTTAAATCTGGAAAAGACCTTAGAGATCATTTTGTGCAAGCTCTTTGGATATTTATATAAACGGGAGCTCTAAGCCTCAGAGAAGCCCAGTGACTTGCCAAGGTCCCACAGCTAGTCTGAGCCAGAGCAGAGACTGGGACCCAGTTCTTTTAATATCAACAAAGGCTATATGAGATGCCACACAGGCAATCTGTGTTGAAAACTCGGCTTTTAACTATAAAAGGTCAGATTCTGATTTTCTTTTCCTGCAACTCCTGATAACATGTTCCTAATGAATCTTTCTCAGAAAGATTATTTTGGGGGAAATGGACCACGGTGGATGTGAAGTGAATTACAAGATGGGAAAGCTTTAGACCTTCCCTTGCTTCTATGATGAACTTTCTGGGTTTTGGAACCAAACACAAAACAGCATTGCAGACATTTTCAGGATGATATTTTTTAAGTCCATTTTTTCTTACCAGAGTCTGGTTCTCATATGATCTCAGATTTTTTTTTTTTTTGCCTTTGTGAGAATGTTTGCTTGATCTTGTAATATTAAACAGCATTTAGCCAATAATGGCAGGCATGCTAAGAACCGTACTCCAGGTTGCCAAAACCTCAGAGTGTTACTCGTCAGGGTTCTCATGGCATAAGCTGCATTCAGGTTTCTGATGGCAAGGGTGCCTGCTTCTGTGTTCGCTTCACAACATCCCCTGTAATTTGCTCCAAGGTTCTGGCAGATTGCTGGACCCTGTCACCAGCTGTCACCACCCCTCCTTCCCATCCATATTTGGCAGTATCTAAGAACACAGGCATGCCAGTAGAAATAATAGTAGCTGTGATAGCAACTTCAGTGGCATGGTCCCCAGAGACAAGATCAAAATTTGGCACCTTTTCTCTCAACACAGAACTAAAAATGGCACTGAACTTGCTACTTGGTGGTATATAATTTTCTTTAATTACACATTTTGGTTTCAAGTGTTCCACATGCTGGCTTTTAAGTATCAAACCAACATACATTGGTTAAAAACAATGGCATGCCCTTTTTTTTTTCCCTGCAGGGAAGAGGTGGAATCCTAGAATATCAAGGATTCATTTCATCTCCATCAGCCTTGAATGGTAAAAGGATTGTACGCTGTAATTTCTTTCACTGGGATGGTCTTTGAGTCGAGAAGAAAATGTCCTCATAGAATTTCACTAGCATATTGCCTCCAAATTATTTCAATTAGGCCTTTTTTTGCTCATCGTTAACTGGGAAAGCCTACAGAAAAAAACTAAGTATTGTAGAATGATTTATTTTAATTAATTAAAAGAAATATTTCCTTATAAATATCTTCAGATTGGTTGAATCCAAGAATACCATGAGATGGTCTAGAAAGATACAGTCTGTAAAGTAGACCATTTGGCTGTTAGTGACATAGTTTGTGATAATGACCGATGGCTTCACATCCACGTGCATTACTTCTAGAGTTGATATCATGATAATTTTTTATCAATGCAAGTGATAGAATTAAAAGTGTGCTCATTAAGTTTGTCAATGACAAATATTAGATATTGCGACTCATTTAAAAGTGTTCTGGGATCCCTGGGTGGCTCAGTTGGTTAAGCATCTGCCTTCGGCTCAGGTCCTGATTCTGAGGTCTTGGGATCAAGCCCACAGTCAGGCTCCTTGCTCAGCAGGGAGCCTGCTTCTCCTCTCCCCGCCGCTCCCCCTGCTCCCTCTCTCTCTGACAAATAAATAAACTCTCTTTAAAAATAAATAAATAAATGCATTTGGACTAGGAGTCATCTTGGATATCTATGTTCTCCTGCCCCGAGAAAAAGGGAGGAATTATACGAGGTGTCCCTAAGGCCTCTTTTTACTGTTAACAGTCTCAGGGGCTCTGATAGTCACCCCTGTTTCTCAGGAACCAATGTGACTACAGAGATCCAGGCCTCTAAGATCAACTTTCAACAAAATATTGAAAAAGCTAAATTATATATTAAACCTTTCCCTTAACTATTCTCTCCAATTTTTTCATAGCTAAAATCCTATCTTTCTTCTCTTTCTTCCCAAACTGCTCTCTGTTTCCCCTTGACGTGCCTGTTCTTCCCACTCCCTGCAAAGATCCATTTCTGCTTCTCTTATAACTCCCCGCTCCTCACAACAGCAGGAAGTAAAAAATTTATTCAGACAAAAAGTGGGATGTTTTCGGTAAAATACTACCAGTGCTATGGTAGGACAGGATAGTCACTCATTCCACGAAGGCCTCGTGAACAAATGTCATTTCAACTGGACTTCGAGGTGTTGGGAGATGTCATCAGACAGAACTTGGGGTGGGGGGCGGCATCCCAGAGGCCAGGAATGACAGGAACAAAGGCGTGGGAGCAGGGAAATTGAGGGCATGATTTAAATGGTAGACAAGCAAATCTGGCCAGTTCATGAGCCCTGTGATATATTCACACGGTTGTGCAACAGATCTCTGCAACTTTTCCATCTTACAGAACTGAAACTCTGCGCTCTTTAAACAACTGCCCATTTCCCCTTACCCTGACCTCCTGGTAACCACCATTCTTTCTGCCTCTGAATTTGAACTACTTTAGATACCCCACGTAAGTGGAATCAAAATATGATTTGTCTTCTGGCAACTGGCTTATTTCCCTTAACATCATGTCCTTGGGGTTCGTCCATGTTATAGCCTGTGGCAAAGGCTCCCTTCCTTTTTCAGACTGAGTTATAGTCTGTTGTGTTTTTTCCTTCACCCATTCTTCTCTTGCTGGACATTTGGGTTGCTTTTGTCTCTTGACTGTTACGAATAGTGCTGCTATGACCATGGTTGTGCAAATAGGTCTTTGAGACCTGCTTTCAGTTCTTTTGAGTGTATATCCAGGAGTGGGATTCTGGGTCATATAGTAGTTCCAGTTTTATTTACTTGTTTATGTATTTTTCTGAGGACCCACTCTAGTGTTTTCCATAGTAATTGAACCACTTTACAGTCTCATCAACAGTGCACAAGGCTTGCCGTCTCTCCACATCCTTGCCAAGACAAGCCATAATGTTTCTAAACTACGAATGAATCTGGGAAGGCCAGGAGCTGACAGTCATGAACCCAACACATGAATTTGTTTAATCAGATTGCTTTCCGTCTAACACCCAACATTTGCACTAAGCAAGCCTTTCCTCGCTCTTCCCTCTAGCTTCTATCTGGTGGGGTCACTTGCCATTCTACACCGGTGTCTTTCCTAGAGGAACACCTAGGAGCCTTGCAGAGATGAGCATGTGCAGGAAAAGGTGCAGGGAACATGAAAATACACATCTTTTAGTTATGCCATGTGTTAGATGACCTACTTTTAAATAAGTATTTTAATTTAAATGTAATATACATTTAGAAAAGTATACAGATCATAAGTGAATACCCCAGTGGAATCACTGCCAAGATAGAAATATGGAAGTATTACTAGCATTCCAGAAGTCCCCTGCGGCCTCTCCCAGTCATTACCTAGTCCCCCTCCCTAGAGGTAATTACTCTAGTGATTTCTGTTCCTCCTACCAGTTAATTTTACCTGCTTTTGAACTTTATACACATTGACTTACATAATATTTATTTTTTTTATGGGTTCTCTTACTCTTACTTTGTTTGTGACCTGTATCCATGTCATTGCACCTGGCAATGCCTGATTCATTTACACTGGTCTGTGGAACTCCTTGGTTGACTATAATGATACGGTACGATATATGATAAACACTACAATTTGTTTATCCTTTTAACTGCTGGCAGACATCTGAGTTTCCAGTTTGAGGTTATTACAAATAACGCCTCTAAGAACATTCTTGTTCATGTTTTTTGGTGCTAGGTAGATACATGTTTCTATTGGATATAGAGATAGAATTTTGTAGACCAACTGGGGACTGAGGTTTTTAATATAAAGAAAATATATTTCGAATTCCAAATAGCAAAGTGCAGATGATTTTACAAATTGCCACTTATTTTCAGTGGGTAAATGTCTTGTATTTAGAAGCCCATTCCAACAACTGGATAACTTCTGATCATATGTGCTGCTGTCAAAAAAGAAATAAATCCACAATTTGTGTTAAAATTCTTTAAATTTCTTTAAATTTTGATTAGAACAATTGAAATAAGGACAACAACACAGTATAGGAAAAGGAATCCTGAAATTGGGTCAAGAGATCTGATCTTCTTTCTTTCTTTCTTTCTTTCTTTTTTTGATCTTCTTTATACACTAACTTTTTAAAAGGCATTGGGTAGGTCACTAACCTGCTGTCTGCCTGTGT
The DNA here is from genome assembly GCF_902655055.1 of Lutra lutra. Taxonomy (NCBI): domain Eukaryota; kingdom Metazoa; phylum Chordata; class Mammalia; order Carnivora; family Mustelidae; genus Lutra; species Lutra lutra. Next base: position 13,959,580 of record NC_062279.1, read on the forward strand.
TTTACTGGGACAACAGGGATGATGGCCTGTTATTAGAAGGTGATACATTATTAGAATGTGATAGATTCGGGGCGCCTGGGCGGCTGAGTCAGTTAAGCATCCGACTCTTGGCTTCAGCTCCGGTCATGATCTCAGGATCGTGAGATCGAGCCCCAAGTCGGGCTCTGGATGAGGAACAGAATGTGCTTGAGATTCTCTGTCCCTCTCCCCCTCCTACTGGTGCTCTCTCTCTCTAAAATAAATAAATCTTAAAAAAAAAAAAAAAAAGCCGAGCTCATAGAAATCAAGGTATCTTCAAAGGTAAAAAACACACTTGAGTGGACATACAACGTTATTGCTGTCCCTCACAAATTCCCTTCTTCCTTGGATAACATTTTAGATATGAATCCAGCCCCCAGCCCTCATTACAATTACCCAGATACACATGGAAATAACAGTATGGAACTATGAAACATGATATCAGAAACAGATTTTTTAAGATTAAATTTCTACATGAATGCTTTCTATAACTTTTAAATACACACATATAGGGTTCACATGTAATTTTTAAATTGTTTTCAAGCCTCCTGGAGGGGTGCCTGGGTGGCTCAGTAGGTTGAGCATCAAACTCTTGTTTTCAGCTCAAGTCATAATCTCGGGAACGAGAGATCAAGCCCTACTTGAGGCTCCACGGAGCTCAGTGCAGAGTCTGCTTGTCCTGCCCCCTCTGCGCCTCCTTGGACCTGTGCTTGCTCTCTCACTCTCTCAAAGAAATAAAATCTTTTTTAAAAAGGACTCTTTGAGTTAACCAAAATAGCCTGTTGTGAATTTTCATCATTATACTGCTGTAAAATTTTCTTCTACAAAAGAGAATTCAGTGGGAAAGTTCTTGTATGGAAGATGTGCCTGGATTACACAGACGTTACTTAGAAGAATCTTTGCCCACCCTCCGCCAGCAAATACTGTCTCTGCCTTCCATTTTCTAGACCTGGTCGAAAAACCTCATCTAGCCTGTGGCCCTCACCAAAGGTATACTTCACTTTCTTCAGTAGGGATTTTCACATTCCAGTGCCCCCTGGGAGAACAGACAGGGGTATTGGGCTAAGCCCTTTGTGATCAGAAGGTCTGGGTTGAAGGGCAGGGTCTACTGTTTGCCTGCTTGAAAGCTTAACTTCCCCCCAAAGCCTCAATGTTCTCAGATTTAAAATGAAAAAAATAATAATAATAATATTCATTGGAGTTTTCATGAAGATTAAAAATAAAGCAGGTAAAGCACTAGCACAACATTTGATAACATGGTAAGTGCTTAATGAATGTTTTCTCTAAAAAAAAAAAAAAAAAAAAAATACTGCGTCATGATGTTCTAGCGCACAACACATTCCCGTCAGCCGATACCCCTCACCCAAGCTATGTGCCCAGAGGGGTGATGGACTCCAAAGGGCACAGAGCTCCCAGACACTCCTTGGCACTCTCCCACCAACCCACTAAGTCATGTGTGTACACCAAGGATCAATTTTCACCATTCATGAGTAATGGTGCCACAGGCTTTCCCATGGGTTCAAATCTTGCTTCCCACCTCGGGGCGTTGAAGAATTGGGCTCACCCTTCTGCATTTACATATGTGTTTTATTTCACTGATTTTCCCTTATTTTGTCTGCCAAGACCTTCCCATATAGCACTGTTGCACAATTGCTCAGTAATTTCTCTAGCATTTTTTACTTTTATGAGATTGCTGCCTCCCTCTGTCTCCCCCTCTCTCATTTTTGGAGTCACTTTTACTAATATCCTGTATTTGTAGAAAAATCTCAAGTTACATATAATGAGGGAGAGCATAACTAAATACGAAACGCCAAGATTTTCAAAGTACATACTATCCCAAGACTAGACAACTGGTTGGTCCCTGTTTCCAATACAATGTTAAACAAGATATAACTTTATTTGGTGTGGTTCTCATTATACAGCATCTTAAGCAGAGTGGAATTTCATTTTATTGAGATTTACTGTAAGAAAAAAATATATATAATAAAGTTATTGCCCATCTGGCAAGCAAATAAATAAATAAATAAATAAAGTAAAATAACTCTCCAAACAGAAACATAACATTACTTTCTAACATTTGACATCAGTGCAGAATCCCATGGGTTATCTCTCTTCTTCAAAGTCTATTAAAACCTGTAATATAAGCAAATCTATCATTCGGGAAGACTTTTCATGTTACATAAAAGCTCACAATGGTGATAAATTATTTTGTGTAGAAACTTTGACCCTTTCGGAATATTTATCATCACTATGCCAAAGTATGTCTGTCAAAGCTTGTACTGTATGTAGAATGAGTTCCCATTATTTTATTCAAAAATTGCTGAAATACCCAAAACCTTGAAAAAGGTATGAAGTGATAAATGTTTAGAAATCTCCTGACATTTTGCCATTCAAACACTATCTAATTTAATGCAAAATGACATATGAAGTTATACTCCCTAACAAGTTGACAAGTTGTGAATTCAAGGATTCTATAAGCTCTATCTTAATCCTTAAAAAACCAGAGCTTGAAAGGAACTGCTACCAGATTATAATTTAAGAAGGGGAGTATATACATTTGTTAAAAATACACAGGGTAGATGTAGCTATGTTTGGATCTGGGTTTGCTGTTTCTTACTATAGCATAATTTTATATCAGGAGTCATTAACAAAAGAATGCAAAACATGTAGAATACCCTCAAACTGTTGAACCTTTTTTAAAAAACTTTAATAATATAAAGTTCTAGTGGACTTTCAATCAATTGCTTTTCATAGACTACTACACTAATATAGTCATTGATTATTTATTAATAATATAGCACTCTGTTCTTGACCATTTACTTATTTGTCTTATATTTATTAACTTTTCCCTTAAATTACTGTTTTTTTAATCCACAACAGTGTTTTCTTAGTTGAAAACATCAGAACATAGATTTCATTTACTTGACAGACACTTATTAAGACCTATGAGGTATGGGGCACTGTGTAAGGTAAATGAGATACAAAAGGGAATGATAACAGTCTTGGGAGAGATGCTTAACCCAGTCAGGGAAGGCTCCCCCTCAAAATTGGTACCTAACATCTGAGCAATGAATGGATATTTTACAGTGGACAAAGAGCCGTACAGACAGAAGGAGCTATTTATTGAGAGGTAGCCTGGTCTGGTCAGGTGACTTCAAATAGTTCAGTAATCTAGGGGCGCCTGGGTGGCTCAGTTGATTAAGCGTCTACCTTCAGCTCAGGTCATGATCCCAGAGTCCTAGGATCGAACCTCGTACTGGGCTCCCTGCTCCCCGAGGAGCCTACCTCTCCCTCTGCCTCCCCCCCTCCCTCCCCCACTTCTCTCATAAATAAATAAAATCTTTAAAAAAAAGAAACAGTTCGGGGCGCCTGGGTGGCTCAGTGGGTTAAAGCCTCTGCCTTCGGCTCAGGTCATAATCCCAGGGTCCTGGGATCAAGCCCCACATCGGGCTCTCTGCTCAGCAGGGAGCCTGCTTCCCCCTTCTCTCTGCCCGCCTCTTTGCCTACTTGTGATCTCTGTCAAATAAATAAGATCTTAAAAAAAAAAAAAAGTTCAGTAATCTGGAGCCAATAAATAATGGAGTACCTATGCACTAAGAACGGTCCTGCTATGTACCAGCTCTTGGTAACACACTGTCATATACCTATCCTGCTAGGAAGTTCACATCAATTAAGTAAGGTAGGTTTAACCAACCTCATTTTTAAACTAAAACTAATGTTAGTAATATTCCATCATTTGTCCAAGGTTAAATCCTAAACTGCAGATTAAACCAAAATCTAACTCCATCTAATGCCCCTGCTCTTTACACTGACCGTTTAATTGTGTTACTATATGTATTACATATTTAATAAAGGCTTGCCTTTTAACAGTGTTTCACACAGTTTTTCACACTGTTTCTAACAATACTTCTTAAACATTATGTCTTTCTTCACCTCTCTGGTAAATTCCATCTATATGGTGAAATGGCAAATAATGTCCAAAAACAAAAAACAAAAAAAACTTCTGTGATACAGTGATACGATCATCCGCAGGTTTCTCTAGGGATATTTAGCATCCTTAGGGATGAATTCTGAAACTGTATTCTGTGGAACACAAATGAAAGTTTATTTCAGGATTAGTGGTCAATATCACAGTGATTATTCTTGTAAATATTTCAAATACTTTAAGAAAAATAATATAAAATTTTTTAAGTACATTTATAAATGTATAAAGTCTTATGGTTGTCTCTTTTCTAAATGTTGCAAATAAAGAAATCTAGTCAACACATTTACAAACTTTTTATAAATCTTTAAAATTATCATACCCACATCAGAAACTCTTCACGAAATGACCTGACACATAGCATGTTGCTTCATCTGCACCGTTGACAAATTGAATGTCATAAGCTCATCTTAAGTCTAGAATATTCAAACATTACCATATTTTGTGCATCTCAATTCATTCTGTCCATTTCATAGGCCAGCAGATTTATCTGGGAGACCAGTAGTTACTTTTCACCTTAATCCCAATGAACAGCATCAGGTTTCCTGAGAATGTACAGATGTTGCAACTGAGTGTTATAGGTGTGCAAGTGGCCTGAGGTCAAGCAAAGCCGACGTTGCTACAGAGCATTCCACCCCTTACCTGAATGACAGTGAGGAGTGGGACTCAGAGCAGAGCAAATAATCATTCATTCCTAAGAGCCTCCTGGGCTGCCTTGCTCTCTATGCTGCATTTGTGTGAGGAAGTGTTTCCTTTCTAATTTTTATATGCAATTATCTCTGGTATTTCAGAACATGGAAATTTTCACTTTACATACAAATCTTGTTATAAACATGTTTACGAGTTGCCACGCTGCCGAAAAACAGCAGACCTCTAAACAACGTGTATTCTTTGCCCCCAGCAATGCATCTCTTTGGCCTCAACTGGCAATTACAGCAGACTGAAAATGACACATTCGAGAATGGAAAAGTGAATTCTGATACTATGCCAACAAACACCGTATCACTACCTTCTGGCGACAATGGTAAGAGAAAGAATTACGTGTCTTGTGTGTTTCTTTTAACATCTCTTTCCCATAAATTTATTTTTATCCATGTCACATCCAGTTATATCTGGGAGAGGGAAAAGATTTTGAAATACAGATGCCATCTTTTAATGAGGGGTTTTTATTCATTTAGTTGAAAGATTGGAAGTTCTCCTTTTTACTATAGGAATAGTATGATTTTCTGCCTTCTGAGTTGATGGCTAGGCTTTTCCACCTTTTCCTCTGTAAGTGTGTATTTTGTCTGATTTTTAGTCTGTAAATAGGCTATAATTCACTATACCATCTCATATATTGTATCTTGGGTATATTAAGCTTTTTTCGTTCAGCTAGCATATGGAGTTGGAATACTATGTTAATTTTGTTATAAAAGCTTTCAAATACGAGACACATTAAAGGATTATAATTTATTGACCTTTCTTCTGCTTGTCCCTTCTGTAAACCTTCATAAGTTTGCAGTTTGGGCTAACAGACTTTCAAGTCACTTGGTTCTGAATTAAAAACAGAATTTAAGAAGTCTGAAAATTCTTCCTTTCATTTTTCTATATAAACACCCAGGAAAATGTATATATGCATGTATATATTTATATTATATACACCTGCCCATTATTTTGATACGTGTGTGTGTGTATTTTGACACTTGGCAATCTCTGACTTTTTACAAAATGTTATAATACTTTATATCTCAAAGCAACCGAATCAAGATACCTTTTTTGGTCACATAAATATGTTGTCTGCCTTTAAGCGTTTCCCAAGATGTTCTTCCCTGTTTGTTTCTTCTTATCTCATGTATTTATTTTCTGCTTTGGCATTAGTTATGTCCATTCTCGTGTGGCTGGTTTCTCTGCAAGACTAGAAAGAAGCTATTGTGTATTTATAAATAACATAATATCTATTTATTTATATATTTTTTTCATATTCACATAACTTTTATTATAGTTTATGTTACAATTGTTCTGTTTTTTTTTTATTTTTTTTTTATTTTTTCAGCATAACAGTATTCATTATTTTTGCACCACACCCAGTGCTCCATGCAATCCGTGCCCTCTACAATACCCACCACCTGGTGCCCCCAACCTCCCACCCCCCACCCCTTCAAAATTCTCAGATCGTTTTTCAGAGTCCATAGTCTCTCATGGTTCACCTCCCCTTCCAATTTCCCTCAACTCCCTTCTCCTCTCCATCTCCCCTTGTCCTCCATGCTATTTGTTATGCTCCACAAATAAGTGAAACCATATGATAATTGACTCTCTCTGCTTGACTTATTTCACTCAGCATAATCTCTTCCAGTCCCGTCCATGTTGCTACAAAACTTGGGTATTCATCCTTTCTTTTTTTTTTTTTTTACAGCTTTATAAACATATATTTTTATCCCCAGGGGTACAGGTCTGCGAATCGCCAGGTTTACACACTTCACAGCACTCACCATAGCATATACCCTCCCTAATATCCATAACCCCACCCCCCTCTCCCAACCCCCTCCCCCCATCAACCCTCAGTTTGTTTTGTGAGATTAAGAGTCACTTATGGTTTGTCTCCCTCCCAATCCCATCTTGTTTCATTTACTCTTCTCCTACCCCCTCAACCCCCCATGTTGCATCTCCTCTCCCTCATATCAGGGAGATCATATGATAGTTGTCTTTCTCCGATTGACTTATTTCGCTAAGCATGATACCCTCTAGTTCCATCCACGTCGTCGCAAATGGCAAGATTTCATTTCTTTTGATGGCTGCATAGTATTCCATTGTGTATATATACCACATCTTCTTTATCCATTCATCTGTTGATGGACATCTAGGTTCTTTCCATAGTTTGGCTATTGTAGACATTGCTGCTATAAACATTCGGGTGCAGGTGCCCCTTCGGATCACTACGTTTGTATCTTTAGGGTAAATACCCAGCAGTGCAATTGCAGGGTCATAGGGTAGTTCTATTTTCAACATTTTGAGGAACCTCCATGCTGTTTTCCAGAGTGGTTGCACCAGCTTGCATTCCCACCAACAGTGTAGGAGGGTTCCCCTTTCTCCGCATCCTCGCCAGCATCTGTCATTTCCTGACTTGTTAATTTTAGCCATTCTGACTGGTGTGAGGTGATATCTCATGGTGGTTTTGATTTGTATTTCCCTGATGCCAAGTGATATGGAGCACTTTTTCATGTGTCTGTTGGCCATCTGGATGTCTTCTTTGCAGAAATGTCTGTTCATGTCCTCTGCCCATTTCTTGATTGGATTATTTATTTATATTTTTATATATGCTGCCACTGGACACGTACCCATTCACCATGACTATTGCCGTCATCATTTTTCTGTTCTCTGTTTTCTCATCTTTTGTTTTATTTTAACAACAATACTTTATGGTATTTCTCATCCTTCTCAGGTAGCCTGAGGAATTCTATAAAGACGTTAGATTTTCATGGTAGTAATAAATACCCTTCGCCCCACACCTGTATGGAGCCTTTTGATGTAAGACTCCACGTGTTCCAAAAAACTCTAAGCTGGTGACCTATTAGCAATGAAAATTGTAGGTGGGGGAAATTGCAGCTAAGTAAACAATTGTTTAATATTTTTATACACTGATAACACACAGATGAACCATTCGCTCAAGTGACAGCACAGAAAGGGAGAGTGTTTATTCTGGGCTTTTAGAGATTAAAATGTAGCCTGTCTCTTAAAGCGGATGGTTTCTATGAAAAGAGCCCAATGGCACGTACTAACCACACGTGGAAGGAACTTTTTTTTTAGACTCAAGAAATTAGTCTAAAAAGAGAAAGGCTTATTGTAGGCATGTTTTCTTTTACAACATCCTGGCCTTTTATCATGGTGAAGATGAAAATAGAGCACAGCTAATTAGTTCCACAATACTTGAGCGGCATAATACTAAGAGAGCTGTGGATTGAGAGACGCTCCCCCAGCCGCGTGCTGGTCCCTGGTACTCTGCCGGGGAGTGCCTCCTTCTGCTTGAATCCGTGGTCCTCCGCTCACATAAACCTCCATTCAAATCCTAGTTCTTCCCCTGTTTACTTTGTAATTTGGTCAAGGGGCCTCGTGGTCAGATCCTGCAAGAAGACTTTGGGATACTGTTGGAATAAACCATCTGGGATCGCAGCAGTTCCAGGCATTTGAAAGAACATCATGGTGGAAGGGGTGGGGGGTGCGCCTGGGTGGCTCAGTCAGTTAAGTGTCTGCCTTTGCTCAGGTCAGGATCCCAGGGTCCTGGGATCGAGCCCTGCTGAGCAGGGAGCCTGCTTCTCCTTCTCCCTCTGCTGCTCCCCCTGCTTGTGCTCTCTCTCTCTCTGCCAAATAAATAAAATCTTTTTAAAAAGAAAGAACATCAGTACATACAGCTTCAGAAATTCTGCAGAGCGAATAGAGTTTTAAAATCTTCTCTATGACTGCAGTAAGAAATCCACACTATGTCCCACGCCCATACCCATCTGAAATACGTTTCCCAAAATAGTGCTTATCCTCATTTTGTGCCATGCACTCTGGTTTGCTTACTCTGCTGTGTTTCCCATTTAAACAAGTGCTGGTTGACACTTACTCACAAAATTTCACAGTTTACAAAGGATGGTGGTCCACACTTTCAATAGCACTGCTCTGAAAGTCCCCTCCTCTAGGAGAGACTGAAGTTCCCCGACATGATCACAGAATGCTCTACGTACAGTTGACGTGAGGCTGTAGGACTGCATATACATGGAAGGAAAGAACCTTCTTCCTAGCCTAGCCCTGTAAAGAAGCTCCCCACGTAAGGAACAGGCACCAGATGCTCCAGTTAGGTACTCCAGCCCACCAGCTGGACTGGCATTCATAGGCCTTCCTCCTTATGGAAAGGAAGGCTAGCTCTGGGCTCAGACCTTGTCTGCAAAGTGGGACCTAATTAGTAGTCACTTGTCTTCTTTATTATGTCTCAAACAGCATCCCCCCCCCAAAACCCTAAATTATGAAGATTCTTATTTCCATTTTTCCAAGTATCTCTTAAATACTTCCATGTATGTCTTAAATACTTACAGCCATGGGGTTTGGGGAGCAGGAGGGGACAGTATTTACAAGACAGAAGAGGTACCTGAAAATCACAGGTTTTAAACCTCTGTGATGATTCTGCCCTATCCATTCACCATCGTCCATGACCTCAGCTTTTTAAGTATCCAGAGAAGCCTATCACATCATCTCTTTAGAAATTCGAGATTGCCACCCTTGGGAGAGCCTTAGAATTCTGAACAAAGCTCACTAGGAGATCTAACTGTGCTAAGTATAATGAGACAACTGAGTCACAGCCCCTAAATACACTACTTTTGTGTATGCAGTCCTATTTTATTCTCATTTTATAAGTACAACGCTAAGGAACAGTCATGGGGTTAAGGCTTCAGGAAACTCCCTGCGAGCTTGTAAGCCCATTTAAACAGAAGCTTCTAAGTGGTATTTAGTATATAGAAAAAGAATTTCTATTATATTCCATGAGACCATCTATGACAGCCAGTTTTAGAGATGAAGTGTCAGAAGTGTGGGGTCTCAGGCAAAACTGATGGATGTTGGACAATGTGGATGAAGAGAGGAGAATGAGGTTTTTCAACTTCCAATACCCATCTCTTTCCAGAAACTACAATTACTCCCCTGGACCAAGGAATTCACTTAGCCTAATGTACTGGAAAGAATGACCCAGGCCTGTATTCAGTTCCTAACTCCTCCATTTATTTACTTTGTAACCCTGAGCAAGTTACCTAACCTCTTGGAGCCTCAATTTCCTCACGTGCACATAATACCCATCTCCCGGCTCATTGACTGCCAAAGGTCTGGCCGCCCCACTCCGCTCCCTTGCAGATTCCTATCCACACTTGTCAACCCTTGTTCCAGATCTTCCCCACAGTCCTCAGAACCCAGCTCTCTCAACAGATGGGCCCTTCTGTTCAACAACAAATAGAAACCTCCCTAGGGGGACGCCTGGGTGGCTCAGTTGGTTAAGCAGCTGCCTTCGGCTCAGGTCATGATCCCAGCATCCTGGGATCGAGTCCCGCATTGGGCTCCTTGCTCAGCAGGAGCCTGCTTCTCCCTCTGCCTCTGCCTGCCATTCTGTCTGCCTGTGCTCGCTCTCTCTCCCTCTCTCTCTGACAAATAAATAAAATCTAAAAAAAAAAAAAAGAAACCTCCCTAGGAAGTTCTCTTAATTTCTTGTAAACAAGTCATTCCTCTGTGTGTCTGGGTCTGTAGGTTCACACCGTTTGCCCTGTATTTGAAGCTCATCTTCCCATGAGCACTCGATCCCATTCTGTGTCTTCCAGATTTGCCCACTGTTGACACCTGCCAGGAACATGAGAACCTACAGAGGCCTCTCAACGTCTTTTTAAAAAAGCCCAAAATCCCTCGACTCTCCCTCCTAGTCCAGCTCTACCCTATTTGTCCCTTCTCCCATCACACCCAACCTTCATGAGCACATCTGTATTCATTATATTCCTTTCCTCGCCTTCCACATACCCCTTTCTCATGGCTCGTTCTCTACCATCATGCACTGAAACTGGTGTCTTCTGGGGTTATCACGTGCTACATCGGTAGCATCGATGAAGCCTCTTCCATCTTTATCGTCTTTGAGTTCTTGATAGTTAACCTAACCCTCCTAATGGAAATGTTCTTTTCTCGTAGCTTCTGTGATACTTTATTCACCTTGGCTCTCTTCCTGACTCTTTGGCAGTAACTTGACTCATCTGTTGACTCAGCTTTCTCCTGCTGATCCCTCCACATTGTCTCTACTCAGGACTCTGCTCTTTTTTGGAATAGGATTCCTCTGTGTTCTCTTATCTGCTTTCCTGGCTTCGGTCACGTTCTCTGCGCTATGTTACATTCTGCGTGCTCCCAAATCAATAGAGATATGTATGATATATGGATATACATAGATATTTTTCTACCTTTGAGCTCCAGACAACTATGCAAAATCTATCCAGGTCCCTTTGGAATTTTTCCACCAGGGTGTCTTCCAGGTGCCTCAAATTTCACGGATCTAAAACTGAGCCCATCAACTACTTTGGTTCTCTATTCTTGCATCCAGATTCAGTGGCTTGAGAGAACAGTTGGTATCAGCTCTCCTGATTCTGGACATGGACTCGGAAATTCTGGTGATTGTGCTTGGTGTTTTCATGCAGTTGCTTTCAGATGTCAGCTGGGGCTGTTTAAAAGCTACACTGAGCTAGATGTCCAAGGTGGCTCACTCTCATGGCTGGCACTTAGTGCTGTGTGTTGGCCGGAACTCAACTGTGGCTGCTGACCAGAACATTCCATGGGGCTTGGACTTCTCAGAGCAGAGCAGCTGGTTATGAAGAGAAGTATCCCAAGAGGGAGCATTCCAAGAGACCCACACAGAAGTTATAGCCTTCGCACATCCTACGATACTGGGCACTTGAGGATGTCACTTCCATTGCATCCTGTTGGTCAAGAAAGTAAGATCAGCCCAGATTCATGGGAAGGAGAATTAAACTCTCTGTCTTGTGGGGAAATGCCAGGGATTCATTTCATGGGAGCATGAGCGATTAAAGATATTGTGGTGATCATCTTCTGGAAAACACAATTGCTGTATCATCTCTTTCCAGATTTGTCTCTCCTTCACAGCTTTCTGGGCCAGGAAATGGGATCATCATTCTCCCAGTTTACCTGGGCCATAATTTCAGGAGGGATGCCTGACTCCTCCTACTCTCTCACCTCCAGATTCAGTGAATAACCTATAGTCCTATCAGTTCTAACTTCACAGTATCTCCTGGATCCATCATCTCTCACCTGAATTGGAGAGGCCACCTTCTGTCTGGGCTGTTATGTCTCTAATCTTGCTCACAGAGTTTTCAAACACAAATTTGAGATATCAGTACCCTGTCTGACCCCTCCAGTGACCTCCTAGACTCCCATCAGATGCCTTTCAATGATTTCCAAGGCTCCCCACAGTCTGGCTGTTGATCACTCCATACTCTAATATGGAAACAGTATAGGAGGGAGATAGAGCCTAGGCTTTAGAGCCAACACGCCTGGCTTCACATCCTAGTTCTGATCCTTGATGGCTTTGTTACCTGGGACAAGGTGTCTATAGCTTCTTTGGCCTTAAGTTTTCTCATCGTTAGAACTGTCTTAAGGATTGAAAAATGTTAGTGGCTATCACTATTACTACTTAGTGTATGTCTTCTTTGCCAGAGTAAGAGACAGAGATTATATCTGTTTTCCACTGCTCTGTCCCAAGCTCTCAGCAGAGTTATAGACATGTAAAACATGCTCAGTTAATATCTGTCAAAGAAATAGATGAAAATAGTACGACTAAATGCTATAAAGTACATAAAGGGCCCAACGCTGTGCCTTACAAAGTATACACAGAACAAATTTGGTAGAGCCTAGTGATTAAGAATTGAAGCTCTCTTACTGGCTGGCTTGGCATGAGTGACCTTCCCTAACCTGCTGATTCTCCGTGTGGTAGTACTGACGTTTAAATCAAATCCCGCCTGTAGGCTGCCAGGCAGTGACTGGAACATGGCAAGATTTGATACATGTCAATAATTATTAGTTCACTCTTTTTAACACAATTCTAGATCACACACTTGTAATTTGTAGCTAAGTTTTTAAGAAGATATATCTTTAAATTTGCATCAGGAATATTCCCTAAAGCAATAATAGAAATCCTTATTATTAGTTATTTGGATTTTATGAAAGGAATCTTATCCTTAATATTCCTTTGAATGCAGAGTATTGTAAAGTTATTTACTGAGCATATGTTACGTGTCATGCATAGAGCAAGGCTCTGAGAATATAGCTGTGGCTGGGTGGGGGGAAGATAATCACGGCTGTTCTCAGAGCATGCGAATTGCTAGGCAAGGTAGAAACCAGGCAGGCAATTACAGTGAGTTAGCAAATAGAGAGCATCATGGCAGGATATTTCAACACTACTGTATTTGAAAGGAACAATAAGACAAATGCCAAAATTTAGCAGAGGCTTGTTTGGGATAATATAAGACAAAAAACCATAAATTTTGGCGAGTGTAACTCTGGCAAATTACTCCTCCAATCAAAACAAAACAAAACAAAAACAACCACTCCTTTTGTACAAACTTCCAGTTATAAAATAAATAGATAATGGGGTATAATGTAGAGCATGGTGATCATAGCTAATAATACTATATTGGATATTTGAAAGTTGTTAAGAGAGTAGATTTTTTTTTTAATTTTAGTTACCATACAGTGCAATATTGGTTTCTGGAGTACAATTCAGTGATTCATCCCTTACATACAACACCTGGTGCTCATCACAGTGTCCTCCTTAATGCCCGCCCCCCATCCAGTCCATCCTCCACCCACCTCCCTCCATCAACCCTTAATTTGTTCTCTGTCCTCTGTTGTTCAGAGTCTCTGATGGTCTGTCTCCCTCACTAAGAGAGTAGGTCTTAAAAGTTCTCATCACAAGAAAGAGGTTGTAATTACGTGAGGTGATGGCTGTCAACGAGACTCATCGTGGTGACTGCTTTACGTTGGGTACAAGTGTCAGGTCGTCACACTGTACTTGGAAACTAATGAAATGTTTTATGTCAATTATGTATGAACAAAAAATTTTTTCAACTCCTGAGCACAGATTTAAAAACTACGTATATATGTGTGTGTACGTATATATACATACATATCTATGTGTGTGTGTGTGTATTATATATGTATATATATGTGTATATATATATATATATATGATTCATCCTGTTGAAACAAAAGAATTCCAGTGCTTTTCAACTTTACATTATTGTTCATCATGTATGAATTTTCTCAAATACTGGACAATTTCGGAGAATTAAATTTTATAGCAAATTGAAGATCACCTATGATTTGAAGAAATGGGCTAAAAGGGCCGCAGGTGCCTTGCGTTTTCTTCAGTATTGTTTATATAATTTGAGTTGCAGTGTGCAGTAGCTCCTTAACTAGGTGCCCTATAGATTTTTGTTCATTAAACTGTATTCACAAAGTAGTTCTGTTTCAATTCAATTCTCTTGTGATGCAACCCTGTCTGTCCACCACGCTAAGTTATGGCATGTGGTTGTTTATAAAAAGATAGGTTCTCTCAGAGATCTCAGAGTCAGGGTATGAATCCAAAGTGACGTCATAGGCTTGGAGGGTGGGCTCGATTGTCTGTAAACGCCTCACCTCGCTTCCTGATATCTTAATTATTAGTGCCTCTGCAGGACTCAGGATGATATTATCATTCCCCCTCCCCAACAATGGAGTTAGACTTTCACAGTTGGATTTCTCTTCAGCCTTTCCATTTTAATAATTATGGGCTTGTTTACTCACATCCTGTGCAGGCAGCAAAGTCATGATCTGGAATGGCAAAATAGTTAGTATTGAGCATCTGTGCTTTTTCTGATGTCACAGAATAATTTTCAGGCAGATACCAAACCTCCTGATAAGGAGTGTGATTTCAATATTCCATTTTGTCCTTATAACGTCTAGGGTTGGTAAATCATTATTTATACAATATCTCAGAGTTCAAGGCATGGTTAATGCAGTATCTGAAAAATGCCAATTTTATGGAAAAAATTTTCCTGAAGTGTTTGCCTAGAAACAGGGGAATTAGCTAAGAAGGAGAGGAGTAACAATAACTTCAGGGATGTGACCTCTTTATGTGTTCACGCTCTGACAACCATATTTTAAGACGTTCAGACTGTTGTGACACATACTTACTGATGAAAGGGAAATTCACAGTTAGTAGGTAAAAAGACTGCTAGTGGCTCCCACATTCAGACGCAACAGGACATGTTGGGAAAAAATCTTCAAGATGATACCCTGTTGTGTTAGAAGACATGGTACACCTCACTCTTACTGTGAAGGCTTTAATTGGTTTGATTCCTAACCTACACTCTTTGAGTTTAGAATAACTACAGGGCACTCTGTTGCCCTCTCTATTTTTTTCTCCATTTTTCCTCCTTTTTCTCTTAGTAAAACCTACAAACAACCTTCCTGTTTCCTATAATCATTCCCAGGTTCAGGCTCTGGGGGCTTAAGGATGGAGTGATCTCAGTGAGGGAGGACAGAGAGCACCAGAGCTGGCCCTCCTTTTATTTCCTCTGAAGCCAACGTGTTCAGGAATTCAGGACATGATGAAAGACCTCTGTTTCCTGGCTTTTATCTGGGAGGACTGATGAGCTTCAGAGGAAAAGGTTGCTCGAGTATTTATTTACAAGTTTATCCAACTGTGTCAATGGCTCGCTGACTTCCAGGTGTGGTTCCAATCCATGAAGAGCATTTGAAAACGCTAACAGGATTGACCACACTTGACTTGGCCAAATGAGAGAAGAGCCGGGACTTGAAAAGCAGGAGTACAGAATTTAGAAAGACAAAGCCCCTTCCCACGACTACTACGGTCCCCTGACATTCACCCTGGAGGCTTTTGCAAGAACGTTACACTAATCTAAGCCACCAGGTTAAAGGAAAGTCAGCCATGTCCCACTCCATCTCTGAGTATAGTAAAAGGTCATGTCTGCATCTGTCTTTTAGAAAAGACCCATTATAAGACTTTAATTCAAAACAAATTAATTGGTTTTTTTTAATATTTTATTTATTTATTGGAGAGGGAGAGCAAGCAAGCACAAGCAGGGGGGAAGGGTAAAGGGAGAGGGAGAGGCAGGCCCCCCTGCCCCCCCATGCGGGGCTCAATCCCAGAGCCCTGAGATCATGACCTAAGCTGAAGGTAGACATTTAACTGACTGAGCCACCCAGGCGCCCCAAAATATATTCATTCTAAATTGTGTAACAATTAGAAACAAATAGAACTGGATGGGCACTTTAAAGCAAGAGTCCTATTTCAGAGGAAAAGCTAGACTAGATGTGTGATCTTCAAGCTATTTAGTTCTTGGGCCTTGAGACAAAATAGGAATACAGATTTAAATTAAAGTGTATTTCCTACAACCATAAAACTCATAAATGTTTTGAAAACCTGTTTTCTTTTAAATGGAATTGTGTTCATAATTATGAGTTGTACCCATTTGACTAAAATCAACCTAATTATTCTATAACTATGCGAACCTTTTTTATAACTACTAAATATAAAAAGTGTACATGTATTGAAAATAACTCTCCGAGTAAGGTGAATGGGGGCTTTCCCAAATAGTCCAGGTAGTCATGGGTGGATATTATTACAAAAGCAAAGGAAGGGGCACCTGCATGGCTCAGTGGGTTAAAGCCTCTGCCTTTGGCTCGGGTCATGATCCCAGAGTCCTGGGATCAAGCCCGACGGGGAGCCTGCTTTCTCCTCTCTCTCTGCCTGTCTCTCTGCCTGCTTGTGATCTCTGTCTGTCAAATAAATAAATAAAATATTTTTTAAAAAGCAAAGGAAAAAGATTCAGTATCAATTTTATTCCTGTTTCTTTTTTTATAAACATAAATATAAGAAATCTTGCTGCAAAATAAGCAGATGGGAAGGAAAGGATTTTTTTAGAGTGATGCTATTCAACTGTTTGAAATCCTTATTAGTCATATGTCAAGAATCACGTTGTGATCTATTTCTAAAAGGTGTGTTTAGCGGTCTGCAAGCTGTCAGCTCCATCACTTGACTTTGTCAGTCTTACTGAAAGCACAGAACTGACAACTACCTGCTTTCAAAAATATTTGGTCCCAAGTCTTCCAAATCCACCCATTTCTCAGCTTCTGTGAAGTATATCCATAAAAAGCCTTCCCAAGGCTTAGCAAAGCACTCCTAATTGTACCCGTTACTCTTTCCTTAACTTAGTGGCTTTGTTTAACCCGATATCCACAGAATGGAGTGGAAAATGGAACTTCTGTTCATTTTCATTTACCTTTGTTATTACAGTGTCTTTTGAATGCTTTGTTGTAGCATATGCTTTAAATACCTCTAACTGGCTCATTTAATTTGTGGGAAATACTGGATTGTTTCCTGGCAGAGCTAGGACTCATTAAAATGAAACTTTCTGTCAGAAAAAGATTTCTTCAGTTCAAATAAAGTAATAATACATTTTGTCACAGTCATCACAGCTCTGAATTCCTTCTCTAAGACGATAGCAGAGAGACAGATAGAGCACAGATCCTTGCCATGAGTTTGACAGTTGGATCGAATAAAGCATCACTGCCTTTAATAGTTCTTACCTTATGGATGTTGTCTTCATAGTCATGAAACTCTTCTGCCGGTGGAAGGCGTTCTCTGCCAGCAGATAATGAGGTCACCAAACAGACATGTTCTCTCTCCCTCTTGATGTCTCAGACTTCACAGCTTACCAACAGTCTTAAATATTCCGATCTTAATGCCACACTTTGTCCTTGATAGAAATACATGCAAGACAGGGAAAGACACTAAAGCTCTCCCTTGGGTTTATAGTGTCTCAAATAAAGGAGACTTCGTCAACAAAACTACTTTCAAGTTTGCCTTTGTTTGGCACATTAGAAGCTTTATATGCTCAAGACAATGTGTCATAGTAAGATTCTGAATATGTGAGAGGTATGCCCTTCTGTTGTAAAGAGAGTCTACATATGGAAATTGTTGAGGTTCTAGAAATTAATTCCCTTAAAACAGACTACTACTTTCCTCATTGAAAATCTTCCCAAAATATGTAAGGAAGAAGGGAAGGGAGGAGGGAGGGAGGAAGGGAAAAAAAAGTCTTCATGTAGTCTTCATACCTAGGAGTATGACTCCTCTTATTTGAAGACTCCTGGACTAAATGACCTCCATGGGCACTTGAACTCTGAGGTGCCATGATATTATGATTAGTCAGTCTTTTTCATTACAGGGAGACAAGAAAACAATGATCTCAACTCCTACTGCCCCCATTCAGGCACATCCAATCAACCTTGGTTCTTCTGTCTCACAAATGGAAGAACCTTCTTTGTGAAAAGGATCCACCTGTTTAATTGCTGTGGGACTAATTGGATAAGTAAACACACATAGTGATACAACGGTAGGCACACATATCATTTCTGTGAGAAAAGCCTTAACCCCTTGAAATCAGTATATGGAGAAAACAACAAAGCAAAACCTGAGACCCTGCAAGTCACAACTTGATTACTATTTCCAAAGCTAATGCTTGAGCCAGGATGATGGCCGAGGAAACAAGGTTCTGTGATGAGCACCATTCTATGCTTACCAGCATTCAAAGCTGCTAAAAACCATTTATAGCAGCTCTGCGTGGGATTAAGGCCATTGAGTGGATTAGATCATGAAAGCTTCAGAAAATAACAATAGGACTTGCTAATAACAATGAAGTATAATGATAGCCTTAGTGATGTACAAACTTGATGAGTGCGTCCAAATGGGAACCACTTCCGTATTTAAATATGACATGTGTAGGAACCAGTCTTCGTGGGGAAAAGGACTACTACTTTATTCAGTATTTTAAAAGTAGTTTCATGTGGAAGTCAGCCAAAACACAAGAACCTGTTGGGAATTTAGTATAAATTATTACTCAAGGAATTTCACATTATAGTATCCATGGCAGTGCTTATTTCATAAGAACTGGGCATTTCTTTCTAATCAAAATAACTCCAGGGGCATCTGGGTGGCTCGGTTGGTTAGGCATCTGCCTTGGGCTGCCATGGTGACCTCAGGGACCTGGGATCTGAGCCCATGTAAGGCTTCCTGCTCAGCAGGGAGTCTGCTTCTCCCTCTGCCCCTCCCCTGCCTCCCGTTCCTGTACGTGCTTACTCTCTCAAATAAATGAAGAAAATCTTAAAAAAAAAAAAAATAAGCATAGAAAAACCTATAACTTCATATCCTAAAACTGAAACCCAAGCAGATTCTCTGGTGTGGTTCAGTGGGTTACCACATTTGATTTTATATGAATTAGACAAATTCAAAATTAGTAATTTAAAATAATATTTTTTTAATAAAAAGCAAAGATTTTACTGATGACTATGGAAGGCACACAGTTTTGGAGTTCTGCAGTCCTCACTTTGAATCTTCATTCTACCACTCACTTTGGGCAGGTAATTTGTTTCTCTGAGCCTTTGTCTCTTCATCTCAAAATAACGTCCACCTCATGGAGTTTTTTTGAAATTCAAACAATAAATTAGGTGAAACTACCTGACATATCATAGGCCTTCAGTAAAGTTAGTTCCATTTCTCCTTCTGCTCTCTTTAATCTTTCATTAAAAACTAATTTATGGGGGCACCTGGGTGGCTCAGTGAGTTAAGCCTCTACCTTCAGCTCAGGTCATGATCTCAGGGTCCTGGGACTGAGCCCTGCATCAGGCTCCCTGCTCAGCAAGGAGCCTGCTTCCCCTTGTCTCTCTGCCTGCCTCTCTGCCTATTTGTGATCTCTCTCTCTCTCTCTCTCTCTCTCTCTCTCCCTCTCTGTGTCAAATAAATAAATCCTAAAAAAAAAAAAGAAAAGAAAAGAAAAGAAAAACTAATTTCTGGGGGTGCCTGGATGGCTCTGTTGGTTGAACATCCTACTCTTGATTTCAGCTCAGGTCATGATCTCAGGGCTATGAGATCAAGTCCCATGTCCTCTGCACTGAGCATGGAGCCTGCTTAAGATTCTCTTCTCGCTCCCTTTCTTTAAAAAAAGACAACAAAAAAACTAATTTATGACATATGTAGGTGCTAATTGCAAAGAAACATCCAACATGTAAAGTAACATTTAGCCTCAGGTATTTAAAATTCCATATGAATCAAGAAAGATGTCTGAATGGAGAGGAAACGAACATAATCTCTTAGTGGTCAGATTATATTTTTTTATCTTTTTATTTAGCTCTGTGTTCTAATTTTGCTAGAGCGAATATGTATTACTGCCATAAAATAAATATTTGATATTTCAGTGAATGATGTGGTGTATAATCTATGAGCCGATACATTAAAAATTATAAGGATTACTATAACCCAATTTTTAATTTCTTTCAATATTATTTATTTATTAGGCAGAGAGGTAGGCAGAGAGAGTGGGGTGGGGGAAGCAGGTTCCCCACTGAGCAGAGAGCCCAACGCGGGGTTCGATCCCAGACCCCGGGACCATGACCCGAGCCGAAGGCAGAGGCTTTAGCCCACTGAGCCACTCAGATGCCCCTTTAATTTTTATTCCCTAGAGCATATCATAATACTAAATTATTAGTTAAAGAAAAGCAGGCCCGGGGGCGCCTGGGTGGCTCAGTGGGTTGGGGCCTCTGCCTTCGGCCCAGGTCGTGGTCCTGGGGTCCTGGGATCGGGCCCCGCATCGGGCTCTCTGCTCAGGGGGAGCCTGCTTCCTCCTCTCTCTCTGCCTGCCTCTCTGCCTACTTGTGATCTCTGTCAAATAAATAAATAAAATCTTTAAAAAAAAAAAAAAAAAAGCAGGCCCGGTAGCTGCCGTGGTTATGGACATCAAGAGAAAAAAGGAGATGGGATTGTAAATAATGAGTTTTTGTTAAGCTTTCTTGTACAGCTCCTCCTGCCTCATCCCTGGGTTCTGGCAACTATATCCCATCTCGTCTGTCCACGTCCAGGCTTCTCACTGTGGTAGACCCTGTCACCTGCAAAATAGGTGTTCTGAGACCCCCAGGGGATGCCTGAAGCCACGGATCCTACTGAAATTTATATATACTGTGGTTTTTCCTATACGTACCTACCCAGGATAAAGTTTAATTTATAAATTAGTTGCTGTAAGAGGTTAATAACAATAAGTAACCACAAAATCGAATAGTTACAGCAATACCGTATAATAAAAGTTATGTGAAGGTGGTCTCTCTCTCTCAGAATATCTCACTCTCCTTACTAACCCTGCTGTTTGTGGTAAATGGGGGGGGGGGGGTGCCCCTGTGGAGAGATGAAGCGAGGTAAACCGTGTGGGCCTTGTGATGTGGCCGTTAGGCTACTATTGACGTTCTGAGGATACATCAGAAGGAGGATCACTGGCCTTCACACCACAGCCGACGTCTGGTAGCTGAAGCAACGGAAAGTGAAGCCCAGGAGAAAGGGCTAATGTTTGTCTTTAATGTCCTTGACTATGACTTCATTTCACCTTCAGCCAATGGTCTCCCTTTAACGTATAACTCCTTTGCAACCAAGGGTTCATTTGTCCTTGTAGCATACGGTAGGCCGGGTAGAAGGCAATCCCAGCATTTACGAGTACTCTACTTCAAACTTCACATTTACCTAGAAGTGTGAATTTATTCTGAATTACTCTAGACCCCAGCGGGCATAACTTGGATATCTGCCATACTCATCTGTGATCACAAGACACTTTCCTTAGTAATCCGGAATTCTGTTTCTCCTGATGATAAACACACGTGCCTGCATGTACACACACACACACACACACACACACACACACACACACAAAATACAGGAAAAGTAAGTGCTTTTATGGCATTGAAATACAATTTGCCCATATTAAGTTGAATTCAAGTATCTATTTTTTAAGTCTTTATTTAAATTCCAGTTAGTTAACATACAGTGTAATGTTAGTTTCAGGAGTACAACACACTGAATCATCACTTCCATACATCTCCTGGTGCTCATCGCAAGTGTCCCCCCCCCGCCGCCTTAACCCCCTCCTGTATTTCCCCCATCCCACACCCACCTCCCCGCTGATAACCATCAGTTTGTTCTCTAGAGTTAAGAGTCTGCCTCTTGGTTTGTTTCCCTCTCTCTCTCTCTTTTTCCACTTTACTCATTTGTTTCATTTCTTAAATTCCACGTATGAGTGAAATCCTATGGTTTCATAGGACATGGTTTCATGTCCTTCTCTGATTGACTTATTTCACTTAGCATGATTCTCTCTAGATCCATCCACATCATTGCAAATGGGAAGATTTCCTTATTTTTATGGCTGAATCGGAACTGCATTGTGTATATATACCACATTCTCTTTTTCCAGTCATCGGTCAGTGGACACCTGGACCCACTTCCGTAACTTGGCTATCGTAAATAATGCTGCAGTGAATGTCAGCAGGAGTGTATCCCTTCGACTTACTGTTTCTGTATTCCATGGGTGAATACCCAATAGTGTGATCACTGGATCATAGTATCATTTTATTTTTAACTTTCCAAGGAGCCTCCATACTGTTTTCCAGAGTGGCTGCACCACTTTGCACTTCCATCCACAGTGCAAGAGGGCACCTTTTTTCCACGTCCTCACCAACATCTGTTGTTTCTTGCACTGCCAATTTTAGCCAATCTGACAGGTGTGAGATAATGTCTCATTGTGGTTTTGATTTGCGTTTCCCTAATGATAGGTGACATTGAGCATCTTTTCATGTGTCCGTTGGCCATCTGGGTGCCTTTGGAAAGGTGTCTTTCATGTTGGAGACCAGACTGTTAAGCTGGCCTTCAGGGCCTTCCACAAACTGATCTCATTCTCCCTTTCTAGTCGTATCTTCTGTTACTCCCATGACAAATCCATTACTGTCTTCCATTCCCTCAGTATACTCTGACGGCCAAATGCTTTACATACATTACCTTATGTAATTCTTACAATAGTTCTGTGATTGCGTTATTATCACTCCCATTTTACAGATGAGGTTTAGAACCAGAGATTTAATATTTTCCTTAAGAGCAGGGTGCCTGGGTGGCTCAGTGGCTTAAGCCTCTGCCTTCGGCTCAGGTCATGGTCTCAGGGTCCTGGGATCGAGCCCCACATCAGGCTCTCTGCTTAGCAGGGCGCCTGCTTCCCCCTCTCTCTCTGCCTACTTGTGATCTCTGTCTGTCAAATAAATAAATAAAATCTTTAAAAACAATTTTTTCCTTAAGAGCACCAGTCAGTTATTGACAGAGCCAGGATTCAAACCCAGTTTGACTTTCTCCAAAGCCAGTTTTCCTAACTTCTTTTCTAGCCATATGGATCTCTCTGTTCACCATCACTGCAACACATAGCCAATTACACATCCATGGTTTTTTTTTTTAAGATTTATTTATTTATTCGAGAGAGAGAATCTCAAGCAGACTCCCCACTGAGCATGGAGACTGACGTGGGGCTCGATCTCATGACCCCAAGACCATGACCTGAGCCAAAATCAAGAGTCGGACCTTAACTGACTGAGCCACCCAGGCACCCCTGCACTCCCAAGTTTTTAATCATAATGTTTACACCAAGTCAAAAACCTTACCCTACCTGTCCTTCAAAGTTTGCCTCAGAGTTTAACACTTCTGTGAACTTTCAGCCACTAGCCTACAGTGATACCACCTTCTTCTGACCTGTAACTATATATGGCTTTAGATCGTCCTTAAGCTCATCAAATTCATGGTGGTGTTTTCCTAGCCATATAATTCGTTGCTTGATGGCAGAAACCATGGAAGCCAGGGTATATAAGCAGACAATCTCTAAGATTCTGTTCTTTGGTTTATATTTCTATCACGTGTAGTCCTATGTCCCTGGTAAATGCTCAAACATGGATTCAATGTTAAACTAATAACTTTTCATAGATAGAAAACTCTGTCCTCCTGTCATTAGAGTGAGATAGTTCACAAGTCTGTGATTGAAATTAAACCCTCTAAATTTTCAGTTGACAACTCTGGAGGCTGTTTTGTAGTTGATACTACATAATACTATGTAATACCTGAATTCATATTCAGAGTAACATTTAAAAAATCATAGTAAGTCACCTTTGTGACTTTAAGTTTGAATGGACAGAGGAAAATTTTCCAGTTTCATCCTGTCCCTCAGCCTTCATGGGCCTTCTCTGAATAAAAAACAATGTGGTTTTATTTCTATTGAAGGCAAATGGTAAAGCCTCCTCTATCACATGCCCTGTCAGAACAGTGAGAAAGAACCTTAGCAAAGAGGGAAGGAGGGGAAAACCATACCCAAAAATATGAGTCTTGGATCTGTTTCCTAAAATCAGGAACTGGTAGAGACTTATGGAGGACAGAGCTTTTGTTCCTTGGTTGAAGGTCATTGAAAGGGGTAAGGCAAGTATGCTTGGTGAGGCGATGAGTGAAATTGAGATGAGGGCCAAAAGAAAGAGAAACATTATGGCAGCCCGCTTCACTAATTTTGTGAGAATCTGAACTTATCCCTCCCTCCCTCCCCCGCCTAATGTCCCCACTACCCGTGCTCTGCCTCCTTTCCAGCATCTTGAGTTTTTATTCACTCTAACGCAGAGTTCAGAGGGAACTACATGAATCTGTGCCATTGATTGGTTTTGTTGTTTGCTTAAAGATTGATTTGGAAATCTCCATAATCCATTCTGCCTTAATTTACACTTTGCAGTGCTATGATACGTTTAGAAGGACTGATTAGTAACAGACTTAATCTCTCCCAAGAAATAACAAGACATATATTTGTAAGATAATTACGTTTCAAGTGATCAAGAAAGACGGTAGGTGTGAAAAGAGTTTCAGTAATAGGCATACCTTGGGGGAAGTCAAAGGATTTTTACTTAAATATCTTAAAGAATGTGCTAAATCAGAATTCGTTGAACAACAGTAGCTCACAGAAAAGCTTTTAAAGTGAAAATTATATTGAAACCTTTCATTTATCGGAAGAAAGAATGCCTGAGCATTTAGTGAAAAGAACTTTCTGAAAGGGAAAGCTGTTTTGTTGTTTGAGGTTTTTTGTGTGTGGGGGGTGTTAGTTGTTGTTGTTGTTGTTTTAATTTTTCATCGTTTTTCAATGGATCTCTTCCATTCAGGAAAATTAGGTGGATTTACCCAAGAAAATAACACCATAGATTCTGGAGAACTTGATATTGGCCGAAGAGCGATTCAAGAGGTTCCTCCTGGGGTCTTCTGGAGATCCCAGCTCTTCATTGATCAGCCACAGTTTCTTAAATTCAATATCTCTCTTCAGAAGGATGCATTGATTGGAGTATATGGCCGAAAAGGCTTACCCCCTTCCCATACTCAGGTAAAAGTAAGCTTTGTTATCAATAAAATGCAAACTGCTAGTTTGCATTTTTAAAGTTATCCCATTTCTGAAGTTCAGCTGTTTAAGGGTTGGCCCACTTTCGTATTGATCTTTTACAGTGAAAAGAATTCTGAATGTAGGTTACACTTGAGGTTTTCAAATTAGTAGGAAGAACGGCATTTTCTTCCTGACTTGCGTTAATCGTTATTGATGGACTAAAATGTACTAAAATTTGTGAGTAACTGAATGAATATCGAACATCCTCTGAGCACCTAGGAAAACATCATGGATTTTCCAAGTGGTTTACAAAGATTCTATGAGGATTTCAGAGGATCTTATTCTTTTCATGTAATACATGCACGTAGCATTTTCATCTCAAACATTGTATTCATGCTGTTGAAAATGTATCGTATTTTTTCTACTTAATGCCAGACTTACAAGTAAAGAAATTATGGGAACATAAACATAAATAGAGTGACATGAACTTTATCAACTCAAGCCACCATTTCCTCAGAAAAAGGGACAAGAGAACTTCCATAGATAACCAAGGCTGATCATCTACGTGTGGTTCTCAAAACAATTCAAATACCCTTCAGTCCTACATTCAAGGACCTTTAAAGTCGGTCCACTTGCATGAAAATTATGTCACAGTAACAGTCACAGAGAGCTGCTATCAGTAATTCTGTAGGTTTTTTCATAATCTAATACTGGATCAGGGTATTTCAGTTGGAAACTGTGATTTAAAAGAGGTCCCATTATTCTAGTGCCTTGGTGGCTCAGTCAGTTGGGCGTCTATCTTCCATTTGGGTCACGATCTTGGGGTCCTGGGATTGGGCCCCATGTTCAGACCCCCTGCTCAGTGAGGAACCCGCTTCTTTCTCTTCCTCTGCCTCTCTTTCCCCAAGCTTGTGCTCTCTCTCTCTCTCAAATAAATAAATAAAACCTTAAAAATTAAAAAAAAAGAGGTCCCGTTATGTCTAAGAAAAATTATTTGAATAACCTACTATAACTTTGGAGCTCGGACTTTTCCTAGGGTCAACTATTACGTTAGTCACACAGGAATTCCAAAAATGTAGTAGATGGTTAATTAACGCTGACAGTCGGATGAGCCTAAAGTTATACTTGATAACCAGTTTATTTACCCGTAGAATTTCATGCAGATTTTAATTTGATTTATGAGATGCGAACTGGAGGATTTTCAGGTATGCTTTAGAGTATGCAATTTTCTGAGAAATGCTTTTTCCAAAACCTAGGAATATAAGTTCTAAAGAAACATTGATCATATACCAATAAAAGAGTCATATTCTTTAAAGAAAGAGGAGAAAGAAACTTAAACGTGCTTTCTTTTATGTCACCATAGATCTGAGGAGGTTTCATATACGTATATAAATTATATAGCTGTGAAATCTTTGAATATCATGCTTTGGTACATTCATTTTTCTGATAACATTTTTCATATCTACATTATTAAAGTAAATGCCTTTGATCCTTGAACATTAAATACTCCCCATTGTGGGGGCGCCTGGGTGGCTCAGTTGGTTAAGCATCTGCCTTCAGCTCAGGTCATGATCCCAGGGTCCTGGGATTGAGCCCCACATCAGGCTTAGTGAGAAGCTCAGTGGGAAGCCTGCTTCTCCCTCACCATCTGCCTGCTGCTCCCCCCTGCTTGTGCTCTCTTTCTCTCTGTCAAATAAATAAGTTAAAAATCTTTAACAATAGATAAGTACATCGTGTGCCAGTGTCCAGTTTAAACTTCTGATTGCAATTATGTTTGATACCTGTTTATGTTATGTGTGACACAGAGCACAAAATAATAACCAGATTGTCTTAAGTAGAAGTGGATCTCTCTAACTTTTCTGAAAGCAGAGAGATTGCATTTATATCAATAGTCCGGTGAAATAGAGAAAAATAACTTTTTCACTGGAACCAGATACGTGTTTAAATCACCTTTTTTGTAACTGAAGAAATATACCTCCGAAGCTAATGAGCGCAACAGTGAGCACCGAACCTGTACATTCCAGAAAATAAATTCAAAAGAAAACTGTTGTGTACTTTAAAGATTTATTTAAAGATTTAGGGTTGACTCTTTCCAAGCTCTATATACCATATGAGATTAGGGAAATAAAAAGTGCGGTTTCAGGTTTTCCCATAATTCTTCTGGTATTTAAATACAATATACATGACATCCACTTTTCCTTCCTACCACAATATATGTGTTTAACTAGATGACGGCTTTTCTGAAGCTCCACAGTTATTAGCGTTCCTTCCTCTGGTTTATTCAAGATCAGCAGAGCAAACAACTGTTTCTGAGTTCCATGTTTAAACATGAAATATGCTATAGAGCAGCCCAAATTGAACATTTCTCTGTTTCTGGGGAACGTTAAATAAATCAACCTGAAATAATTAAAATCGGCCAGCCATTCAGAATAGTCACTTGAGTTTTGAAAGTCTTTGTGACCCTTTATAAAACTGTCCATTTGATTGTTGCCAAGGAATCAATTGACTTTCTTCTCCCTGATGCCCAGTTCATTCTCCTGGACAGTTAGAAGCCTGAGGAAGCAATTTAACGCTTTACAGTTAACAGTGTACTGACTATCGTTTAAGTACGTTTGCATGAAGGCTGCTTCCGAATGGTAGCTGGAGACCTGAGTTCTGAACGCATACACCCCTACCACTCTTTGACCTTGTGACCCTGAACAAATCACTTCACTTCTCTGCATCTGTGTCTGTGCAGAAAATGAAACCGTTGGATCAGATGATATCTAAATCTCTCCTTCCTCTGTATGCCAATGATTTACAGCAAGACCATGCCACCACCACAAAGTTGATTTAAAAATGGGACCCCTGGGGGGCTCAGTGGGTTAAGCGCCTGCCTTCGGCTCAGGTCATGATCTCAGGGTCCTAGGATCGGGTCCCTCATCAGGCTCCCCACTCAGTGGGGAGTCTGCTTGTCCTTCTGCCCCTGCTTATATGCTCTCTTTCTCTCTCTCTTTCTCTCAAATTAATAAATAAAATCTTTAAAGGAAATACAGTTAAGTATCCGTGGATTCTGAGTTCTCATCCTTTTTTTTTAAAGATTTTATGTATGTGTGTATTTATTTCTTTACTTATGAGAGTGAACAAGTCGGAGGGAGAGGGGGAATCAGACTCCTCACTGAGTGGGGAGCCCATGTGGTTCTGAGATCATGACCGGAGCCACCCAGATGCCCTAGTTCTCATCCTTTTAATAACTGAATTGAGTTAAGCATATGGAGATAGCTTAACTGCTCAGAAATGAACCAGTAGGATAGCTTTATCAAGTCTAACCTTTGTTTCATGATCACTTCCCCAAAGTGGTGAGACTGAATGTTATCCGAAAAACAGGTTAAGATCCTAAGACTTGCCCCCATAAAAAAAATCCATGTCTCTACCTAATGAATAGGCATTACAGAGTAAAGCCAGTAGCCCAAGTCTGTTCATAAGTGGAGAACAAAGGTTTACACCTGGAGAACAAAGGTTTTAAATATTTTTGTTCTGTATCATTTGTTTACTTAATGTAGATGTAGGCTTAGGGTTAAATAGAGGACTTGTCTTTAGATACTTGAATAGCCCTCCTGAAGGCCAGTGTGAAAGGCCCTCCAGGAGAGCCTAGGCAGATTCTCAGCAACTGTGGCCTCCCCACCCCACTACTTCCTCTCCTACCCCACTACCCTCCCTCCAGACTCTGCAAGCCCAGCCTCATTTTATTGTTCACAGTGTGATGCAAATAGTGATTCCCACAATGAAGGTGGGGAGTTTGAAAGACCAGTTAAATCTCATCGTTTCCTCCCTTTCAGTCTTTCAGTTACTGAGTTTAATATCAGAGGAGAAAAATGTTTATATGCAAAAGAGCCATAAAAAGAAACTTCTCCCTGCCTCTTTGCCATGCTAATATAAATATTTAAATCTGATGAGAAAACGAATGGCTTATTTGAGATACAGTCACCTTTAGAAAATGCTGCATTCATTTTCCTCTGATAATTTTGGAATACAATTCCAGTGAAAATTTTGCAGGTTAAATATCCACACTAGTGATTATTTTCATCCTTTTAAGATAGAAATGAAAAAAAGTCTCTGAATGCTAACCGAGTTATGACTTTTTTGTGTATTTCTCATCGCTACATGATGTCATGAGATAGTTTTACTACACAAAAAAGTAACCAAAAAATGCTTTTACATTTAAATAAAAACTTTAATATGTTGGAAACTGAATCAGATATTCTAAATTCTGTCCAGTAGTAACGTTAGAAGTCTGCCATCATTTTGGTGGCGACACATTTAATCATGAATCTCGGAATCCCGACGGCTGATTTTATTCCAATTTGATTGTATTAAGGGATTCATATAATAAACTTCTCTTCCAACAGAGCTCTGATAAAATTCCATTTCAGAAATCTATCAGAAAGTAGAATATTGGTGATTCACAGAGATGGTGCTATAACCTTATATATATTTCACTGTAGCATATTTTTCACCCTCAGGAATAAAGTAAAACCAGGTAAGAGTCTATAGAAACTGAATCACTCTACTTTTAAGGAACTTTTGTCCAACAAGTTTATTAAAACCATGTTGGAAAGTCTTGGCAGTGTCTTTCAAACTCACTGCGTTATCTCTGGTTACAGAGCCTTACTCTTACCAGTCACCTTCCGTATTTTTAATTATCTTTAAATCTTCCAGTTGCATTCTAGCTATCCCATGCTCATGACTGATCTTACTAAACCAAAAATTAAGCTTAATGACATCAACTTCATCCTAAGAACTGGGTAGAGTTCCTGCCAACCCCTCAGAACCCCTCTGTTGTTGCATTTTCGGGAGTGGTGAATTATTTTGGACTTGAATTTTTTGGCCAGTACAGAGATGTACAGGCATCTTGATATTGGTTTTTAGTTTCACCATAACTAAGGACAAAGCCATGGGTTTGTCCCTGGTCCCTGGGATGGTAACATCAGGGTCACAGAGAGGAGCACAGTGAGTGGTAGGAAAGACTTGAGCTTCCTTACAAACCAACTCCACCACTTACGAGGGTTCGAACCCTCCTTGAGCCCCTCAGGGGTTGGTTTCCTTCATCCTTACAGTGGAAATACCAATGCCATCCTAGAAAGGTGGCCACGAGGATTCAGTATTCAGTATTGAGTATTCAGTAAGGATAGAGTACTTATCGTGACAGTAGTTACCACACACAGATTAAGTAGGAGACGACCTGAAGAGAGGATCTCCCAGTCTAGAATTAGGTTGCCAGATTTGAAATGTTACTGGCTCGTGGTTGTATCCACACACGGCCTGCACTCATCCAACTCTTTATCAGTTGCTAGGTTTAGCTCTGTCTCTGGAAACCGATCACCCACTAAGGGGAAAATGGTTTGTGAAGTTTGTACACGACAGCAGCGTGCAGTGGGCAGAGTTAGATCATGGTGTCTGGAAATGCTCTCCGTAGAGGGACCTGTCCATCAGGAACCATTTCCTGACGTTGTCTTTTTTTTTTTTTTTTTTTAAGATTTTATTTATTTGACAGGGAGAGAGATCACAAGTAGGCAGAGAGCCAGGTAGACAGAGAGGAGGAAGCAGGCTCCCTGCTTAACAGAGAGCCCGATGTGGGGCTTGATCCAAGGACCCTGAGATCATGACCTGAGCCAAAGGCAGAGGCTTTAACCGACTGAGCCACCCAGGCACCCCCTGACATTCTCTTTATCAGAGCAGAGGGGAGACTTCGGAACAAAAAAATAAAATAAATTAAGTAAACAACGCGAGAAGCAGCTACAACTGAAATGCGGCCAGGCACTAAACCTCTGTCCTTGTCCTGCCCCTCAGTATGACTTTGTCGAGCTCCTGGATGGCAGCAGGTTGATCGCGAGAGAGCAGCGGAATCTGCTGGAGCCCGAAAGGGCAGGGCGGCAGGCGAGATCTGTCAGTCTGCACGAGGCTGGCTTTATCCAGTACTTGGATTCCGGAATCTGGCATCTGGCTTTTTACAATGACGGGAAGAACGCGGAGCAGGTTTCTTTTAATACCATCGTCATAGGTAAGAATGGTCTTCAAAGGCATCTTTTTCCTGGGCTGCAGCCTAAACAGGGTGTTGAATGGAAACTCGGTTGTCTTCTGATTGGTGTGACTCCTAGGTTGAAACATGAGACATATTTTTAAATGGCTTATTTATGAATATGTGACATCCAGTGAAGCACTGGGAGGACCTGTTCTTTGGAAGCATCCTGGAGGACGGTGCTTCTTGAAAAACAGTTAAAAACATCTGCATTTGTGACGAGCACTGGGTATTATAATTGACTAATGAAACATTGAATGCTACATCAAAAACTAGGTGCTATACAGTGACTAACTGAACATAACAAAAATATACATATAAGAAAAAATGTGCATTTCAGATGGTAGTGCTTTGCTTTTACTACTCGAATAATCTGAGGTCAATGAATCCTTTTTTTTGGTGATGGAGCAGGCCATCCATCATTCCTTCCATGCTAAGCTAAAACGATCAAAGAGACACAGTTCACCTCGTGCAAGGAGCAAGCCTTACCCTAAGTGTTCCTTTTCTCTCTTTTCTTCAGAGTCAGTGGTGGAATGCCCGCGAAATTGCCATGGAAATGGAGAGTGTGTTTCTGGAACTTGCCATTGTTTTCCGGGATTTTTAGGTCCGGATTGTTCCAGAGGTATGCATGTTAGAGCCTTTTCTTAAGCCACTAGAGATAAGCTGTAGAAAGATGAGGAATGCAGAAAACCAGCAAGCCCAGAAAGGAACGGGGAGAAATCCTGCAAGCTCCTCGTTCCGACGACGCGTCGCCTTTCTCTCGGTGTCTCGCCCGAGAAGGTGGCTGTTAATGCCTCTGTCCTGTCTTACTTCACAGCAGCCTGTCCAGTGTTGTGTAGTGGCAACGGGCAGTACTCCAAGGGCCGCTGCCTCTGCTTCAGCGGCTGGAAGGGCACCGAGTGCGACGTGCCCACCACGCAGTGCATCGACCCGCAGTGCGGGGGGCGTGGCATCTGCATCATGGGCTCCTGCGCCTGCAACTCGGGGTACAAAGGAGAGAACTGCGAAGAAGGTAAACGTGCCGGGATTTGCAGAAGCCCGTGCTTGGCTTCCGAAGGAGATGGTCTTTGCAGTCTTCGCTCAGGCTGGTGCATGTGTTCGCGTGCCTCCTCCTGGAAGCAACTTGGATCTCCTTAGTTAAGGCCGCATCGTTTTGTTCACATTTTAACCTATAAAAGGCGCAAATGCCAGAGAGCCCCTTTGCTTTCACTTGGGTGAATCAGTCCTTCCCCACCCCCCACCCCCCCCCCCCCGCCCCTCTGAGGAAAGAAGCAAACATTTGTGTCTTGAAACCAACAGTGGACTCTTGTTCTGTTTCGTTTTGTTTTGTTTATCTTCGCTTTGGGGGTTTTTTGGTTTGGTTTGGTTTGGTTTTTGTTTTGGGTTTTTTGTTTTTGTTTTGTTTTTTACAGTTTTTCACACTGACGCCAGCTTGTAAGTCTAGCATTTTGGCGTCTTGAGGAAGATGTACTCACTCACATAATACGCGAGTGGAAAAAAGTACGCCCTGGGCTTGTTCCATGACTGTATGTAATCATGATCGTCAAGATGCTATACTGTAAAGTGCAGTTGAATTGTTTTCCTCCAAAAGCAGAAAAGCCCCATTTCCGTTCTTCAATCAAATTGATTTTATTGATCTGCCCACAGAAAGTAATGCAATTAAGTCTCTGGAATTAAATTTTCAGGCCATTGACCCTACAAGTGTAAAGTTTTATTGAGTCAAATTGCTAAATTAAATCTCGTCATCTAAAGCACATTAAAGTGAATTAAGAAGGATAGAGAGTATGCAACTCATTTATTTCTCAAACAGTCTGAGGGTCCCATGCAGCTGCCGGGATTCCATGGTTGTGGATTAGGTCAATCCAGACAGTTCCGTTACAAGGAGCCAATACTTATTACTATCTGATTAAGCAGAACAGAGAGCGATCGCCTGAAATCTCAGGAGCATATATGTGTGTAATTCGTGAAAATTACGTATCCTTGCAAGAGTTTCTATTACCTAAATGGCATGATCCTGAATGCCACATCGTGTGATCCCTTTGCATTTCCAGAAACGAGTTCTTGCAAGTGGGAGGGAAAACGTTGAGTCTCCAGAAGTTTCATATACACCAGACTGGGATTTAATTCCTTATCCTGCATGCACTACATATGTGAGACACCTTCTAGATTTAATTATGAAATTGTTCCTCTTTTCTCTCTACTCCAGCTGACTGTCTGGACCCCGGATGTTCCAATCACGGCGTTTGTATCCACGGGGAATGTCACTGCAGCCCGGGGTGGGGCGGTAGCAATTGTGAACTAGTGAAGACCATGTGTCCAGACCAGTGCTCTGGTCACGGAACGTACCTTCAGGAGAGCGGGTCCTGTACCTGTGACCCTAACTGGACTGGCCCAGACTGCTCAAACGGTAAGGTGCATAAAAACAGGATGATTGGGTGCTTAATATTGTGTAGCTAAAGATGAAGATACTTTAATTTCTAAAAACACACTTATTATATTTAATAGATTTTATTAAAGTTATGATTTATAGAAATACATGCTCCAAGTAATGAAATTCCATTGCCTTATAAGAAGGAACAGGCTAGGTCAATTCGTCATTAAAATTCCTCCTTTAGCAGCATGGTGAAGAATAATATTTCATTTGTGCAAACACTCCGTCTTCCTAACTCTCAAGACCTGTGTAGAGCTTGGGGACTTAAAAACGCCCATTATCTCGTAACAGAGAAGCCTCAGTTGAAAAAGTATTTGACATCATAAGGCTAAGCAGGATCGCAAAAGAGTGTACACATACAGATATTAGATGTGCAGAGCAGTCCAACACTGATTATTTTTTAATTATAATAGTATGATTGTAATAAAAATGGCAGGTAGTAATTTTTTTCCCGTCAGTTTGTTACTGAGTAGTAGCTCTGTGCATGGCATGGAGATGAGCCCCATGAGAGTAAAGAATCATTCTTACCATCTAGGATAGCAGCTTGGCTTTCAAATTTGTGACCGTGACCCACAGCCTCAAACAGTTTTACACTGTGACCTCCTGTGCGTACACCTAGACCCACATAGTGAAACAAAGCTTTACAAAGTGGCACACACGGATACTTTTCTCCAAGTATATTCTTTTTTTTTTTTTAAATATTGGTTGTAGCCCATGAATTAACTCCATGACCACATTCTTCCCACAGTGTGAAAAGGTGCTGTTCTAATCTAGAAGACTACAGTTTAATTGGGGAGATGAGATTGAGCACACATGAAATATTTAGAAGCCAATACATCCCAGTTTAATCTTTTATTGCATATCACATGGAATAATATGTAAATAAAATCAACATTCAGAGGAGCGCTCCTGCCTTGATGCACATTGAAAGTTTTCAAGGAGATTTTGATTCACATTCATTGCCTTCTTTTAAAGATGGCGGTTAGCGTGGGGCTAGGAGGAGGTATTTTCTGACGAGGGGAAGAGCCCGAGAAAGTACTTCAGAGCACAGAGTCTGAGATCAGATGCTTGGATTCATGTCCAACCTCTACTACTTACAGCTGTGTGAACTTAGGCAGACTACTGTATGTTTTAGTTTACCCATCTGTTAAATGGATTTAATCAGGGCCTTCTTTACAGAGGTGCTTTGGGAATTGCTTGAATTAATGTATATAAAGTACTTAGTGCAATGCTTAGTCCAGAATAAATTCCAAACATAACTGCTACCCTGACAGCTGCTACTATTATTACTACTACCACGACTACCATCAACAAAGATACAACTACGACAAAAATGTTCCCTACACGGGAGAATCAAGACAAGGTATTTGGAGGCCAAGGTTAGGTGGGGCCCAGTTCCGAGGAATGTAGCTTAGCAATGATGGTTCAGACAACAGAGAATGCACTCGTCATGAGGATGCACGCCCACCACTGTGAAGAGAGCTGTATGTGAGAACTCCCCGATTGATTCTATGTCAGAGAGGGTGACGAGTCAGAATTTGATGGCTGGAAGGCAAGTCTGAGCTTTCCCAGGGTGTGAAGTGCTGAGAGCGTGAATTCCTTTGGAGTTCATAGACGTGAAAAGGATGAATCTGAGGGCCATTTTAAAGGAGACCTAGACAGAGCTTGGTGAAGAGACAGCACAGGAGTTGATGCGAAGAGCCCAGTGTCTGCAACCAGGATGGGCCGGGGCAAATGGTCATGGCTCTGGAGAAGACAGGGAAGCTGGAAGGGAGGGGGTGAAGGGCCAGGCAGGATGCAGGGAAGGTGATGGAGAGAGACAGGTAAGACATGGAGGAGAGGATCCCTTCTGTATGGAAAAGTGGAGGAGGAGGAGAAACAGAAGAGGGAGAGGAGGGGAATGAAGAGAAAGGAGAAAACAGAAGGACAGGTCCCTTTAACACTGTTGAGTCCTGGCTTCAGGGAAGGGCAGCTGTCTATCCTTTAGCCCATCCACACTCCATGCCTTCTTCTCTGAAGCCCTGTGTATAACTGAGCGGTTAAGAGCAAGGAGTCTGGAGCCTGGGTTCAGGTCTTGTGTTGGCCATTCCATAGGTCTGTGGCATTCGATCAGCTATTTAAAATACTTCTCTGTGCTTCAGTTTCTTTACCTGTAGCATGGGGTCAACATGTACTACCTTATACAATCGTCCTAAGATGGAAATGAGTTAATTATGTGAAAAGCACTTAGAATAGTGCCTTATACATGGCAAGGACTTGATAAGTATGACCCATTAATAGAAATGGTGGTGGTGATGGTGGTCATAGCTGTGGAGGTAGAATCCTGCACACTAATTTAGCCTCTACAGTTTGTCATTGTATTCTCCATTGATTCGGAGGAGCTTCCACATGAAAGTACTGCTTGGTTATGGTTCCCCCAATTGTGAAATTTATGAAATGCAAATTAGTTCATCTATTAGTATAATCTAACGGCATTAACCTAAGAGAAACCCCACTAGGCAGTGAATTAACACACTTATTTTAAGAAGAAAAAAAAGACTAGTATTTTGCAAATCACTCTTCCCTGGCACTTTGAGAAACTTGGATGACATGACTGCTACCCCCAAATCCTCATGGGCATGAGAGATGTGCCATTCTTCACCAACTGCAGACTGAGTCCTGGAAGCCCACACTAAAGACAGTTGTGTACAAGCTTAAGTTGTGATATTGATGAAAAACTTCTGTTGACACTCCAAGTAGATACCCTAGGTAAAGGGACAAAGGGACAAGTGATGCACTTTCTTCCTTACATAATTACTCTCATTTCCTCTCCCTCTCTCTTCCTCCTTTCTCCCTCCCTTCCCTCTTTTCTACTTCCCTCCCTCCTTTTTCCTTCCCTCCTTCCTGTCTCCTTCCCTCTCTCCCTCCCTCACTCCTTTCCTCTTTCCCTCCCTCTCTCCCCCTTCTTTCTCTCTCCCTCCCTTCATCCCTCTGCTTCCTTCCCTCCTCCTTCTCTCCTCCCTGTTTCCTTCCTTCTCTCCCTTCCCTCATCCCTCATCTCTTCTGTCCTCCCTCATCTCCCTCCTTCCCTCTCTTCCTTCCCTTACCTCTACCTCCCTCATTTTTTGGCCATACATTTTTGGAGGCAGACAGATTTATGTTTGTTATTGCTTCGTAGAAATATGAGTTGATTCACAAGAGCTTGGAGAACCAGAAACTGGTTAGAAAATTCATAACCACTAGAAGAAATAACACGTACAGGACAAATGAGAGTGAAAACAAAGACTAGGGGGTGGGATTATAGAGGATCTTGAATGCCTCACTAAAGAGTTCTAGGAAATCATCACTGCCCAACATTATCAAGCATAGGTGCAAGACCTTATTTAAATAACACATTAACTTGTTTTGTCCTCTGTTCTTAAAAATGTATTTTATAATCACAAGCATCAGAATAGGCATTTCATTATTTCTGTTGAGTTTTTATTTCCCTTTCTGTCTTCTATACAAAAAAAATGCATCCCACCAAAAAAAAAAAAAAAAAGGAAATCCAATTTAAAGTTTATAGATACAATTATTTTTATAGTAAAGCTACTTGGTTCAAGTCTCTTATGCCTTCATAAAATAAGCATAATAATACTAGCTATAAAATAATACTGATTTGAAATACTGCCATTCTAATTTGTCTCCCACAATTATCGGAATAGGAAAGAAATAATGAAACAGCCCTTTCTGTTTCATATAATGTTATTTAATACATTACCTGAATTATTTTATAAAGGATATCTGGTAATTGACACCGTAGCTCAAAAGACTTGAGCCTTGGGGCCCCCAGCTGACTCAGTCAGTGGAGCATGTAACTTTTGATCTTGGGATTGTGAGGTTGAGCCCCCCACTGGATATAAAGATCAATTAAAAAAAATTTTTTTAAATAAAAATTTAAAAGATAATCCAGTCTTCTTCATAAAATAATACTGCCATGAATGGCAAAAAAAAAAAAAAAGTATAGATGTTAATTAAAAGATTAGACTGCCAAAATCACCTATCATTATTTTACATATTTAGACTGATTATTTTTCATGCTGATATAATTACTTTGCCAGCTGAAAATCTAATTTTGCCGGTATATAAAATGACTGCCTAGACATAGTGGGCGAAGATCTTCTTCCTATGCATCTTTACACCCCCAGTGCAAAGAGAAAAACATATTAAACTCTCAGTATAGAGAGTTGAATCATGAATACAGTACTCTTCTTGGAAGAAACTAATTAAGCGCAGCCGGAAAAAAAAGAAGGACTTTATTAAACTTTGCTAGTAGCTGCAGAAAGACAGAAAACTTACTTGGAATTATCAGGGAAGATACCAAATATGCATTTATTCACCCTCTGAAAATATCCTGGCTCATGTGCCTGCAATTTATCCGCCTGTGGCACAGCTGCCATTTGAAGTTTACAACAACATTGCTGGTAACTTACATTTGTGGCTGAAAGTTTACTAGCAGCATTATTAGGAATGTCTAACTAACTGAATCCCAAAGCAAAACTTTTTGCCAGCTCCCTCTTTCGTTGTTGTAGAAATGACCTTCAGATATCCAAATTCAATAAGAGTAGGTTCTCCACCTGTAGAAACATTTGGTTAAGCTGCAAAAAGAGAAGAAATGAATTATTTCCATCAGAAAGTTTAGAGGTTTGAAAGCAACAGAGCTTTCCTCTATCTTCATCAGCAGTTTGTCCATTAATTAGCCCTTCAACTCCACTTCAATTAAATTAACTCTAATTAATAAGTTCATTACAAAGATTGACGCACCTTGCTCAAAGCCAGTGTGCTAAACGCTGATAAACACCTTCACCCTAATGAAAAATTGATTAGATTGAATAAAAGGGGTACCTCAGAAAGAAACCTTTTTCTTCTGGAGCTGAGTTGACGTTCTGTGCGTCTGAAGTTAATCACCATCTTGGATCTCTTAATCAAAAATTTAATTCAAACGAGATGGAAAATCTGGCATGAGAAAACATAATAACACTCTCTTCCCGTTAATAGTCCTGGCTGTTGTTTATAAGAAATATTACAACTCTCATAGTGCCTTGATACAGTGTTTAAAATTCTGTAGGACCGAGAGACAGAATTAAAGTGTCTGAGAAATGTTACTTGGGCAGTGAGCAGGGAAAACAGGAGCATGTGATTATATAAACAGTTACTGTTTTTTCTTGTAAAAACAAGGCTGCAGTCCATTTTCTGTTTGTTAGAAATGCTTTCAGGTTTTTATTGTTCAGCATTTTTATTTTTTCAAGGAAACCAGAACCAAGCAGTGGTCTTACAATGGTAGAAAAAAAGAGGTTGTTGATTTAACTTTATATGTAAAAAGTAAAATATAAAATATCCTTCTGAATTTTTTCTAGAGATCAAAACTATCGTTACTATTTTGAAGTCCTTTGGTCATTTCTAGCACCCAAAAGACCTACTTTTTCCAGTGACAGACTGGAAACTATATTTTAAAACTGGGTTTCCATTGTGGTTTGTATCTGTTCCATAGTATAAATTTCCTGAATAGGAAGAACAACAATTTCTTTTATTTAACCAGCATGTGTGTGTATCAGAAGCAAGCGGAAGTGAGTCCTACAAAAGATTCTTTTTAATTAAAAGTTTCTAAATATTTTAGAAATTTAAACATTAGGAGTAAAAATAGCCCCTTTGCAATGCTTGCTATAGGGGTGAAACCCAACTTCTGTTAAATGCCAGATATGTTTCTACACTGAAATATTCTATTAATTTTCTATTAACTTGATGTATGTGTTTGTATGTACGCATTTGTCCTCAGCTGCCAAACGATACTCTGAGATATATTACCTGTGTATTTTCCTCTCCTTGTGAATGGTGTGTTCTGTTTTGTTATATAATAGGGGATTGTAACAAAATTCTCTTGTATATTTTATGCCCAATCACAGCAGCCTTTGAAATTAAACGACGACTGAAGAAGTTAACTTTTACCATGTAAATTTCTTACGAGTCGATGCTAAAACGGACTGAGTCTATAAATACTTTTCATGTATTTTTCAATGGTTCTGTTTTTTGAGTTGAAGATGGAGCCCTGCTTACGCCACACCCTTTCTCCTTCCCCGATACCCTCCCCGCCCTTCCTGCTCTGCTTCCTCTGTTCCATGCAGAAATCTGCTCCGTGGACTGCGGCTCGCACGGAGTGTGCATGGGGGGCACGTGTCGCTGTGAAGAGGGCTGGACGGGCGCCGCCTGCAGCCAGAGGGCCTGCCACCCGCGCTGCGCCGAGCATGGCACGTGCAAGGATGGCAAGTGCGAATGCAGCCAGGGCTGGAACGGAGAGCACTGCACCATCGGTAGGCCCCGCCCCCCGCCCTGCGCAGGCAGGGTTGCTCGGGCTGGTTCCCCACCCACGCTTGGAAAAGCTGATTTCCTGAATTGCTTTTTCAAGTAAGCCCATGTTGCCTAGGCAGTTCAGTTCTTTTTTGAGCAGCTGTCACAAGTATCAAGTACAAGGATTTTTTTTTTACTCACTGTGTTTTGTGATGGCCGCAAAAACGGACTCACCCAAAGATGATTTCATTTGTTTCCTATAAAGATGCTTTCATTGAATATTATTTTTCAGTGTT
Organism: Lutra lutra; assembly: GCF_902655055.1. Classification (NCBI taxonomy): domain Eukaryota; kingdom Metazoa; phylum Chordata; class Mammalia; order Carnivora; family Mustelidae; genus Lutra; species Lutra lutra. The sequence goes on from NC_062279.1 coordinate 13,999,469, forward strand.
CCATAGGGCCATTGCATAACAGCAATATTTTTCACTTTAAAAGAGATGCCACGGGGGGTGGCCTTTTTTGGCTTCCCTAGATTCCAGCGCCAACCATCTTAGCACCTGTGGATATACTTGGGTCTTTGAAAAAGAAGTTTTTTTTTATGACTTTATTTTGTAGCAGCACAAGAAGTAAAGTAGAAGGAAATGCACAAGGCTAGATGTTCTAAAAGTTATATGCTAACCCCTCTTTAGATATGATGTTGGTGAAACTCTGTAGGTTAAATAAAACAAATAAGTGTTTAAGATCAAAATGTTGGTACATAAATGGCAGTTAGCATGGAGGCAGAAGTTTCCAGAACATACATAGTACTGTATTTTCAAGGTCTTCAGTGCCTTTGCTTTCTTACTATTTGAGTCACTGAAATTTAAATATTTAATTAAAGAAAACATAACAAACATAGGTAATCAATGTCTCCCTTACTTCCATGTAAGTGTACAATGTTTAGTATAAATGACACAGTCCCACAAAAATTTCATAATCTGAGGTATGGTGTTTTGTGTCCATAGGGTATTATTTGGTACAACTGTTGGAGGGAGTCTCAGCATCTGTAAAGATCATCTTCTTCTGGTGCAGCTCTAAGTGTTACGGACTTTACTTTCTTGCTTACAGGAACTGACTAGCTAGGAATTTTTTCATGGGAAAGTTGAAATCACATACATTTTATAAATTGTCACCATCTTTACGGAACTTCGAGTGAGGTCCTTTCCGATCTTATTGACACCACTGGCCTCTGTTTTAAGGATGGTGATCTCCCCACCCACCCCCCAAGTGAGGGTCCACAGAAGGGCTCACAGACTCAGAGCACTTGTGCTCATGACTGTATTAATTGTCAGGAAGGAAAAAGCCCCCATCAGGTGGTGTCTGGAGAAATCCACGCACAGGCTTCCTGTGTTCCTTCTCTCCCACCAAGAGCGGTCACGTGGAGCATGGACCTTTCTCCCACAGTGGGCTACGCCAACACGTATGTGAGGAACACGTGCTTCTGCTGAGGGAAGCCCGTTTGAGACTGAGAGGTTTTCATTACGGCTGCTCTAAGAGGGCACCTCTGTCAGCCACAACTACCAAAAGTCCAGATCCTCTGAGGGAAAGATTCTCCTGGTAGGCAAAATCACCCTCTCATTGTAGAGAACATCCAATCTTCTAGATGCCAGCCAACCACCAGCCCTGTGGACTTCTACAGGTCAGGCCCCTGGTGTTAACTCTTACCTGGAACCATCCGTAGGGTCTCACTTGTTGACTAGGAGCTCACTGCCTTACATCTGGGAACATAGAGTTCCCCCGGAGGAAAACTGCAAGTGGGCACGTTGCTGGCATTCCCAGCGTGCTCATGGCCATGAGGTTGCTATGGCTTTCCCCTCCTCTATTCCTTAAGAAAGCCTCCCAGGGCCATGGCTGCCTTGTTTATGTGAACCACACTTGTGAACTACACTAAAGCAGAAAAAGTTGACAACACAATCTGTGTCGCTTTCTGTGGACACAGGATAATGCAGCACCCGAGACCCAATAGCTCCATGCCCCAAATCCCAGCATGCCCACATTACCAGAGGCAGGGCAGAAGAGAGAGAACTCTAATCATACTCTGTTAAATTGGGATGACCCCACCACCCGCATACCCCTCAGAAAGGAAGTGGTTCTAGCTGGGGCAGGGGCGTGGGGGGGAGCGTTACATTTTTGGCTACGTGGATCCTAGGAAAAACAGCAAACACGTGGATGGATATACAGCTTGGAAAAGCAAGAAGTGTACTGTAAAGTTTTCTGTAGGCTAATTTAATTGCCCGCGAACAGTTACTAAATAAATCATTCTGTTGATGCCCTCCCTGACCGAGGCAACAGTACCTGGTTAGTTTCCTACAGATGAACTCTTCTTGGACAACTTCTCCATTGTCTGGGAGCACACAAGATGTTTTGTTAGTAACAGGTCTTTTCTGTACAATTTAGCATATCTTGCCGTGGTTGTTAACAATTCCATTTTCTATTGTTTTATTTTATTTTGTTGCTCTTACACTCCATAAGAGCATGTGGGAATAAAGGACCTGCTTTGTCTAAAAATGAATCTTCGGAGTGGACCCTTTAAAAGATGTAGAGAACCTCAGCTCACTGTTTTGCTCTTTTAGACTATGAGAGCTACTTATTCCAAGTTTTGTCTTGCAAGGATCCAACTCCTTTTTCTGGCTTTCTACAACCTGTGTATACATCCACAGTGAAGCCTAAGGGGCCATTTAAAAGGAGACCTTTTGTGAGCCACAGGTTTAAACAACCCAGGAAGCCACAGTACATTTTCTCATTTGGGATAGTTACTGTTCTGTGCATTTCCTCTCAGTTTCAACACTCACACATCCGGCTGAAAGAAGTAGCCACTTTATGGAAGAACACTCCTAAATCAGCCAGATTTTTCTTCTCCCGTATTGTGTGCCATCTCATTGAATACAAACAGGGAGGTTAATTGAAAGAGAAATGGAGGAGAAATTAAACAGTTAGAAGCAAACAAAAGTTCCCAATGGAAAGCAAAGACTGTTCTTCATTAGTCATCTTACTGTCTTCATAAACTATTCACGCTTTCGTAAAACCATAGGCATTTTGATAGTAAAATAGGCTGTGAGTTTAGAGTGCTCACTGAACATCCTATCTATCTGAAAAGATTCCGTCTTTATATTTTTATTAATGTATCCATATTTTCCTCTTATTCTGAATCATGTGTTCAGCAAATTTGGCATAGTAATCATCAAGTTCATTGTCCCAAGTCCTTCTCCTTTCTGGGGCTAGACTTTGACTTGTGGTGCATGCAGATGGAAAATGCAGCAAAGGGAAATCTAATTTTTTTTTTTTAAATTTTTAAGAGAGAGAGGGGGAGGGGAGAAGGGGCAGAAGGAGAGGGAGAGAAAGAATCTCAGGCAGGCTCCATGCCCAGGGCAGAACCTGATGCAGGACTCAATCTCATGACCCTGAGATCATGACCAGAGCTGAAATCCAGGATCAGGCATTTAAGAACTGAGCCACGCAGGTGCCCCAAGGGACATCTACTTTCAGCGTATCATGATTAAAATAAATATT